>NC_091094.1:2875000-3215000 GCF_024713975.1 Paralichthys olivaceus
GTTAGGGAGGAGTACCCGTTGGAGATAAAGATATTCTTCCATAACTTTTTTTCTGTAGGTCATAGAGACTTGGAAGTTGGTTCCATCTCCACTAATGTGGGTATGCCCGATCCATTGGTACCACCCCCGAGCTTCTACGACCTTTGGAAGGGGTAGGGTTAGGGTTGTGATTAGTGTTTGCTTTTTGGGTTGTGATTAGGGTTAGGGTTAGGGATGAAAAGCTATAGGAGTTCAAGATATTCTTCCATAACTTTTTTTCTGAAGGTCATAGAGACTTGGAAGTTGGTTCCATCTCCACTAATGTGGCTATGCCCGATCCAATGGGACCATCCCCGAGCTTCTATGACCTTCGGAAATGGTGAAACCACCAAATCTATTAAAAAAAGTACAAGATATTTTTGAATAACTTTTTTTCTGAAAGTCATAGAGACTTGGGCTTTTCAGGATTGATAAAGGGTAGCCTGCCACGCAACCACACCGGATTTCAGCACGTTGCGAGCAAGCAGCGCAGAGTTATTCACCCTATGCTGAATATGGGTTAGAGTTGCCATTAGGGTTAGGGTTAGGGTTGTGATTAGGGTTAGGGTTAGGGTTAGGGAGGAGTACCCGTTGGAGATAAAGATATTCTTCCATAACTTTTTTTCTGTAGGTCATAGAGACTTGGAAGTTGGTTCCATCTCCACTAATGTGGGTATGCCCGATCCATTGGTACCACCCCCGAGCTTCTACGACCTTTGGAAGGGGTAGGGTTAGGGTTGTGATTAGTGTTTGCTTTTTGGGTTGTGATTAGGGTTAGGGTTAGGGATGAAAACCTATAGGAGTTCAAGATATTCTTCCATAACCTTTTTTCTGAAGGTCATAGAGACTTGGAAGTTGGTTCCATCTCCACTAATGTGGCTATGCCCGATCCATTGGGACCATCCCCGAGCTTCTATGACCTTCGGAAATGGTGAAACCACCAAATCTATTAAAAAAAGTACAAGATATTTTTGAATAACTTTTTTTCTGAAAGTCATAGAGACTTGGGCTTTTCAGGATTGATAAAGGGTAGCCTGCCACGCAACCACACCGAATTTCAGCACGTTGCGAGCAAGCAGCGCAGAGTTATTCACCCTATGGTGAATATGGGTTAGAGTTGCCATTAGGGTTAGGGTTAGGGTTGTGATTAGGGTTAGGGTTAGGGTTAGGGAGGAGTACCCATTGGAGATCGAGATATTCTTCCATAACTTTTTTTCTGTAGGTCATAGAGACTTGGAAGTTGGTTCCATCTCTACTAATGTGGGTATGCCCGATCCATTGGTACCACCCCCGAGCTTCTACGACCTTTGGAAGGGGTAGGGTTAGGGTTGTGATTAGTGTTTGCTTTTTGGGTTGTGATTAGGGTTAGGGTTAGGGATGAAAACCTATAGGAGTTCAAGATATTCTTCCATAACTTTTTTTCTGAAGGTCATAGAGACTTGGAAGTTGGTTCCATCTCCACTAATGTGGCTATGCCCGATCCATTGGGACCATCCCCGAGCTTCTATGACCTTTGGAAATGGTGAAACCACCAAATCTATTAAAAAAAGTACAAGATATTTTTGAATAACTTTTTTTCTGAAGGTCATAGAGACTTGGGCTTTTCAGGATTGATAAAGGGTAGCCTGCCACGCAACCACACCGAATTTCAGCACGTTGCGAGCAAGCAGCGCAGAGTTATTCACCCTATGCTGAATATGGGTTAGAGTTGCCATTAGGGTTAGGGTTAGGGTTGTGATTAGGGTTAGGGTTAGGGTTAGGGTTAGGGAGGAGTACCCGTTGGAGATAAAGATATTCTTCCATAACTTTTTTTCTGTAGGTCATAGAGACTTGGAAGTTGGTTCCATCTCCACTAATGTGGGTATGCCCGATCCATTGGTACCACCCCCGAGCTTCTACGACCTTTGGAAGGGGTAGGGTTAGGGTTGTGATTAGTGTTTGCTTTTTGGGTTGTGATTAGGGTTAGGGTTAGGGAGGAGTACCCGTTGGAGATAAAGATATTCTTCCATAACTTTTTTTCTGTAGGTCATAGAGACTTGGAAGTTGGTTCCATCTCCACTAATGTGGGTATGCCCGATCCATTGGTACCACCCCCGAGCTTCTACGACCTTTGGAAGGGGTAGGGTTAGGGTTGTGATTAGTGTTTGCTTTTTGGGTTGTGATTAGGGTTAGGGTTAGGGATGAAAACCTATAGGAGTTCAAGATATTCTTCCATAACCTTTTTTCTGAAGGTCATAGAGACTTGGAAGTTGGTTCCATCTCCACTAATGTGGCTATGCCCGATCCATTGGGACCATCCCCGAGCTTCTATGACCTTCGGAAATGGTGAAACCACCAAATCTATTAAAAAAAGTACAAGATATTTTTGAATAACTTTTTTTCTGAAAGTCATAGAGACTTGGGCTTTTCAGGATTGATAAAGGGTAGCCTGCCACGCAACCACACCGAATTTCAGCACGTTGCGAGCAAGCAGCGCAGAGTTATTCACCCTATGGTGAATATGGGTTAGAGTTGCCATTAGGGTTAGGGTTAGGGTTGTGATTAGGGTTAGGGTTAGGGTTAGGGAGGAGTACCCATTGGAGATCGAGATATTCTTCCATAACTTTTTTTCTGTAGGTCATAGAGACTTGGAAGTTGGTTCCATCTCTACTAATGTGGGTATGCCCGATCCATTGGTACCACCCCCGAGCTTCTACGACCTTTGGAAGGGGTAGGGTTAGGGTTGTGATTAGTGTTTGCTTTTTGGGTTGTGATTAGGGTTAGGGTTAGGGATGAAAACCTATAGGAGTTCAAGATATTCTTCCATAACTTTTTTTCTGAAGGTCATAGAGACTTGGAAGTTGGTTCCATCTCCACTAATGTGGCTATGCCCGATCCATTGGGACCATCCCCGAGCTTCTATGACCTTTGGAAATGGTGAAACCACCAAATCTATTAAAAAAAGTACAAGATATTTTTGAATAACTTTTTTTCTGAAAGTCATAGAGACTTGGGCTTTTCAGGATTGATAAAGGGTAGCCTGCCACACAACCACACCGAATTTCAGCACGTTGCGAGCAAGCAGCGCAGAGTTATTCACCCTATGGTGAATATGGGTTAGAGTTGCCATTAGGGTTAGGGTTAGGGTTGTGATTAGGGTTAGGGTTAGGGTTAGGGTTAGGGAGGAGTACCCGTTGGAGATAAAGATATTCTTCCATAACTTTTTTTCTGTAGGTCATAGAGACTTGGAAGTTGGTTCCATCTCCACTAATGTGGGTATGCCCGATCCATTGGTACCACCCCCGAGCTTCTACGACCTTTGGAAGGGGTAGGGTTAGGGTTGTGATTAGTGTTTGCTTTTTGGGTTGTGATTAGGGTTAGGGTTAGGGAGGAGTACCCGTTGGAGATAAAGATATTCTTCCATAACTTTTTTTCTGTAGGTCATAGAGACTTGGAAGTTGGTTCCATCTCCACTAATGTGGGTATGCCCGATCCATTGGTACCACCCCCGAGCTTCTACGACCTTTGGAAGGGGTAGGGTTAGGGTTGTGATTAGTGTTTGCTTTTTGGGTTGTGATTAGGGTTAGGGTTAGGGATGAAAACCTATAGGAGTTCAAGATATTCTTCCATAACTTTTTTTCTGAAGGTCATAGAGACTTGGAAGTTGGTTCCATCTCCACTAATGTGGCTATGCCCGATCCATTGGGACCATCCCCGAGCTTCTATGACCTTCGGAAATGGTGAAACCACCAAATCTATTAAAAAAAGTACAAGATATTTTTGAATAACTTTTTTTCTGAAAGTCATAGAGACTTGGGCTTTTCAGGATTGATAAAGGGTAGCCTGCCACGCAACCACACCGAATTTCAGCACGTTGCGAGCAAGCAGCGCAGAGTTATTCACCCTATGGTGAATATGGGTTAGAGTTGCCATTAGGGTTAGGGTTAGGGTTAGGGTTGTGATTAGGGTTAGGGTTAGGGTTAGGGAGGAGTACCCGTTGGAGATAAAGATATTCTTCCATAACCTTTTTTCTGTAGGTCATAGAGACTTGGAAGTTGGTTCCATCTCCACTAATGTGGGTATGCCCGATCCATTGGTACCACCCCCGAGCTTCTACGACCTTTGGAAGGGGTAGGGTTAGGGTTGTGATTAGTGTTTGCTTTTTGGGTTGTGATTAGGGTTAGGGTTAGGGATGAAAACCTATAGGAGTTCAAGATATTCTTCCATAACTTTTTTTCTGAAGGTCATAGAGACTTGGAAGTTGGTTCCATCTCCACTAATGTGGCTATGCCCGATCCATTGGGACCATCCCCGAGCTTCTATGACCTTCGGAAATGGTGAAACCACCAAATCTATTAAAAAAAGTACAAGATATTTTTGAATAACTTTTTTTCTGAAAGTCATAGAGACTTGGGCTTTTCAGGATTGATAAAGGGTAGCCTGCCACGTAACCACACCGAATTTCAGCACGTTGCGAGCAAGCAGCGCAGAGTTATTCACCCTATGGTGAATATGGGTTAGAGTTGCCATTAGGGTTAGGGTTAGGGTTGTGATTAGGGTTAGGGTTAGGGAGGAGTACCCGTTGGAGATAAAGATATTCTTCCATAACTTTTTTTCTGTAGGTCATAGAGACTTGGAAGTTGGTTCCATCTCCACTAATGCGGCTATGCCCGATCCATTGGTACCACCCCCGAGCTTCTACGCCCTTTGGAAGGGGTAGGGTTAGGGTTGTGATTAGTGTTTGCTTTTTGGGTTGTGATTAGGGTTAGGGTTAGGGATGAAAACCTATCGGAGTTCAAGATATTCTTCCATAACTTTTTTTCTGAAGGTCATAGAGACTTGGAAGTTGGTTCCATCTCCACTAATGTGGCTATGCCCGATCCATTGGGACCATCCCCGAGCTTCTATGACCTTCGGAAATGGTGAAACCACCAAATCTATTTAAAAAAGTACAAGATATTTTTGAATAACTTTTTTTCTGAAAGTCATAGAGACTTGGGCTTTTCAGGATTGATAAAGGGTAGCCTGCCACGCAACCACACCGAATTTCAGCACGTTGCGAGCAAGCAGCGCAGAGTTATTCACCCTATGGTGAATATGGGTTAGAGTTGCCATTAGGGTTAGGGTTAGGGTTGTGATTAGGGTTAGGGTTAGGGTTAGGGAGGAGTACCCGTTGGAGATAAAGATATTCTTCCATAACTTTTTTTCTGTAGGTCATAGAGACTTGGAAGTTGGTTCCATCTCCACTAATGTGGGTATGCCCGATCCATTGGTACCACCCCCGAGCTTCTACGACCTTTGGAAGGGGTAGGGTTAGGGTTGTGATTAGTGTTTGCTTTTTGGGTTGTGATTAGGGTTAGGGTTAGGGAGGAGTACCCGTTGGAGATAAAGATATTCTTCCATAACTTTTTTTCTGTAGGTCATAGAGACTTGGAAGTTGGTTCCATCTCCACTAATGTGGGTATGCCCGATCCATTGGTACCACCCCCGAGCTTCTACGACCTTTGGAAGGGGTAGGGTTAGGGTTGTGATTAGTGTTTGCTTTTTGGGTTGTGATTAGGGTTAGGGTTAGGGATGAAAAGCTATAGGAGTTCAAGATATTCTTCCATAACTTTTTTTCTGAAGGTCATAGAGACTTGGAAGTTGGTTCCATCTCCACTAATGTGGCTATGCCCGATCCAATGGGACCATCCCCGAGCTTCTATGACCTTCGGAAATGGTGAAACCACCAAATCTATTAAAAAAAGTACAAGATATTTTTGAATAACTTTTTTTCTGAAAGTCATAGAGACTTGGGCTTTTCAGGATTGATAAAGGGTAGCCTGCCACGCAACCACACCGGATTTCAGCACGTTGCGAGCAAGCAGCGCAGAGTTATTCACCCTATGCTGAATATGGGTTAGAGTTGCCATTAGGGTTAGGGTTAGGGTTGTGATTAGGGTTAGGGTTAGGGTTAGGGAGGAGTACCCGTTGGAGATAAAGATATTCTTCCATAACTTTTTTTCTGTAGGTCATAGAGACTTGGAAGTTGGTTCCATCTCCACTAATGCGGCTATGCCCGATCCATTGGTACCACCCCCGAGCTTCTACGCCCTTTGGAAGGGGTAGGGTTAGGGTTGTGATTAGTGTTTGCTTTTTGGGTTGTGATTAGGGTTAGGGTTAGGGATGAAAACCTATCGGAGTTCAAGATATTCTTCCATAACTTTTTTTCTGAAGGTCATAGAGACTTGGAAGTTGGTTCCATCTCCACTAATGTGGCTATGCCCGATCCATTGGGACCATCCCCGAGCTTCTATGACCTTCGGAAATGGTGAAACCACCAAATCTATTAAAAAAAGTACAAGATATTTTTGAATAACTTTTTTTCTGAAAGTCATAGAGACTTGGGCTTTTCAGGATTGATAAAGGGTAGCCTGCCACGCAACCACACCGAATTTCAGCACGTTGCGAGCAAGCAGCGCAGAGTTATTCACCCTATGGTGAATATGGGTTAGAGTTGCCATTAGGGTTAGGGTTAGGGTTGTGATTAGGGTTAGGGTTAGGGTTAGGGAGGAGTACCCGTTGGAGATAAAGATATTCTTCCATAACTTTTTTTCTGTAGGTCATAGAGACTTGGAAGTTGGTTCCATCTCCACTAATGTGGGTATGCCCGATCCATTGGTACCACCCCCGAGCTTCTACGACCTTTGGAAGGGGTAGGGTTAGGGTTGTGATTAGTGTTTGCTTTTTGGGTTGTGATTAGGGTTAGGGTTAGGGAGGAGTACCCGTTGGAGATAAAGATATTCTTCCATAACTTTTTTTCTGTAGGTCATAGAGACTTGGAAGTTGGTTCCATCTCCACTAATGTGGGTATGCCCGATCCATTGGTACCACCCCCGAGCTTCTACGACCTTTGGAAGGGGTAGGGTTAGGGTTGTGATTAGTGTTTGCTTTTTGGGTTGTGATTAGGGTTAGGGTTAGGGATGAAAAGCTATAGGAGTTCAAGATATTCTTCCATAACTTTTTTTCTGAAGGTCATAGAGACTTGGAAGTTGGTTCCATCTCCACTAATGTGGCTATGCCCGATCCAATGGGACCATCCCCGAGCTTCTATGACCTTCGGAAATGGTGAAACCACCAAATCTATTAAAAAAAGTACAAGATATTTTTGAATAACTTTTTTTCTGAAAGTCATAGAGACTTGGGCTTTTCAGGATTGATAAAGGGTAGCCTGCCACGCAACCACACCGGATTTCAGCACGTTGCGAGCAAGCAGCGCAGAGTTATTCACCCTATGCTGAATATGGGTTAGAGTTGCCATTAGGGTTAGGGTTAGGGTTGTGATTAGGGTTAGGGTTAGGGTTAGGGAGGAGTACCCGTTGGAGATAAAGATATTCTTCCATAACTTTTTTTCTGTAGGTCATAGAGACTTGGAAGTTGGTTCCATCTCCACTAATGTGGGTATGCCCGATCCATTGGTACCACCCCCGAGCTTCTACGACCTTTGGAAGGGGTAGGGTTAGGGTTGTGATTAGTGTTTGCTTTTTGGGTTGTGATTAGGGTTAGGGTTAGGGAGGAGTACCCGTTGGAGATAAAGATATTCTTCCATAACTTTTTTTCTGTAGGTCATAGAGACTTGGAAGTTGGTTCCATCTCCACTAATGTGGGTATGCCCGATCCATTGGTACCACCCCCGAGCTTCTACGACCTTTGGAAGGGGTAGGGTTAGGGTTGTGATTAGTGTTTGCTTTTTGGGTTGTGATTAGGGTTAGGGTTAGGGATGAAAACCTATAGGAGTTCAAGATATTCTTCCATAACCTTTTTTCTGAAGGTCATAGAGACTTGGAAGTTGGTTCCATCTCCACTAATGTGGCTATGCCCGATCCATTGGGACCATCCCCGAGCTTCTATGACCTTCGGAAATGGTGAAACCACCAAATCTATTAAAAAAAGTACAAGATATTTTTGAATAACTTTTTTTCTGAAAGTCATAGAGACTTGGGCTTTTCAGGATTGATAAAGGGTAGCCTGCCACGCAACCACACCGGATTTCAGCACGTTGCGAGCAAGCAGCGCAGAGTTATTCACCCTATGCTGAATATGGGTTAGAGTTGCCATTAGGGTTAGGGTTAGGGTTGTGATTAGGGTTAGGGTTAGGGTTAGGGAGGAGTACCCGTTGGAGATAAAGATATTCTTCCATAACTTTTTTTCTGTAGGTCATAGAGACTTGGAAGTTGGTTCCATCTCCACTAATGTGGGTATGCCCGATCCATTGGTACCACCCCCGAGCTTCTACGACCTTTGGAAGGGGTAGGGTTAGGGTTGTGATTAGTGTTTGCTTTTTGGGTTGTGATTAGGGTTAGGGTTAGGGAGGAGTACCCGTTGGAGATAAAGATATTCTTCCATAACTTTTTTTCTGTAGGTCATAGAGACTTGGAAGTTGGTTCCATCTCCACTAATGTGGGTATGCCCGATCCATTGGTACCACCCCCGAGCTTCTACGACCTTTGGAAGGGGTAGGGTTAGGGTTGTGATTAGTGTTTGCTTTTTGGGTTGTGATTAGGGTTAGGGTTAGGGATGAAAACCTATAGGAGTTCAAGATATTCTTCCATAACCTTTTTTCTGAAGGTCATAGAGACTTGGAAGTTGGTTCCATCTCCACTAATGTGGCTATGCCCGATCCATTGGGACCATCCCCGAGCTTCTATGACCTTCGGAAATGGTGAAACCACCAAATCTATTAAAAAAAGTACAAGATATTTTTGAATAACTTTTTTTCTGAAAGTCATAGAGACTTGGGCTTTTCAGGATTGATAAAGGGTAGCCTGCCACGCAACCACACCGAATTTCAGCACGTTGCGAGCAAGCAGCGCAGAGTTATTCACCCTATGGTGAATATGGGTTAGAGTTGCCATTAGGGTTAGGGTTAGGGTTGTGATTAGGGTTAGGGTTAGGGAGGAGTACCCGTTGGAGATAAAGATATTCTTCCATAACTTTTTTTCTGTAGGTCATAGAGACTTGGAAGTTGGTTCCATCTCCACTAATGCGGCTATGCCCGATCCATTGGTACCACCCCCGAGCTTCTACGCCCTTTGGAAGGGGTAGGGTTAGGGTTGTGATTAGTGTTTGCTTTTTGGGTTGTGATTAGGGTTAGGGTTAGGGATGAAAACCTATCGGAGTTCAAGATATTCTTCCATAACTTTTTTTCTGAAGGTCATAGAGACTTGGAAGTTGGTTCCATCTCCACTAATGTGGCTATGCCCGATCCATTGGGACCATCCCCGAGCTTCTATGACCTTCGGAAATGGTGAAACCACCAAATCTATTTAAAAAAGTACAAGATATTTTTGAATAACTTTTTTTCTGAAAGTCATAGAGACTTGGGCTTTTCAGGATTGATAAAGGGTAGCCTGCCACGCAACCACACCGAATTTCAGCACGTTGCGAGCAAGCAGCGCAGAGTTATTCACCCTATGGTGAATATGGGTTAGAGTTGCCATTAGGGTTAGGGTTAGGGTTGTGATTAGGGTTAGGGTTAGGGTTAGGGAGGAGTACCCGTTGGAGATAAAGATATTCTTCCATAACTTTTTTTCTGTAGGTCATAGAGACTTGGAAGTTGGTTCCATCTCCACTAATGTGGGTATGCCCGATCCATTGGTACCACCCCCGAGCTTCTACGACCTTTGGAAGGGGTAGGGTTAGGGTTGTGATTAGTGTTTGCTTTTTGGGTTGTGATTAGGGTTAGGGTTAGGGAGGAGTACCCGTTGGAGATAAAGATATTCTTCCATAACTTTTTTTCTGTAGGTCATAGAGACTTGGAAGTTGGTTCCATCTCCACTAATGTGGGTATGCCCGATCCATTGGTACCACCCCCGAGCTTCTACGACCTTTGGAAGGGGTAGGGTTAGGGTTGTGATTAGTGTTTGCTTTTTGGGTTGTGATTAGGGTTAGGGTTAGGGATGAAAAGCTATAGGAGTTCAAGATATTCTTCCATAACTTTTTTTCTGAAGGTCATAGAGACTTGGAAGTTGGTTCCATCTCCACTAATGTGGCTATGCCCGATCCAATGGGACCATCCCCGAGCTTCTATGACCTTCGGAAATGGTGAAACCACCAAATCTATTAAAAAAAGTACAAGATATTTTTGAATAACTTTTTTTCTGAAAGTCATAGAGACTTGGGCTTTTCAGGATTGATAAAGGGTAGCCTGCCACGCAACCACACCGGATTTCAGCACGTTGCGAGCAAGCAGCGCAGAGTTATTCACCCTATGCTGAATATGGGTTAGAGTTGCCATTAGGGTTAGGGTTAGGGTTGTGATTAGGGTTAGGGTTAGGGTTAGGGAGGAGTACCCGTTGGAGATAAAGATATTCTTCCATAACTTTTTTTCTGTAGGTCATAGAGACTTGGAAGTTGGTTCCATCTCCACTAATGCGGCTATGCCCGATCCATTGGTACCACCCCCGAGCTTCTACGCCCTTTGGAAGGGGTAGGGTTAGGGTTGTGATTAGTGTTTGCTTTTTGGGTTGTGATTAGGGTTAGGGTTAGGGATGAAAACCTATCGGAGTTCAAGATATTCTTCCATAACTTTTTTTCTGAAGGTCATAGAGACTTGGAAGTTGGTTCCATCTCCACTAATGTGGCTATGCCCGATCCATTGGGACCATCCCCGAGCTTCTACGACCTTCGCAAATGGTGAAACCACCAAATCTATTAAAAAAAGTACAAGATATTTTTGAATAACTTTTTTTCTGAAAGTCATAGAGACTTGGGCTTTTCAGGATTGATAAAGGGTAGCCTGCCACGCAACCACACCGAATTTCAGCACGTTGCGAGCAAGCAGCGCAGAGTTATTCACCCTATGGTGAATATGGGTTAGAGTTGCCATTAGGGTTAGGGTTAGGGTTGTGATTAGGGTTAGGGTTAGGGTTAGGGAGGAGTACCCGTTGGAGATAAAGATATTCTTCCATAACTTTTTTTCTGTAGGTCATAGAGACTTGGAAGTTGGTTCCATCTCCACTAATGTGGGTATGCCCGATCCATTGGTACCACCCCCGAGCTTCTACGACCTTTGGAAGGGGTAGGGTTAGGGTTGTGATTAGTGTTTGCTTTTTGGGTTGTGATTAGGGTTAGGGTTAGGGAGGAGTACCCGTTGGAGATAAAGATATTCTTCCATAACTTTTTTTCTGTAGGTCATAGAGACTTGGAAGTTGGTTCCATCTCCACTAATGTGGGTATGCCCGATCCATTGGTACCACCCCCGAGCTTCTACGACCTTTGGAAGGGGTAGGGTTAGGGTTGTGATTAGTGTTTGCTTTTTGGGTTGTGATTAGGGTTAGGGTTAGGGATGAAAAGCTATAGGAGTTCAAGATATTCTTCCATAACTTTTTTTCTGAAGGTCATAGAGACTTGGAAGTTGGTTCCATCTCCACTAATGTGGCTATGCCCGATCCAATGGGACCATCCCCGAGCTTCTATGACCTTCGGAAATGGTGAAACCACCAAATCTATTAAAAAAAGTACAAGATATTTTTGAATAACTTTTTTTCTGAAAGTCATAGAGACTTGGGCTTTTCAGGATTGATAAAGGGTAGCCTGCCACGCAACCACACCGGATTTCAGCACGTTGCGAGCAAGCAGCGCAGAGTTATTCACCCTATGCTGAATATGGGTTAGAGTTGCCATTAGGGTTAGGGTTAGGGTTGTGATTAGGGTTAGGGTTAGGGTTAGGGAGGAGTACCCGTTGGAGATAAAGATATTCTTCCATAACTTTTTTTCTGTAGGTCATAGAGACTTGGAAGTTGGTTCCATCTCCACTAATGTGGGTATGCCCGATCCATTGGTACCACCCCCGAGCTTCTACGACCTTTGGAAGGGGTAGGGTTAGGGTTGTGATTAGTGTTTGCTTTTTGGGTTGTGATTAGGGTTAGGGTTAGGGAGGAGTACCCGTTGGAGATAAAGATATTCTTCCATAACTTTTTTTCTGTAGGTCATAGAGACTTGGAAGTTGGTTCCATCTCCACTAATGTGGGTATGCCCGATCCATTGGTACCACCCCCGAGCTTCTACGACCTTTGGAAGGGGTAGGGTTAGGGTTGTGATTAGTGTTTGCTTTTTGGGTTGTGATTAGGGTTAGGGTTAGGGATGAAAACCTATAGGAGTTCAAGATATTCTTCCATAACCTTTTTTCTGAAGGTCATAGAGACTTGGAAGTTGGTTCCATCTCCACTAATGTGGCTATGCCCGATCCATTGGGACCATCCCCGAGCTTCTATGACCTTCGGAAATGGTGAAACCACCAAATCTATTAAAAAAAGTACAAGATATTTTTGAATAACTTTTTTTCTGAAAGTCATAGAGACTTGGGCTTTTCAGGATTGATGAAGGGTAGCCTGCCACGCAACCACACCGAATTTCAGCACGTTGCGAGCAAGCAGCGCAGAGTTATTCACCCTATGGTGAATATGGGTTAGAGTTGCCATTAGGGTTAGGGTTAGGGTTGTGATTAGGGTTAGGGTTAGGGAGGAGTACCCGTTGGAGATAAAGATATTCTTCCATAACTTTTTTTCTGTAGGTCATAGAGACTTGGAAGTTGGTTCCATCTCCACTAATGCGGCTATGCCCGATCCATTGGTACCACCCCCGAGCTTCTACGCCCTTTGGAAGGGGTAGGGTTAGGGTTGTGATTAGTGTTTGCTTTTTGGGTTGTGATTAGGGTTAGGGTTAGGGATGAAAACCTATCGGAGTTCAAGATATTCTTCCATAACTTTTTTTCTGAAGGTCATAGAGACTTGGAAGTTGGTTCCATCTCCACTAATGTGGCTATGCCCGATCCATTGGGACCATCCCCGAGCTTCTATGACCTTCGGAAATGGTGAAACCACCAAATCTATTTAAAAAAGTACAAGATATTTTTGAATAACTTTTTTTCTGAAAGTCATAGAGACTTGGGCTTTTCAGGATTGATAAAGGGTAGCCTGCCACGCAACCACACCGAATTTCAGCACGTTGCGAGCAAGCAGCGCAGAGTTATTCACCCTATGGTGAATATGGGTTAGAGTTGCCATTAGGGTTAGGGTTAGGGTTGTGATTAGGGTTAGGGTTAGGGTTAGGGAGGAGTACCCGTTGGAGATAAAGATATTCTTCCATAACTTTTTTTCTGTAGGTCATAGAGACTTGGAAGTTGGTTCCATCTCCACTAATGTGGGTATGCCCGATCCATTGGTACCACCCCCGAGCTTCTACGACCTTTGGAAGGGGTAGGGTTAGGGTTGTGATTAGTGTTTGCTTTTTGGGTTGTGATTAGGGTTAGGGTTAGGGAGGAGTACCCGTTGGAGATAAAGATATTCTTCCATAACTTTTTTTCTGTAGGTCATAGAGACTTGGAAGTTGGTTCCATCTCCACTAATGTGGGTATGCCCGATCCATTGGTACCACCCCCGAGCTTCTACGACCTTTGGAAGGGGTAGGGTTAGGGTTGTGATTAGTGTTTGCTTTTTGGGTTGTGATTAGGGTTAGGGTTAGGGATGAAAAGCTATAGGAGTTCAAGATATTCTTCCATAACTTTTTTTCTGAAGGTCATAGAGACTTGGAAGTTGGTTCCATCTCCACTAATGTGGCTATGCCCGATCCAATGGGACCATCCCCGAGCTTCTATGACCTTCGGAAATGGTGAAACCACCAAATCTATTAAAAAAAGTACAAGATATTTTTGAATAACTTTTTTTCTGAAAGTCATAGAGACTTGGGCTTTTCAGGATTGATAAAGGGTAGCCTGCCACGCAACCACACCGGATTTCAGCACGTTGCGAGCAAGCAGCGCAGAGTTATTCACCCTATGCTGAATATGGGTTAGAGTTGCCATTAGGGTTAGGGTTAGGGTTGTGATTAGGGTTAGGGTTAGGGTTAGGGAGGAGTACCCGTTGGAGATAAAGATATTCTTCCATAACTTTTTTTCTGTAGGTCATAGAGACTTGGAAGTTGGTTCCATCTCCACTAATGCGGCTATGCCCGATCCATTGGTACCACCCCCGAGCTTCTACGCCCTTTGGAAGGGGTAGGGTTAGGGTTGTGATTAGTGTTTGCTTTTTGGGTTGTGATTAGGGTTAGGGTTAGGGATGAAAACCTATCGGAGTTCAAGATATTCTTCCATAACTTTTTTTCTGAAGGTCATAGAGACTTGGAAGTTGGTTCCATCTCCACTAATGTGGCTATGCCCGATCCATTGGGACCATCCCCGAGCTTCTACGACCTTCGCAAATGGTGAAACCACCAAATCTATTAAAAAAAGTACAAGATATTTTTGAATAACTTTTTTTCTGAAAGTCATAGAGACTTGGGCTTTTCAGGATTGATAAAGGGTAGCCTGCCACGCAACCACACCGAATTTCAGCACGTTGCGAGCAAGCAGCGCAGAGTTATTCACCCTATGGTGAATATGGGTTAGAGTTGCCATTAGGGTTAGGGTTAGGGTTGTGATTAGGGTTAGGGTTAGGGTTAGGGAGGAGTACCCGTTGGAGATAAAGATATTCTTCCATAACTTTTTTTCTGTAGGTCATAGAGACTTGGAAGTTGGTTCCATCTCCACTAATGTGGGTATGCCCGATCCATTGGTACCACCCCCGAGCTTCTACGACCTTTGGAAGGGGTAGGGTTAGGGTTGTGATTAGTGTTTGCTTTTTGGGTTGTGATTAGGGTTAGGGTTAGGGAGGAGTACCCGTTGGAGATAAAGATATTCTTCCATAACTTTTTTTCTGTAGGTCATAGAGACTTGGAAGTTGGTTCCATCTCCACTAATGTGGGTATGCCCGATCCATTGGTACCACCCCCGAGCTTCTACGACCTTTGGAAGGGGTAGGGTTAGGGTTGTGATTAGTGTTTGCTTTTTGGGTTGTGATTAGGGTTAGGGTTAGGGATGAAAAGCTATAGGAGTTCAAGATATTCTTCCATAACTTTTTTTCTGAAGGTCATAGAGACTTGGAAGTTGGTTCCATCTCCACTAATGTGGCTATGCCCGATCCAATGGGACCATCCCCGAGCTTCTATGACCTTCGGAAATGGTGAAACCACCAAATCTATTAAAAAAAGTACAAGATATTTTTGAATAACTTTTTTTCTGAAAGTCATAGAGACTTGGGCTTTTCAGGATTGATAAAGGGTAGCCTGCCACGCAACCACACCGGATTTCAGCACGTTGCGAGCAAGCAGCGCAGAGTTATTCACCCTATGCTGAATATGGGTTAGAGTTGCCATTAGGGTTAGGGTTAGGGTTGTGATTAGGGTTAGGGTTAGGGTTAGGGAGGAGTACCCGTTGGAGATAAAGATATTCTTCCATAACTTTTTTTCTGTAGGTCATAGAGACTTGGAAGTTGGTTCCATCTCCACTAATGTGGGTATGCCCGATCCATTGGTACCACCCCCGAGCTTCTACGACCTTTGGAAGGGGTAGGGTTAGGGTTGTGATTAGTGTTTGCTTTTTGGGTTGTGATTAGGGTTAGGGTTAGGGAGGAGTACCCGTTGGAGATAAAGATATTCTTCCATAACTTTTTTTCTGTAGGTCATAGAGACTTGGAAGTTGGTTCCATCTCCACTAATGTGGGTATGCCCGATCCATTGGTACCACCCCCGAGCTTCTACGACCTTTGGAAGGGGTAGGGTTAGGGTTGTGATTAGTGTTTGCTTTTTGGGTTGTGATTAGGGTTAGGGTTAGGGATGAAAACCTATAGGAGTTCAAGATATTCTTCCATAACCTTTTTTCTGAAGGTCATAGAGACTTGGAAGTTGGTTCCATCTCCACTAATGTGGCTATGCCCGATCCATTGGGACCATCCCCGAGCTTCTATGACCTTCGGAAATGGTGAAACCACCAAATCTATTAAAAAAAGTACAAGATATTTTTGAATAACTTTTTTTCTGAAAGTCATAGAGACTTGGGCTTTTCAGGATTGATAAAGGGTAGCCTGCCACGCAACCACACCGAATTTCAGCACGTTGCGAGCAAGCAGCGCAGAGTTATTCACCCTATGGTGAATATGGGTTAGAGTTGCCATTAGGGTTAGGGTTAGGGTTGTGATTAGGGTTAGGGTTAGGGAGGAGTACCCGTTGGAGATAAAGATATTCTTCCATAACTTTTTTTCTGTAGGTCATAGAGACTTGGAAGTTGGTTCCATCTCCACTAATGCGGCTATGCCCGATCCATTGGTACCACCCCCGAGCTTCTACGCCCTTTGGAAGGGGTAGGGTTAGGGTTGTGATTAGTGTTTGCTTTTTGGGTTGTGATTAGGGTTAGGGTTAGGGATGAAAACCTATCGGAGTTCAAGATATTCTTCCATAACTTTTTTTCTGAAGGTCATAGAGACTTGGAAGTTGGTTCCATCTCCACTAATGTGGCTATGCCCGATCCATTGGGACCATCCCCGAGCTTCTATGACCTTCGGAAATGGTGAAACCACCAAATCTATTTAAAAAAGTACAAGATATTTTTGAATAACTTTTTTTCTGAAAGTCATAGAGACTTGGGCTTTTCAGGATTGATAAAGGGTAGCCTGCCACGCAACCACACCGAATTTCAGCACGTTGCGAGCAAGCAGCGCAGAGTTATTCACCCTATGGTGAATATGGGTTAGAGTTGCCATTAGGGTTAGGGTTAGGGTTGTGATTAGGGTTAGGGTTAGGGTTAGGGAGGAGTACCCGTTGGAGATAAAGATATTCTTCCATAACTTTTTTTCTGTAGGTCATAGAGACTTGGAAGTTGGTTCCATCTCCACTAATGTGGGTATGCCCGATCCATTGGTACCACCCCCGAGCTTCTACGACCTTTGGAAGGGGTAGGGTTAGGGTTGTGATTAGTGTTTGCTTTTTGGGTTGTGATTAGGGTTAGGGTTAGGGAGGAGTACCCGTTGGAGATAAAGATATTCTTCCATAACTTTTTTTCTGTAGGTCATAGAGACTTGGAAGTTGGTTCCATCTCCACTAATGTGGGTATGCCCGATCCATTGGTACCACCCCCGAGCTTCTACGACCTTTGGAAGGGGTAGGGTTAGGGTTGTGATTAGTGTTTGCTTTTTGGGTTGTGATTAGGGTTAGGGTTAGGGATGAAAAGCTATAGGAGTTCAAGATATTCTTCCATAACTTTTTTTCTGAAGGTCATAGAGACTTGGAAGTTGGTTCCATCTCCACTAATGTGGCTATGCCCGATCCAATGGGACCATCCCCGAGCTTCTATGACCTTCGGAAATGGTGAAACCACCAAATCTATTAAAAAAAGTACAAGATATTTTTGAATAACTTTTTTTCTGAAAGTCATAGAGACTTGGGCTTTTCAGGATTGATAAAGGGTAGCCTGCCACGCAACCACACCGGATTTCAGCACGTTGCGAGCAAGCAGCGCAGAGTTATTCACCCTATGCTGAATATGGGTTAGAGTTGCCATTAGGGTTAGGGTTAGGGTTGTGATTAGGGTTAGGGTTAGGGTTAGGGAGGAGTACCCGTTGGAGATAAAGATATTCTTCCATAACTTTTTTTCTGTAGGTCATAGAGACTTGGAAGTTGGTTCCATCTCCACTAATGCGGCTATGCCCGATCCATTGGTACCACCCCCGAGCTTCTACGCCCTTTGGAAGGGGTAGGGTTAGGGTTGTGATTAGTGTTTGCTTTTTGGGTTGTGATTAGGGTTAGGGTTAGGGATGAAAACCTATCGGAGTTCAAGATATTCTTCCATAACTTTTTTTCTGAAGGTCATAGAGACTTGGAAGTTGGTTCCATCTCCACTAATGTGGCTATGCCCGATCCATTGGGACCATCCCCGAGCTTCTATGACCTTCGGAAATGGTGAAACCACCAAATCTATTAAAAAAAGTACAAGATATTTTTGAATAACTTTTTTTCTGAAAGTCATAGAGACTTGGGCTTTTCAGGATTGATAAAGGGTAGCCTGCCACGCAACCACACCGAATTTCAGCACGTTGCGAGCAAGCAGCGCAGAGTTATTCACCCTATGGTGAATATGGGTTAGAGTTGCCATTAGGGTTAGGGTTAGGGTTGTGATTAGGGTTAGGGTTAGGGTTAGGGAGGAGTACCCGTTGGAGATAAAGATATTCTTCCATAACTTTTTTTCTGTAGGTCATAGAGACTTGGAAGTTGGTTCCATCTCCACTAATGTGGGTATGCCCGATCCATTGGTACCACCCCCGAGCTTCTACGACCTTTGGAAGGGGTAGGGTTAGGGTTGTGATTAGTGTTTGCTTTTTGGGTTGTGATTAGGGTTAGGGTTAGGGAGGAGTACCCGTTGGAGATAAAGATATTCTTCCATAACTTTTTTTCTGTAGGTCATAGAGACTTGGAAGTTGGTTCCATCTCCACTAATGTGGGTATGCCCGATCCATTGGTACCACCCCCGAGCTTCTACGACCTTTGGAAGGGGTAGGGTTAGGGTTGTGATTAGTGTTTGCTTTTTGGGTTGTGATTAGGGTTAGGGTTAGGGATGAAAAGCTATAGGAGTTCAAGATATTCTTCCATAACTTTTTTTCTGAAGGTCATAGAGACTTGGAAGTTGGTTCCATCTCCACTAATGTGGCTATGCCCGATCCAATGGGACCATCCCCGAGCTTCTATGACCTTCGGAAATGGTGAAACCACCAAATCTATTAAAAAAAGTACAAGATATTTTTGAATAACTTTTTTTCTGAAAGTCATAGAGACTTGGGCTTTTCAGGATTGATAAAGGGTAGCCTGCCACGCAACCACACCGGATTTCAGCACGTTGCGAGCAAGCAGCGCAGAGTTATTCACCCTATGCTGAATATGGGTTAGAGTTGCCATTAGGGTTAGGGTTAGGGTTGTGATTAGGGTTAGGGTTAGGGTTAGGGAGGAGTACCCGTTGGAGATAAAGATATTCTTCCATAACTTTTTTTCTGTAGGTCATAGAGACTTGGAAGTTGGTTCCATCTCCACTAATGTGGGTATGCCCGATCCATTGGTACCACCCCCGAGCTTCTACGACCTTTGGAAGGGGTAGGGTTAGGGTTGTGATTAGTGTTTGCTTTTTGGGTTGTGATTAGGGTTAGGGTTAGGGAGGAGTACCCGTTGGAGATAAAGATATTCTTCCATAACTTTTTTTCTGTAGGTCATAGAGACTTGGAAGTTGGTTCCATCTCCACTAATGTGGGTATGCCCGATCCATTGGTACCACCCCCGAGCTTCTACGACCTTTGGAAGGGGTAGGGTTAGGGTTGTGATTAGTGTTTGCTTTTTGGGTTGTGATTAGGGTTAGGGTTAGGGATGAAAACCTATAGGAGTTCAAGATATTCTTCCATAACCTTTTTTCTGAAGGTCATAGAGACTTGGAAGTTGGTTCCATCTCCACTAATGTGGCTATGCCCGATCCATTGGGACCATCCCCGAGCTTCTATGACCTTCGGAAATGGTGAAACCACCAAATCTATTAAAAAAAGTACAAGATATTTTTGAATAACTTTTTTTCTGAAAGTCATAGAGACTTGGGCTTTTCAGGATTGATAAAGGGTAGCCTGCCACGCAACCACACCGAATTTCAGCACGTTGCGAGCAAGCAGCGCAGAGTTATTCACCCTATGGTGAATATGGGTTAGAGTTGCCATTAGGGTTAGGGTTAGGGTTGTGATTAGGGTTAGGGTTAGGGAGGAGTACCCGTTGGAGATAAAGATATTCTTCCATAACTTTTTTTCTGTAGGTCATAGAGACTTGGAAGTTGGTTCCATCTCCACTAATGCGGCTATGCCCGATCCATTGGTACCACCCCCGAGCTTCTACGCCCTTTGGAAGGGGTAGGGTTAGGGTTGTGATTAGTGTTTGCTTTTTGGGTTGTGATTAGGGTTAGGGTTAGGGATGAAAACCTATCGGAGTTCAAGATATTCTTCCATAACTTTTTTTCTGAAGGTCATAGAGACTTGGAAGTTGGTTCCATCTCCACTAATGTGGCTATGCCCGATCCATTGGGACCATCCCCGAGCTTCTATGACCTTCGGAAATGGTGAAACCACCAAATCTATTTAAAAAAGTACAAGATATTTTTGAATAACTTTTTTTCTGAAAGTCATAGAGACTTGGGCTTTTCAGGATTGATAAAGGGTAGCCTGCCACGCAACCACACCGAATTTCAGCACGTTGCGAGCAAGCAGCGCAGAGTTATTCACCCTATGGTGAATATGGGTTAGAGTTGCCATTAGGGTTAGGGTTAGGGTTGTGATTAGGGTTAGGGTTAGGGTTAGGGAGGAGTACCCGTTGGAGATAAAGATATTCTTCCATAACTTTTTTTCTGTAGGTCATAGAGACTTGGAAGTTGGTTCCATCTCCACTAATGTGGGTATGCCCGATCCATTGGTACCACCCCCGAGCTTCTACGACCTTTGGAAGGGGTAGGGTTAGGGTTGTGATTAGTGTTTGCTTTTTGGGTTGTGATTAGGGTTAGGGTTAGGGAGGAGTACCCGTTGGAGATAAAGATATTCTTCCATAACTTTTTTTCTGTAGGTCATAGAGACTTGGAAGTTGGTTCCATCTCCACTAATGTGGGTATGCCCGATCCATTGGTACCACCCCCGAGCTTCTACGACCTTTGGAAGGGGTAGGGTTAGGGTTGTGATTAGTGTTTGCTTTTTGGGTTGTGATTAGGGTTAGGGTTAGGGATGAAAAGCTATAGGAGTTCAAGATATTCTTCCATAACTTTTTTTCTGAAGGTCATAGAGACTTGGAAGTTGGTTCCATCTCCACTAATGTGGCTATGCCCGATCCAATGGGACCATCCCCGAGCTTCTATGACCTTCGGAAATGGTGAAACCACCAAATCTATTAAAAAAAGTACAAGATATTTTTGAATAACTTTTTTTCTGAAAGTCATAGAGACTTGGGCTTTTCAGGATTGATAAAGGGTAGCCTGCCACGCAACCACACCGGATTTCAGCACGTTGCGAGCAAGCAGCGCAGAGTTATTCACCCTATGCTGAATATGGGTTAGAGTTGCCATTAGGGTTAGGGTTAGGGTTGTGATTAGGGTTAGGGTTAGGGTTAGGGAGGAGTACCCGTTGGAGATAAAGATATTCTTCCATAACTTTTTTTCTGTAGGTCATAGAGACTTGGAAGTTGGTTCCATCTCCACTAATGCGGCTATGCCCGATCCATTGGTACCACCCCCGAGCTTCTACGACCTTTGGAAGGGGTAGGGTTAGGGTTGTGATTAGTGTTTGCTTTTTGGGTTGTGATTAGGGTTAGGGTTAGGGATGAAAACCTATAGGAGTTCAAGATATTCTTCCATAACTTTTTTTCTGAAGGTCATAGAGACTTGGAAGTTGGTTCCATCTCCACTAATGTGGCTATGCCCGATCCATTGGGACCATCCCCGAGCTTCTATGACCTTCGGAAATGGTGAAACCACCAAATCTATTAAAAAAAGTACAAGATATTTTTGAATAACTTTTTTTCTGAAAGTCATAGAGACTTGGGCTTTTCAGGATTGATAAAGGGTAGCCTGCCACGTAACCACACCGAATTTCAGCACGTTGCGAGCAAGCAGCGCAGAGTTATTCACCCTATGGTGAATATGGGTTAGAGTTGCCATTAGGGTTAGGGTTAGGGTTGTGATTAGGGTTAGGGTTAGGGAGGAGTACCCGTTGGAGATAAAGATATTCTTCCATAACTTTTTTTCTGTAGGTCATAGAGACTTGGAAGTTGGTTCCATCTCCACTAATGCGGCTATGCCCGATCCATTGGTACCACCCCCGAGCTTCTACGCCCTTTGGAAGGGGTAGGGTTAGGGTTGTGATTAGTGTTTGCTTTTTGGGTTGTGATTAGGGTTAGGGTTAGGGATGAAAACCTATCGGAGTTCAAGATATTCTTCCATAACTTTTTTTCTGAAGGTCATAGAGACTTGGAAGTTGGTTCCATCTCCACTAATGTGGCTATGCCCGATCCATTGGGACCATCCCCGAGCTTCTATGACCTTCGGAAATGGTGAAACCACCAAATCTATTAAAAAAAGTACAAGATATTTTTGAATAACTTTTTTTCTGAAAGTCATAGAGACTTGGGCTTTTCAGGATTGATAAAGGGTAGCCTGCCACGCAACCACACCGAATTTCAGCACGTTGCGAGCAAGCAGCGCAGAGTTATTCACCCTATGGTGAATATGGGTTAGAGTTGCCATTAGGGTTAGGGTTAGGGTTGTGATTAGGGTTAGGGTTAGGGTTAGGGAGGAGTACCCGTTGGAGATAAAGATATTCTTCCATAACTTTTTTTCTGTAGGTCATAGAGACTTGGAAGTTGGTTCCATCTCCACTAATGTGGGTATGCCCGATCCATTGGTACCACCCCCGAGCTTCTACGACCTTTGGAAGGGGTAGGGTTAGGGTTGTGATTAGTGTTTGCTTTTTGGGTTGTGATTAGGGTTAGGGTTAGGGAGGAGTACCCGTTGGAGATAAAGATATTCTTCCATAACTTTTTTTCTGTAGGTCATAGAGACTTGGAAGTTGGTTCCATCTCCACTAATGTGGGTATGCCCGATCCATTGGTACCACCCCCGAGCTTCTACGACCTTTGGAAGGGGTAGGGTTAGGGTTGTGATTAGTGTTTGCTTTTTGGGTTGTGATTAGGGTTAGGGTTAGGGATGAAAAGCTATAGGAGTTCAAGATATTCTTCCATAACTTTTTTTCTGAAGGTCATAGAGACTTGGAAGTTGGTTCCATCTCCACTAATGTGGCTATGCCCGATCCAATGGGACCATCCCCGAGCTTCTATGACCTTCGGAAATGGTGAAACCACCAAATCTATTAAAAAAAGTACAAGATATTTTTGAATAACTTTTTTTCTGAAAGTCATAGAGACTTGGGCTTTTCAGGATTGATAAAGGGTAGCCTGCCACGCAACCACACCGGATTTCAGCACGTTGCGAGCAAGCAGCGCAGAGTTATTCACCCTATGCTGAATATGGGTTAGAGTTGCCATTAGGGTTAGGGTTAGGGTTGTGATTAGGGTTAGGGTTAGGGTTAGGGAGGAGTACCCGTTGGAGATAAAGATATTCTTCCATAACTTTTTTTCTGTAGGTCATAGAGACTTGGAAGTTGGTTCCATCTCCACTAATGTGGGTATGCCCGATCCATTGGTACCACCCCCGAGCTTCTACGACCTTTGGAAGGGGTAGGGTTAGGGTTGTGATTAGTGTTTGCTTTTTGGGTTGTGATTAGGGTTAGGGTTAGGGAGGAGTACCCGTTGGAGATAAAGATATTCTTCCATAACTTTTTTTCTGTAGGTCATAGAGACTTGGAAGTTGGTTCCATCTCCACTAATGTGGGTATGCCCGATCCATTGGTACCACCCCCGAGCTTCTACGACCTTTGGAAGGGGTAGGGTTAGGGTTGTGATTAGTGTTTGCTTTTTGGGTTGTGATTAGGGTTAGGGTTAGGGATGAAAACCTATAGGAGTTCAAGATATTCTTCCATAACCTTTTTTCTGAAGGTCATAGAGACTTGGAAGTTGGTTCCATCTCCACTAATGTGGCTATGCCCGATCCATTGGGACCATCCCCGAGCTTCTATGACCTTCGGAAATGGTGAAACCACCAAATCTATTAAAAAAAGTACAAGATATTTTTGAATAACTTTTTTTCTGAAAGTCATAGAGACTTGGGCTTTTCAGGATTGATAAAGGGTAGCCTGCCACGCAACCACACCGAATTTCAGCACGTTGCGAGCAAGCAGCGCAGAGTTATTCACCCTATGGTGAATATGGGTTAGAGTTGCCATTAGGGTTAGGGTTAGGGTTGTGATTAGGGTTAGGGTTAGGGAGGAGTACCCGTTGGAGATAAAGATATTCTTCCATAACTTTTTTTCTGTAGGTCATAGAGACTTGGAAGTTGGTTCCATCTCCACTAATGCGGCTATGCCCGATCCATTGGTACCACCCCCGAGCTTCTACGCCCTTTGGAAGGGGTAGGGTTAGGGTTGTGATTAGTGTTTGCTTTTTGGGTTGTGATTAGGGTTAGGGTTAGGGATGAAAACCTATCGGAGTTCAAGATATTCTTCCATAACTTTTTTTCTGAAGGTCATAGAGACTTGGAAGTTGGTTCCATCTCCACTAATGTGGCTATGCCCGATCCATTGGGACCATCCCCGAGCTTCTATGACCTTCGGAAATGGTGAAACCACCAAATCTATTTAAAAAAGTACAAGATATTTTTGAATAACTTTTTTTCTGAAAGTCATAGAGACTTGGGCTTTTCAGGATTGATAAAGGGTAGCCTGCCACGCAACCACACCGAATTTCAGCACGTTGCGAGCAAGCAGCGCAGAGTTATTCACCCTATGGTGAATATGGGTTAGAGTTGCCATTAGGGTTAGGGTTAGGGTTGTGATTAGGGTTAGGGTTAGGGTTAGGGAGGAGTACCCGTTGGAGATAAAGATATTCTTCCATAACTTTTTTTCTGTAGGTCATAGAGACTTGGAAGTTGGTTCCATCTCCACTAATGTGGGTATGCCCGATCCATTGGTACCACCCCCGAGCTTCTACGACCTTTGGAAGGGGTAGGGTTAGGGTTGTGATTAGTGTTTGCTTTTTGGGTTGTGATTAGGGTTAGGGTTAGGGAGGAGTACCCGTTGGAGATAAAGATATTCTTCCATAACTTTTTTTCTGTAGGTCATAGAGACTTGGAAGTTGGTTCCATCTCCACTAATGTGGGTATGCCCGATCCATTGGTACCACCCCCGAGCTTCTACGACCTTTGGAAGGGGTAGGGTTAGGGTTGTGATTAGTGTTTGCTTTTTGGGTTGTGATTAGGGTTAGGGTTAGGGATGAAAAGCTATAGGAGTTCAAGATATTCTTCCATAACTTTTTTTCTGAAGGTCATAGAGACTTGGAAGTTGGTTCCATCTCCACTAATGTGGCTATGCCCGATCCAATGGGACCATCCCCGAGCTTCTATGACCTTCGGAAATGGTGAAACCACCAAATCTATTAAAAAAAGTACAAGATATTTTTGAATAACTTTTTTTCTGAAAGTCATAGAGACTTGGGCTTTTCAGGATTGATAAAGGGTAGCCTGCCACGCAACCACACCGGATTTCAGCACGTTGCGAGCAAGCAGCGCAGAGTTATTCACCCTATGCTGAATATGGGTTAGAGTTGCCATTAGGGTTAGGGTTAGGGTTGTGATTAGGGTTAGGGTTAGGGAGGAGTACCCGTTGGAGATAAAGATATTCTTCCATAACTTTTTTTCTGTAGGTCATAGAGACTTGGAAGTTGGTTCCATCTCCACTAATGCGGCTATGCCCGATCCATTGGTACCACCCCCGAGCTTCTACGCCCTTTGGAAGGGGTAGGGTTAGGGTTGTGATTAGTGTTTGCTTTTTGGGTTGTGATTAGGGTTAGGGTTAGGGATGAAAACCTATCGGAGTTCAAGATATTCTTCCATAACTTTTTTTCTGAAGGTCATAGAGACTTGGAAGTTGGTTCCATCTCCACTAATGTGGCTATGCCCGATCCATTGGGACCATCCCCGAGCTTCTACGACCTTCGCAAATGGTGAAACCACCAAATCTATTAAAAAAAGTACAAGATATTTTTGAATAACTTTTTTTCTGAAAGTCATAGAGACTTGGGCTTTTCAGGATTGATAAAGGGTAGCCTGCCACGCAACCACACCGAATTTCAGCACGTTGCGAGCAAGCAGCGCAGAGTTATTCACCCTATGGTGAATATGGGTTAGAGTTGCCATTAGGGTTAGGGTTAGGGTTGTGATTAGGGTTAGGGTTAGGGTTAGGGAGGAGTACCCGTTGGAGATAAAGATATTCTTCCATAACTTTTTTTCTGTAGGTCATAGAGACTTGGAAGTTGGTTCCATCTCCACTAATGTGGGTATGCCCGATCCATTGGTACCACCCCCGAGCTTCTACGACCTTTGGAAGGGGTAGGGTTAGGGTTGTGATTAGTGTTTGCTTTTTGGGTTGTGATTAGGGTTAGGGTTAGGGAGGAGTACCCGTTGGAGATAAAGATATTCTTCCATAACTTTTTTTCTGTAGGTCATAGAGACTTGGAAGTTGGTTCCATCTCCACTAATGTGGGTATGCCCGATCCATTGGTACCACCCCCGAGCTTCTACGACCTTTGGAAGGGGTAGGGTTAGGGTTGTGATTAGTGTTTGCTTTTTGGGTTGTGATTAGGGTTAGGGTTAGGGATGAAAAGCTATAGGAGTTCAAGATATTCTTCCATAACTTTTTTTCTGAAGGTCATAGAGACTTGGAAGTTGGTTCCATCTCCACTAATGTGGCTATGCCCGATCCAATGGGACCATCCCCGAGCTTCTATGACCTTCGGAAATGGTGAAACCACCAAATCTATTAAAAAAAGTACAAGATATTTTTGAATAACTTTTTTTCTGAAAGTCATAGAGACTTGGGCTTTTCAGGATTGATAAAGGGTAGCCTGCCACGCAACCACACCGGATTTCAGCACGTTGCGAGCAAGCAGCGCAGAGTTATTCACCCTATGCTGAATATGGGTTAGAGTTGCCATTAGGGTTAGGGTTAGGGTTGTGATTAGGGTTAGGGTTAGGGTTAGGGAGGAGTACCCGTTGGAGATAAAGATATTCTTCCATAACTTTTTTTCTGTAGGTCATAGAGACTTGGAAGTTGGTTCCATCTCCACTAATGTGGGTATGCCCGATCCATTGGTACCACCCCCGAGCTTCTACGACCTTTGGAAGGGGTAGGGTTAGGGTTGTGATTAGTGTTTGCTTTTTGGGTTGTGATTAGGGTTAGGGTTAGGGAGGAGTACCCGTTGGAGATAAAGATATTCTTCCATAACTTTTTTTCTGTAGGTCATAGAGACTTGGAAGTTGGTTCCATCTCCACTAATGTGGGTATGCCCGATCCATTGGTACCACCCCCGAGCTTCTACGACCTTTGGAAGGGGTAGGGTTAGGGTTGTGATTAGTGTTTGCTTTTTGGGTTGTGATTAGGGTTAGGGTTAGGGATGAAAACCTATAGGAGTTCAAGATATTCTTCCATAACCTTTTTTCTGAAGGTCATAGAGACTTGGAAGTTGGTTCCATCTCCACTAATGTGGCTATGCCCGATCCATTGGGACCATCCCCGAGCTTCTATGACCTTCGGAAATGGTGAAACCACCAAATCTATTAAAAAAAGTACAAGATATTTTTGAATAACTTTTTTTCTGAAAGTCATAGAGACTTGGGCTTTTCAGGATTGATAAAGGGTAGCCTGCCACGCAACCACACCGAATTTCAGCACGTTGCGAGCAAGCAGCGCAGAGTTATTCACCCTATGGTGAATATGGGTTAGAGTTGCCATTAGGGTTAGGGTTAGGGTTGTGATTAGGGTTAGGGTTAGGGAGGAGTACCCGTTGGAGATAAAGATATTCTTCCATAACTTTTTTTCTGTAGGTCATAGAGACTTGGAAGTTGGTTCCATCTCCACTAATGCGGCTATGCCCGATCCATTGGTACCACCCCCGAGCTTCTACGCCCTTTGGAAGGGGTAGGGTTAGGGTTGTGATTAGTGTTTGCTTTTTGGGTTGTGATTAGGGTTAGGGTTAGGGATGAAAACCTATCGGAGTTCAAGATATTCTTCCATAACTTTTTTTCTGAAGGTCATAGAGACTTGGAAGTTGGTTCCATCTCCACTAATGTGGCTATGCCCGATCCATTGGGACCATCCCCGAGCTTCTATGACCTTCGGAAATGGTGAAACCACCAAATCTATTTAAAAAAGTACAAGATATTTTTGAATAACTTTTTTTCTGAAAGTCATAGAGACTTGGGCTTTTCAGGATTGATAAAGGGTAGCCTGCCACGCAACCACACCGAATTTCAGCACGTTGCGAGCAAGCAGCGCAGAGTTATTCACCCTATGGTGAATATGGGTTAGAGTTGCCATTAGGGTTAGGGTTAGGGTTGTGATTAGGGTTAGGGTTAGGGTTAGGGAGGAGTACCCGTTGGAGATAAAGATATTCTTCCATAACTTTTTTTCTGTAGGTCATAGAGACTTGGAAGTTGGTTCCATCTCCACTAATGTGGGTATGCCCGATCCATTGGTACCACCCCCGAGCTTCTACGACCTTTGGAAGGGGTAGGGTTAGGGTTGTGATTAGTGTTTGCTTTTTGGGTTGTGATTAGGGTTAGGGTTAGGGAGGAGTACCCGTTGGAGATAAAGATATTCTTCCATAACTTTTTTTCTGTAGGTCATAGAGACTTGGAAGTTGGTTCCATCTCCACTAATGTGGGTATGCCCGATCCATTGGTACCACCCCCGAGCTTCTACGACCTTTGGAAGGGGTAGGGTTAGGGTTGTGATTAGTGTTTGCTTTTTGGGTTGTGATTAGGGTTAGGGTTAGGGATGAAAAGCTATAGGAGTTCAAGATATTCTTCCATAACTTTTTTTCTGAAGGTCATAGAGACTTGGAAGTTGGTTCCATCTCCACTAATGTGGCTATGCCCGATCCAATGGGACCATCCCCGAGCTTCTATGACCTTCGGAAATGGTGAAACCACCAAATCTATTAAAAAAAGTACAAGATATTTTTGAATAACTTTTTTTCTGAAAGTCATAGAGACTTGGGCTTTTCAGGATTGATAAAGGGTAGCCTGCCACGCAACCACACCGGATTTCAGCACGTTGCGAGCAAGCAGCGCAGAGTTATTCACCCTATGCTGAATATGGGTTAGAGTTGCCATTAGGGTTAGGGTTAGGGTTGTGATTAGGGTTAGGGTTAGGGTTAGGGAGGAGTACCCGTTGGAGATAAAGATATTCTTCCATAACTTTTTTTCTGTAGGTCATAGAGACTTGGAAGTTGGTTCCATCTCCACTAATGCGGCTATGCCCGATCCATTGGTACCACCCCCGAGCTTCTACGCCCTTTGGAAGGGGTAGGGTTAGGGTTGTGATTAGTGTTTGCTTTTTGGGTTGTGATTAGGGTTAGGGTTAGGGATGAAAACCTATCGGAGTTCAAGATATTCTTCCATAACTTTTTTTCTGAAGGTCATAGAGACTTGGAAGTTGGTTCCATCTCCACTAATGTGGCTATGCCCGATCCATTGGGACCATCCCCGAGCTTCTATGACCTTCGGAAATGGTGAAACCACCAAATCTATTAAAAAAAGTACAAGATATTTTTGAATAACTTTTTTTCTGAAAGTCATAGAGACTTGGGCTTTTCAGGATTGATAAAGGGTAGCCTGCCACGCAACCACACCGAATTTCAGCACGTTGCGAGCAAGCAGCGCAGAGTTATTCACCCTATGGTGAATATGGGTTAGAGTTGCCATTAGGGTTAGGGTTAGGGTTGTGATTAGGGTTAGGGTTAGGGTTAGGGAGGAGTACCCGTTGGAGATAAAGATATTCTTCCATAACTTTTTTTCTGTAGGTCATAGAGACTTGGAAGTTGGTTCCATCTCCACTAATGTGGGTATGCCCGATCCATTGGTACCACCCCCGAGCTTCTACGACCTTTGGAAGGGGTAGGGTTAGGGTTGTGATTAGTGTTTGCTTTTTGGGTTGTGATTAGGGTTAGGGTTAGGGAGGAGTACCCGTTGGAGATAAAGATATTCTTCCATAACTTTTTTTCTGTAGGTCATAGAGACTTGGAAGTTGGTTCCATCTCCACTAATGTGGGTATGCCCGATCCATTGGTACCACCCCCGAGCTTCTACGACCTTTGGAAGGGGTAGGGTTAGGGTTGTGATTAGTGTTTGCTTTTTGGGTTGTGATTAGGGTTAGGGTTAGGGATGAAAAGCTATAGGAGTTCAAGATATTCTTCCATAACTTTTTTTCTGAAGGTCATAGAGACTTGGAAGTTGGTTCCATCTCCACTAATGTGGCTATGCCCGATCCAATGGGACCATCCCCGAGCTTCTATGACCTTCGGAAATGGTGAAACCACCAAATCTATTAAAAAAAGTACAAGATATTTTTGAATAACTTTTTTTCTGAAAGTCATAGAGACTTGGGCTTTTCAGGATTGATAAAGGGTAGCCTGCCACGCAACCACACCGAATTTCAGCACGTTGCGAGCAAGCAGCGCAGAGTTATTCACCCTATGGTGAATATGGGTTAGAGTTGCCATTAGGGTTAGGGTTAGGGTTGTGATTAGGGTTAGGGTTAGGGAGGAGTACCCGTTGGAGATAAAGATATTCTTCCATAACTTTTTTTCTGTAGGTCATAGAGACTTGGAAGTTGGTTCCATCTCCACTAATGCGGCTATGCCCGATCCATTGGTACCACCCCCGAGCTTCTACGCCCTTTGGAAGGGGTAGGGTTAGGGTTGTGATTAGTGTTTGCTTTTTGGGTTGTGATTAGGGTTAGGGTTAGGGATGAAAACCTATCGGAGTTCAAGATATTCTTCCATAACTTTTTTTCTGAAGGTCATAGAGACTTGGAAGTTGGTTCCATCTCCACTAATGTGGGTATGCCCGATCCATTGGTACCACCCCCGAGCTTCTACGACCTTTGGAAGGGGTAGGGTTAGGGTTGTGATTAGTGTTTGCTTTTTGGGTTGTGATTAGGGTTAGGGTTAGGGAGGAGTACCCGTTGGAGATAAAGATATTCTTCCATAACTTTTTTTCTGTAGGTCATAGAGACTTGGAAGTTGGTTCCATCTCCACTAATGTGGGTATGCCCGATCCACTGGTACCACCCCCGAGCTTCTACGACCTTTGCAAGGGGTAGGGTTAGGGTTGTGATTAGTGTTTGCTTTTTGGGTTGTGATTAGGGTTAGGGTTAGGAATGAAAACCTATAGGAGTTCAAGATATTCTTCCATAACTTTTTTTCTGAAGGTCATAGAGACTTGGAAGTTGGTTCCATCTCCACTAATGTGGCTATGCCCGATCCATTGGGACCATCCCCGAGCTTCTATGACCTTCGGAAATGGTGAAACCACCAAATCTATTAAAAAAAGTACAAGATATTTTTGAATAACTTTTTTTCTGAAAGTCATAGAGACTTGGGCTTTTCAGGATTGATAAAGGGTAGCCTGCCACGCAACCACACCGAATTTCAGCACGTTGCGAGCAAGCAGCGCAGAGTTATTCACCCTATGGTGAATATGGGTTAGAGTTGCCATTAGAGTTAGGGTTAGGGTTAGGGTTGTGATTAGGGTTAGGGTTAGGGTTAGGGAGGAGTACCCGTTGGAGATAAAGATATTCTTCCATAACCTTTTTTCTGTAGGTCATAGAGACTTGGAAGTTGGTTCCATCTCCACTAATGTGGGTATGCCCGATCCATTGGTACCACCCCCGAGCTTCTACGACCTTTGGAAGGGGTAGGGTTAGGGTTGTGATTAGTGTTTGCTTTTTGGGTTGTGATTAGGGTTAGGGTTAGGGATGAAAACCTATAGGAGTTCAAGATATTCTTCCATAACTTTTTTTCTGAAGGTCATAGAGACTTGGAAGTTGGTTCCATCTCCACTAATGTGGCTATGCCCGATCCATTGGGACCATCCCCGAGCTTCTATGACCTTCGGAAATGGTGAAACCACCAAATCTATTAAAAAAAGTACAAGATATTTTTGAATAACTTTTTTTCTGAAAGTCATAGAGACTTGGGCTTTTCAGGATTGATAAAGGGTAGCCTGCCACGTAACCACACCGAATTTCAGCACGTTGCGAGCAAGCAGCGCAGAGTTATTCACCCTATGGTGAATATGGGTTAGAGTTGCCATTAGGGTTAGGGTTAGGGTTGTGATTAGGGTTAGGGTTAGGGAGGAGTACCCGTTGGAGATAAAGATATTCTTCCATAACTTTTTTTCTGTAGGTCATAGAGACTTGGAAGTTGGTTCCATCTCCACTAATGCGGCTATGCCCGATCCATTGGTACCACCCCCGAGCTTCTACGCCCTTTGGAAGGGGTAGGGTTAGGGTTGTGATTAGTGTTTGCTTTTTGGGTTGTGATTAGGGTTAGGGTTAGGGATGAAAACCTATAGGAGTTCAAGATATTCTTCCATAACTTTTTTTCTGAAGGTCATAGAGACTTGGAAGTTGGTTCCATCTCCACTAATGTGGCTATGCCCGATCCATTGGGACCATCCCCGAGCTTCTATGACCTTCGGAAATGGTGAAACCACCAAATCTATTAAAAAAAGTACAAGATATTTTTGAATAACTTTTTTTCTGAAAGTCATAGAGACTTGGGCTTTTCAGGATTGATAAAGGGTAGCCTGCCACGCAACCACACCGAATTTCAGCACGTTGCGAGCAAGCAGCGCAGAGTTATTCACCCTATGGTGAATATGGGTTAGAGTTGCCATTAGGGTTAGGGTTAGGGTTAGGGTTGTGATTAGGGTTAGGGTTAGGGTTAGGGAGGAGTACCCGTTGGAGATAAAGATATTCTTCCATAACCTTTTTTCTGTAGGTCATAGAGACTTGGAAGTTGGTTCCATCTCCACTAATGTGGGTATGCCCGATCCATTGGTACCACCCCCGAGCTTCTACGACCTTTGGAAGGGGTAGGGTTAGGGTTGTGATTAGTGTTTGCTTTTTGGGTTGTGATTAGGGTTAGGGTTAGGGATGAAAACCTATAGGAGTTCAAGATATTCTTCCATAACTTTTTTTCTGAAGGTCATAGAGACTTGGAAGTTGGTTCCATCTCCACTAATGTGGCTATGCCCGATCCATTGGGACCATCCCCGAGCTTCTATGACCTTCGGAAATGGTGAAACCACCAAATCTATTAAAAAAAGTACAAGATATTTTTGAATAACTTTTTTTCTGAAAGTCATAGAGACTTGGGCTTTTCAGGATTGATAAAGGGTAGCCTGCCACGTAACCACACCGAATTTCAGCACGTTGCGAGCAAGCAGCGCAGAGTTATTCACCCTATGGTGAATATGGGTTAGAGTTGCCATTAGGGTTAGGGTTAGGGTTGTGATTAGGGTTAGGGTTAGGGAGGAGTACCCGTTGGAGATAAAGATATTCTTCCATAACTTTTTTTCTGTAGGTCATAGAGACTTGGAAGTTGGTTCCATCTCCACTAATGCGGCTATGCCCGATCCATTGGTACCACCCCCGAGCTTCTACGCCCTTTGGAAGGGGTAGGGTTAGGGTTGTGATTAGTGTTTGCTTTTTGGGTTGTGATTAGGGTTAGGGTTAGGGATGAAAACCTATCGGAGTTCAAGATATTCTTCCATAACTTTTTTTCTGAAGGTCATAGAGACTTGGAAGTTGGTTCCATCTCCACTAATGTGGCTATGCCCGATCCAATGGGACCATCCCCGAGCTTCTATGACCTTCGGAAATGGTGAAACCACCAAATCTATTAAAAAAAGTACAAGATATTTTTGAATAACTTTTTTTCTGAAAGTCATAGAGACTTGGGCTTTTCAGGATTGATAAAGGGTAGCCTGCCACGCAACCACACCGGATTTCAGCACGTTGCGAGCAAGCAGCGCAGAGTTATTCACCCTATGCTGAATATGGGTTAGAGTTGCCATTAGGGTTAGGGTTAGGGTTGTGATTAGGGTTAGGGTTAGGGTTAGGGAGGAGTACCCGTTGGAGATAAAGATATTCTTCCATAACTTTTTTTCTGTAGGTCATAGAGACTTGGAAGTTGGTTCCATCTCCACTAATGTGGGTATGCCCGATCCATTGGTACCACCCCCGAGCTTCTACGACCTTTGGAAGGGGTAGGGTTAGGGTTGTGATTAGTGTTTGCTTTTTGGGTTGTGATTAGGGTTAGGGTTAGGGAGGAGTACCCGTTGGAGATAAAGATATTCTTCCATAACTTTTTTTCTGTAGGTCATAGAGACTTGGAAGTTGGTTCCATCTCCACTAATGTGGGTATGCCCGATCCATTGGTACCACCCCCGAGCTTCTACGACCTTTGGAAGGGGTAGGGTTAGGGTTGTGATTAGTGTTTGCTTTTTGGGTTGTGATTAGGGTTAGGGTTAGGGATGAAAACCTATAGGAGTTCAAGATATTCTTCCATAACCTTTTTTCTGAAGGTCATAGAGACTTGGAAGTTGGTTCCATCTCCACTAATGTGGCTATGCCCGATCCATTGGGACCATCCCCGAGCTTCTATGCCCTTCGGAAATGGTGAAACCACCAAATCTATTAAAAAAAGTACAAGATATTTTTGAATAACTTTTTTTCTGAAAGTCATAGAGACTTGGGCTTTTCAGGATTGATAAAGGGTAGCCTGCCACGCAACCACACCGAATTTCAGCACGTTGCGAGCAAGCAGCGCAGAGTTATTCACCCTATGGTGAATATGGGTTAGAGTTGCCATTAGGGTTAGGGTTAGGGTTGTGATTAGGGTTAGGGTTAGGGTTAGGGTTAGGGAGGAGTACCCATTGGAGATCGAGATATTCTTCCATAACTTTTTTTCTGTAGGTCATAGAGACTTGGAAGTTGGTTCCATCTCTACTAATGTGGGTATGCCCGATCCATTGGTACCACCCCCGAGCTTCTACGACCTTTGGAAGGGGTAGGGTTAGGGTTGTGATTAGTGTTTGCTTTTTGGGTTGTGATTAGGGTTAGGGTTAGGGATGAAAACCTATAGGAGTTCAAGATATTCTTCCATAACTTTTTTTCTGAAGGTCATAGAGACTTGGAAGTTGGTTCCATCTCCACTAATGTGGCTATGCCCGATCCATTGGGACCATCCCCGAGCTTCTATGACCTTTGGAAATGGTGAAACCACCAAATCTATTAAAAAAAGTACAAGATATTTTTGAATAACTTTTTTTCTGAAAGTCATAGAGACTTGGGCTTTTCAGGATTGATAAAGGGTAGCCTGCCACACAACCACACCGAATTTCAGCACGTTGCGAGCAAGCAGCGCAGAGTTATTCACCCTATGGTGAATATGGGTTAGAGTTGCCATTAGGGTTAGGGTTAGGGTTGTGATTAGGGTTAGGGTTAGGGTTAGGGTTAGGGAGGAGTACCCGTTGGAGATAAAGATATTCTTCCATAACTTTTTTTCTGTAGGTCATAGAGACTTGGAAGTTGGTTCCATCTCCACTAATGTGGGTATGCCCGATCCATTGGTACCACCCCCGAGCTTCTACGACCTTTGGAAGGGGTAGGGTTAGGGTTGTGATTAGTGTTTGCTTTTTGGGTTGTGATTAGGGTTAGGGTTAGGGAGGAGTACCCGTTGGAGATAAAGATATTCTTCCATAACTTTTTTTCTGTAGGTCATAGAGACTTGGAAGTTGGTTCCATCTCCACTAATGTGGGTATGCCCGATCCATTGGTACCACCCCCGAGCTTCTACGACCTTTGGAAGGGGTAGGGTTAGGGTTGTGATTAGTGTTTGCTTTTTGGGTTGTGATTAGGGTTAGGGTTAGGGATGAAAACCTATAGGAGTTCAAGATATTCTTCCATAACTTTTTTTCTGAAGGTCATAGAGACTTGGAAGTTGGTTCCATCTCCACTAATGTGGCTATGCCCGATCCATTGGGACCATCCCCGAGCTTCTATGACCTTCGGAAATGGTGAAACCACCAAATCTATTAAAAAAAGTACAAGATATTTTTGAATAACTTTTTTTCTGAAAGTCATAGAGACTTGGGCTTTTCAGGATTGATAAAGGGTAGCCTGCCACGCAACCACACCGAATTTCAGCACGTTGCGAGCAAGCAGCGCAGAGTTATTCACCCTATGGTGAATATGGGTTAGAGTTGCCATTAGGGTTAGGGTTAGGGTTGTGATTAGGGTTAGGGTTAGGGTTAGGGAGGAGTACCCGTTGGAGATAAAGATATTCTTCCATAACCTTTTTTCTGTAGGTCATAGAGACTTGGAAGTTGGTTCCATCTCCACTAATGTGGGTATGCCCGATCCATTGGTACCACCCCCGAGCTTCTACGACCTTTGGAAGGGGTAGGGTTAGGGTTGTGATTAGTGTTTGCTTTTTGGGTTGTGATTAGGGTTAGGGTTAGGGATGAAAACCTATAGGAGTTCAAGATATTCTTCCATAACTTTTTTTCTGAAGGTCATAGAGACTTGGAAGTTGGTTCCATCTCCACTAATGTGGCTATGCCCGATCCATTGGGACCATCCCCGAGCTTCTATGACCTTCGGAAATGGTGAAACCACCAAATCTATTAAAAAAAGTACAAGATATTTTTGAATAACTTTTTTTCTGAAAGTCATAGAGACTTGGGCTTTTCAGGATTGATAAAGGGTAGCCTGCCACGTAACCACACCGAATTTCAGCACGTTGCGAGCAAGCAGCGCAGAGTTATTCACCCTATGGTGAATATGGGTTAGAGTTGCCATTAGGGTTAGGGTTAGGGTTGTGATTAGGGTTAGGGTTAGGGAGGAGTACCCGTTGGAGATAAAGATATTCTTCCATAACTTTTTTTCTGTAGGTCATAGAGACTTGGAAGTTGGTTCCATCTCCACTAATGCGGCTATGCCCGATCCATTGGTACCACCCCCGAGCTTCTACGCCCTTTGGAAGGGGTAGGGTTAGGGTTGTGATTAGTGTTTGCTTTTTGGGTTGTGATTAGGGTTAGGGTTAGGGATGAAAACCTATCGGAGTTCAAGATATTCTTCCATAACTTTTTTTCTGAAGGTCATAGAGACTTGGAAGTTGGTTCCATCTCCACTAATGTGGCTATGCCCGATCCATTGGGACCATCCCCGAGCTTCTATGACCTTCGGAAATGGTGAAACCACCAAATCTATTTAAAAAAGTACAAGATATTTTTGAATAACTTTTTTTCTGAAAGTCATAGAGACTTGGGCTTTTCAGGATTGATAAAGGGTAGCCTGCCACGCAACCACACCGAATTTCAGCACGTTGCGAGCAAGCAGCGCAGAGTTATTCACCCTATGGTGAATATGGGTTAGAGTTGCCATTAGGGTTAGGGTTAGGGTTGTGATTAGGGTTAGGGTTAGGGTTAGGGAGGAGTACCCGTTGGAGATAAAGATATTCTTCCATAACTTTTTTTCTGTAGGTCATAGAGACTTGGAAGTTGGTTCCATCTCCACTAATGTGGGTATGCCCGATCCATTGGTACCACCCCCGAGCTTCTACGACCTTTGGAAGGGGTAGGGTTAGGGTTGTGATTAGTGTTTGCTTTTTGGGTTGTGATTAGGGTTAGGGTTAGGGATGAAAAGCTATAGGAGTTCAAGATATTCTTCCATAACTTTTTTTCTGAAGGTCATAGAGACTTGGAAGTTGGTTCCATCTCCACTAATGTGGCTATGCCCGATCCAATGGGACCATCCCCGAGCTTCTATGACCTTCGGAAATGGTGAAACCACCAAATCTATTAAAAAAAGTACAAGATATTTTTGAATAACTTTTTTTCTGAAAGTCATAGAGACTTGGGCTTTTCAGGATTGATAAAGGGTAGCCTGCCACGCAACCACACCGAATTTCAGCACGTTGCGAGCAAGCAGCGCAGAGTTATTCACCCTATGGTGAATATGGGTTAGAGTTGCCATTAGGGTTAGGGTTAGGGTTGTGATTAGGGTTAGGGTTAGGGTTAGGGAGGAGTACCCGTTGGAGATAAAGATATTCTTCCATAACCTTTTTTCTGTAGGTCATAGAGACTTGGAAGTTGGTTCCATCTCCACTAATGTGGGTATGCCCGATCCATTGGTACCACCCCCGAGCTTCTACGACCTTTGGAAGGGGTAGGGTTAGGGTTGTGATTAGTGTTTGCTTTTTGGGTTGTGATTAGGGTTAGGGTTAGGGATGAAAACCTATAGGAGTTCAAGATATTCTTCCATAACTTTTTTTCTGAAGGTCATAGAGACTTGGAAGTTGGTTCCATCTCCACTAATGTGGCTATGCCCGATCCATTGGGACCATCCCCGAGCTTCTATGACCTTCGGAAATGGTGAAACCACCAAATCTATTAAAAAAAGTACAAGATATTTTTGAATAACTTTTTTTCTGAAAGTCATAGAGACTTGGGCTTTTCAGGATTGATAAAGGGTAGCCTGCCACGTAACCACACCGAATTTCAGCACGTTGCGAGCAAGCAGCGCAGAGTTATTCACCCTATGGTGAATATGGGTTAGAGTTGCCATTAGGGTTAGGGTTAGGGTTGTGATTAGGGTTAGGGTTAGGGAGGAGTACCCGTTGGAGATAAAGATATTCTTCCATAACTTTTTTTCTGTAGGTCATAGAGACTTGGAAGTTGGTTCCATCTCCACTAATGCGGCTATGCCCGATCCATTGGTACCACCCCCGAGCTTCTACGCCCTTTGGAAGGGGTAGGGTTAGGGTTGTGATTAGTGTTTGCTTTTTGGGTTGTGATTAGGGTTAGGGTTAGGGATGAAAACCTATCGGAGTTCAAGATATTCTTCCATAACTTTTTTTCTGAAGGTCATAGAGACTTGGAAGTTGGTTCCATCTCCACTAATGTGGCTATGCCCGATCCATTGGGACCATCCCCGAGCTTCTATGACCTTCGGAAATGGTGAAACCACCAAATCTATTTAAAAAAGTACAAGATATTTTTGAATAACTTTTTTTCTGAAAGTCATAGAGACTTGGGCTTTTCAGGATTGATAAAGGGTAGCCTGCCACGCAACCACACCGAATTTCAGCACGTTGCGAGCAAGCAGCGCAGAGTTATTCACCCTATGGTGAATATGGGTTAGAGTTGCCATTAGGGTTAGGGTTAGGGTTGTGATTAGGGTTAGGGTTAGGGTTAGGGAGGAGTACCCGTTGGAGATAAAGATATTCTTCCATAACTTTTTTTCTGTAGGTCATAGAGACTTGGAAGTTGGTTCCATCTCCACTAATGTGGGTATGCCCGATCCATTGGTACCACCCCCGAGCTTCTACGACCTTTGGAAGGGGTAGGGTTAGGGTTGTGATTAGTGTTTGCTTTTTGGGTTGTGATTAGGGTTAGGGTTAGGGATGAAAAGCTATAGGAGTTCAAGATATTCTTCCATAACTTTTTTTCTGAAGGTCATAGAGACTTGGAAGTTGGTTCCATCTCCACTAATGTGGCTATGCCCGATCCAATGGGACCATCCCCGAGCTTCTATGACCTTCGGAAATGGTGAAACCACCAAATCTATTAAAAAAAGTACAAGATATTTTTGAATAACTTTTTTTCTGAAAGTCATAGAGACTTGGGCTTTTCAGGATTGATAAAGGGTAGCCTGCCACGCAACCACACCGGATTTCAGCACGTTGCGAGCAAGCAGCGCAGAGTTATTCACCCTATGCTGAATATGGGTTAGAGTTGCCATTAGGGTTAGGGTTAGGGTTGTGATTAGGGTTAGGGTTAGGGTTAGGGAGGAGTACCCGTTGGAGATAAAGATATTCTTCCATAACTTTTTTTCTGTAGGTCATAGAGACTTGGAAGTTGGTTCCATCTCCACTAATGTGGGTATGCCCGATCCATTGGTACCACCCCCGAGCTTCTACGACCTTTGGAAGGGGTAGGGTTAGGGTTGTGATTAGTGTTTGCTTTTTGGGTTGTGATTAGGGTTAGGGTTAGGGAGGAGTACCCGTTGGAGATAAAGATATTCTTCCATAACTTTTTTTCTGTAGGTCATAGAGACTTGGAAGTTGGTTCCATCTCCACTAATGTGGGTATGCCCGATCCATTGGTACCACCCCCGAGCTTCTACGACCTTTGGAAGGGGTAGGGTTAGGGTTGTGATTAGTGTTTGCTTTTTGGGTTGTGATTAGGGTTAGGGTTAGAGATGAAAACCTATAGGAGTTCAAGATATTCTTCCATAACCTTTTTTCTGAAGGTCATAGAGACTTGGAAGTTGGTTCCATCTCCACTAATGTGGCTATGCCCGATCCATTGGGACCATCCCCGAGCTTCTATGACCTTCGGAAATGGTGAAACCACCAAATCTATTAAAAAAAGTACAAGATATTTTTGAATAACTTTTTTTCTGAAAGTCATAGAGACTTGGGCTTTTCAGGATTGATAAAGGGTAGCCTGCCACGCAACCACACCGAATTTCAGCACGTTGCGAGCAAGCAGCGCAGAGTTATTCACCCTATGGTGAATATGGGTTAGAGTTGCCATTAGGGTTAGGGTTAGGGTTAGGGTTAGGGAGGAGTACCCGTTGGAGATAAAGATATTCTTCCATAACTTTTTTTCTGTAGGTCATAGAGACTTGGAAGTTGGTTCCATCTCCACTAATGTGGGTATGCCCGATCCATTGGTACCACCCCCGAGCTTCTACGACCTTTGGAAGGGGTAGGGTTAGGGTTGTGATTAGTGTTTGCTTTTTGGGTTGTGATTAGGGTTAGGGTTAGGGATGAAAACCTATAGGAGTTCAAGATATTCTTCCATAACTTTTTTTCTGAAGGTCATAGAGACTTGGAAGTTGGTTCCATCTCCACTAATGTGGCTATGCCCGATCCATTGGGACCATCCCCGAGCTTCTATGACCTTCGGAAATGGTGAAACCACCAAATCTATTAAAAAAAGTACAAGATATTTTTGAATAACTTTTTTTCTGAAAGTCATAGAGACTTGGGCTTTTCAGGATTGATAAAGGGTAGCCTGCCACGCAACCACACCGAATTTCAGCACGTTGCGAGCAAGCAGCGCAGAGTTATTCACCCTATGGTGAATATGGGTTAGAGTTGCCATTAGGGTTAGGGTTAGGGTTAGGGAGGAGTACCCGTTGGAGATAAAGATATTCTTCCATAACCTTTTTTCTGTAGGTCATAGAGACTTGGAAGTTGGTTCCGTCTCCACTAATGTGGGAATGCCCGATCCATTGGTACCACCCCCGAGCTTCTACGACCTTTGGAAGGGGTAGGGTTAGGGTTGTGATTAGTGTTTGCTTTTTGGGTTGTGATTAGGGTTAGGGTTAGGGAGGAGTACCCGTTGGAGATAAAGATATTCTTCCATAACTTTTTTTCTGTAGGTCATAGAGACTTGGAAGTTGGTTCCATCTCCACTAATGTGGGTATGCCCGATCCATTGGTACCACCCCCGAGCTTCTACGACCTTTGGAAGGGGTAGGGTTAGGGTTGTGATTAGTGTTTGCTTTTTGGGTTGTGATTAGGGTTAGGGTTAGGGATGAAAACCTATAGGAGTTCAAGATATTCTTCCATAACTTTTTTTCTGAAGGTCATAGAGACTTGGAAGTTGGTTCCATCTCCACTAATGTGGCTATGCCCGATCCATTGGGACCATCCCCGAGCTTCTATGACCTTCGGAAATGGTGAAACCACCAAATCTATTAAAAAAAGTACAAGATATTTTTGAATAACTTTTTTTCTGAAAGTCATAGAGACTTGGGCTTTTCAGGATTGATAAAGGGTAGCCTGCCACGCAACCACACCGAATTTCAGCACGTTGCGAGCAAGCAGCGCAGAGTTATTCACCCTATGGTGAATATGGGTTAGAGTTGCCATTAGGGTTAGGGTTAGGGTTGTGATTAGGGTTAGGGTTAGGGTTAGGGTTAGGGAGGAGTACCCATTGGAGATCGAGATATTCTTCCATAACTTTTTTTCTGTAGGTCATAGAGACTTGGAAGTTGGTTCCATCTCCACTAATGTGGGTATGCCCGATCCATTGGTACCACCCCCGAGCTTCTACGACCTTTGGAAGGGGTAGGGTTAGGGTTGTGATTAGTGTTTGCTTTTTGGGTTGTGATTAGGGTTAGGGTTAGGGAGGAGTACCCGTTGGAGATAAAGATATTCTTCCATAACTTTTTTTCTGTAGGTCATAGAGACTTGGAAGTTGGTTCCATCTCCACTAATGTGGGTATGCCCGATCCATTGGTACCACCCCCGAGTTTCTACGACCTTTGGAAGGGGTAGGGTTAGGGTTGTGATTAGTGTTTGCTTTTTGGGTTGTGATTAGGGTTAGGGTTAGGGAGGAGTACCCGTTGGAGATAAAGATATTCTTCCATAACTTTTTTTCTGTAGGTCATAGAGACTTGGAAGTTGGTTCCATCTCCACTAATGTGGGTATGCCCGATCCATTGGTACCACCCCCGAGCTTCTACGACCTTTGGAAGGGGTAGGGTTAGGGTTGTGATTAGTGTTTGCTTTTTGGGTTGTGATTAGGGTTAGGGTTAGGGATGAAAACCTATAGGAGTTCAAGATATTCTTCCATAACTTTTTTTCTGAAGGTCATAGAGACTTGGAAGTTGGTTCCATCTCCACTAATGTGGCTATGCCCGATCCATTGGGACCATCCCCGAGCTTCTATGACCTTCGGAAATGGTGAAACCACCAAATCTATTAAAAAAAGTACAAGATATTTTTGAATAACTTTTTTTCTGAAAGTCATAGAGACTTGGGCTTTTCAGGATTGATAAAGGGTAGCCTGCCACGCAACCACACCGAATTTCAGCACGTTGCGAGCAAGCAGCGCAGAGTTATTCACCCTATGGTGAATATGGGTTAGAGTTGCCATTAGGGTTAGGGTTAGGGTTGTGATTAGGGTTAGGGTTAGGGTTAGGGTTAGGGAGGAGTACCCATTGGAGATCGAGATATTCTTCCATAACTTTTTTTCTGTAGGTCATAGAGACTTGGAAGTTGGTTCCATCTCCACTAATGTGGGTATGCCCGATCCATTGGTACCACCCCCGAGCTTCTACGACCTTTGGAAGGGGTAGGGTTAGGGTTGTGATTAGTGTTTGCTTTTTGGGTTGTGATTAGGGTTAGGGTTAGGGAGGAGTACCCGTTGGAGATAAAGATATTCTTCCATAACTTTTTTTCTGTAGGTCATAGAGACTTGGAAGTTGGTTCCATCTCCACTAATGTGGGTATGCCCGATCCATTGGTACCACCCCCGAGCTTCTACGACCTTTGGAAGGGGTAGGGTTAGGGTTGTGATTAGTGTTTGCTTTTTGGGTTGTGATTAGGGTTAGGGTTAGGGAGGAGTACCCGTTGGAGATAAAGATATTCTTCCATAACTTTTTTTCTGTAGGTCATAGAGACTTGGAAGTTGGTTCCATCTCCACTAATGTGGGTATGCCCGATCCATTGGTACCACCCCCGAGCTTCTACGACCTTTGGAAGGGGTAGGGTTAGGGTTGTGATTAGTGTTTGCTTTTTGGGTTGTGATTAGGGTTAGGGTTAGGGATGAAAACCTATAGGAGTTCAAGATATTCTTCCATAACTTTTTTTCTGAAGGTCATAGAGACTTGGAAGTTGGTTCCATCTCCACTAATGTGGCTATGCCCGATCCATTGGGACCATCCCCGAGCTTCTATGACCTTCGGAAATGGTGAAACCACCAAATCTATTAAAAAAAGTACAAGATATTTTTGAATAACTTTTTTTCTGAAAGTCATAGAGACTTGGGCTTTTCAGGATTGATAAACGGTAGCCTGCCACGCAACCACACCGAATTTCAGCACGTTGCGAGCAAGCAGCGCAGAGTTATTCACCCTATGGTGAATATGGGTTAGAGTTGCCATTAGGGTTAGGGTTAGGGTTAGGGTTGTGATTAGGGTTAGGGTTAGGGTTAGGGAGGAGTACCCGTTGGAGATAAAGATATTCTTCCATAACCTTTTTTCTGTAGGTCATAGAGACTTGGAAGTTGGTTCCATCTCCACTAATGTGGGTATGCCCGATCCATTGGTACCACCCCCGAGCTTCTACGACCTTTGGAAGGGGTAGGGTTAGGGTTGTGATTAGTGTTTGCTTTTTGGGTTGTGATTAGGGTTAGGGTTAGGGAGGAGTACCCGTTGGAGATAAAGATATTCTTCCATAACTTTTTTTCTGTAGGTCATAGAGACTTGGAAGTTGGTTCCATCTCCACTAATGTGGGTATGCCCGATCCATTGGTACCACCCCCGAGCTTCTACGACCTTTGGAAGGGGTAGGGTTAGGGTTGTGATTAGTGTTTGCTTTTTGGGTTGTGATTAGGGTTAGGGTTAGGGATGAAAAGCTATAGGAGTTCAAGATATTCTTCCATAACTTTTTTTCTGAAGGTCATAGAGACTTGGAAGTTGGTTCCATCTCCACTAATGTGGCTATGCCCGATCCAATGGGACCATCCCCGAGCTTCTATGACCTTCGGAAATGGTGAAACCACCAAATCTATTAAAAAAAGTACAAGATATTTTTGAATAACTTTTTTTCTGAAAGTCATAGAGACTTGGGCTTTTCAGGATTGATAAAGGGTAGCCTGCCACGCAACCACACCGAATTTCAGCACGTTGCGAGCAAGCAGCGCAGAGTTATTCACCCTATGCTGAATATGGGTTAGAGTTGCCATTAGGGTTAGGGTTAGGGTTGTGATTAGGGTTAGGGTTAGGGTTAGGGAGGAGTACCCGTTGGAGATAAAGATATTCTTCCATAACTTTTTTTCTGTAGGTCATAGAGACTTGGAAGTTGGTTCCATCTCCACTAATGTGGGTATGCCCGATCCATTGGTACCACCCCCGAGCTTCTACGACCTTTGGAAGGGGTAGGGTTAGGGTTGTGATTAGTGTTTGCTTTTTGGGTTGTGATTAGGGTTAGGGTTAGGGAGGAGTACCCGTTGGAGATAAAGATATTCTTCCATAACTTTTTTTCTGTAGGTCATAGAGACTTGGAAGTTGGTTCCATCTCCACTAATGTGGGTATGCCCGATCCATTGGTACCACCCCCGAGCTTCTACGACCTTTGGAAGGGGTAGGGTTAGGGTTGTGATTAGTGTTTGCTTTTTGGGTTGTGATTAGGGTTAGGGTTAGGGATGAAAACCTATAGGAGTTCAAGATATTCTTCCATAACTTTTTTTCTGAAGGTCATAGAGACTTGGAAGTTGGTTCCATCTCCACTAATGTGGCTATGCCCGATCCATTGGGACCATCCCCGAGCTTCTATGACCTTCGGAAATGGTGAAACCACCAAATCTATTAAAAAAAGTACAAGATATTTTTGAATAACTTTTTTTCTGAAAGTCATAGAGACTTGGGCTTTTCAGGATTGATAAAGGGTAGCCTGCCACGCAACCACACCGAATTTCAGCACGTTGCGAGCAAGCAGCGCAGAGTTATTCACCCTATGGTGAATATGGGTTAGAGTTGCCATTAGGGTTAGGGTTAGGGTTAGGGTTGTGATTAGGGTTAGGGTTAGGGTTAGGGAGGAGTACCCGTTGGAGATAAAGATATTCTTCCATAACCTTTTTTCTGTAGGTCATAGAGACTTGGAAGTTGGTTCCATCTCCACTAATGTGGGTATGCCCGATCCATTGGTACCACACCCGAGCTTCTACGACCTTTGGAAGGGGTAGGGTTAGGGTTGTGATTAGTGTTTGCTTTTTGGGTTGTGATTAGGGTTAGGGTTAGGGAGGAGTACCCGTTGGAGATAAAGATATTCTTCCATAACTTTTTTTCTGTAGGTCATAGAGACTTGGAAGTTGGTTCCATCTCCACTAATGTGGGTATGCCCGATCCATTGGTACCACCCCCGAGCTTCTACGACCTTTGGAAGGGGTAGGGTTAGGGTTGTGATTAGTGTTTGCTTTTTGGGTTGTGATTAGGGTTAGGGTTAGGGATGAAAACCTATAGGAGTTCAAGATATTCTTCCATAACTTTTTTTCTGAAGGTCATAGAGACTTGGAAGTTGGTTCCATCTCCACTAATGTGGCTATGCCCGATCCATTGGGACCATCCCCGAGCTTCTATGACCTTCGGAAATGGTGAAACCACCAAATCTATTAAAAAAAGTACAAGATATTTTTGAATTACTTTTTTTCTGAAAATCATAGAGACTTGGGCTTTTCAGGATTGATAAAGGGTAGCCTGCCACGCAACCACACCAAATTTCAGCATGTTGCGAGCAAGCAGCGCAGAGTTATTCACCCTATGGTGAATATGGGTTAGAGTTGCCATTAGGGTTAGGGTTAGGGTTGTGATTAGGGTTAGGGTTGTGATTAGGGTTAGGGTTAGGGTTAGGGAGGAGTACCCATTGGAGATCAAGATATTCTTCCATAACTTTTTTTCTGTAGGTCATAGAAACTTGGAAGTTGGTTCCATCTCCACTAATGTGGGTATGCCCGATCCATTGGTACCACCCCCGAGCTTCTACGACCTTTGGAAGGGGTAGGGTTAGGGTTGTGATTAGTGTTTGCTTTTTGGGTTGTGATTAGGGTTAGGGTTAGGGATGAAAACCTATAGGAGTTCAAGATATTCTTCCATAACTTTTTTTCTGAAGGTCATAGAGACTTGGAAGTTGGTTCCATCTCCACTAATGTGGCTATGCCCGATCCATTGGGACCATCCCCGAGCTTCTATGACCTTCGGAAATGGTGAAACCACCAAATCTATTAAAAAAAGTACAAGATATTTTTGAATAACTTTTTTTCTGAAAGTCATAGAGACTTGGGCTTTTCAGGATTGATAAAGGGTAGCCTGCCACGCAACCACACCGAATTTCAGCACGTTGCGAGCAAGCAGCGCAGAGTTATTCACCCTATGGTGAATATGGGTTAGAGTTGCCATTAGGGTTAGGGTTAGGGTTGTGATTAGGGTTAGAGTTAGGGTTAGGGAGGAGTACCCGTTGGAGATAAAGATATTCTTCCATAACTTTTTTTCTGTAGGTCATAGAGACTTGGAAGTTGGTTCCATCTCCACTAATGTGGGTATGCCCGATCCATTGGTACCACCCCCGAGCTTCTACGACCTTTGGAAGGGGTAGGGTTAGGGTTGTGATTAGTGTTTGCTTTTTGGGTTGTGATTAGGGTTAGGGTTAGGGATGAAAACCTATAGGAGTTCAAGATATTCTTCCATAACTTTTTTTCTGAAGGTCATAGAGACTTGGAAGTTGGTTCTATCTCCACTAATGTGGCTATGCCCGGTCCATTGGGACCATCCCCGAGCTTCTATGACCTTCGGAAATGGTGAAACGACCAAATCTATTTAAAAAAGTACAAGATATTTTTGAATAACTTTTTTTCTGAAAGTCATAGAGACTTGGGCTTTTCAGGATTGATAAAGGGTAGCCTGCCACACAACCACACCAAATTTCAGCACGTTGCGAGCAAGCAGCGCAGAGTTATTCACCCTATGGTGAATATGGGTTAGAGTTGCCATTAGGGTTAGGGTTAGGGTTGTGGTTAGGGTTAGGGTTAGGGAGGAGTACCCGTTGGAGATAAAGATATTCTTCCATAACTTTTTTTCTTTAGGTCATAGAGACTTGGAAGTTGGTTCCATCTCCACTAATGTGGCTATGCCCGATCCATTGGTACCACCCCCGAGCTTCTACGACCTTTGGAAGGGGTAGGGTTAGGGTTGTGATTAGTGTTTGCTTTTTGGGTTGTGATTAGGGTTAGGGTTAGGGATGAAAACCTATAGGAGTTCAAGATATTCTTCCATAACTTTTTTTCTGAAGGTCATAGAGACTTGGACGTTGGTTCCATCTCCACTAATGTGGCTATGCCCGATCCATTGGGACCATCCCCGAGCTTCTATGACCTTCGGAAATGGTGAAACCACCAAATCTATTAAAAAAAGTACAAGATATTTTTGAATAACTTTTTTTCTGAAAGTCATAGAGACTTGGGCTTTTCAGGATTGATAAAGGGTAGCCTGCCACGCAACCACGCCAAATTTCAGCACGTTGCGAGCAAGCAGCGCAGAGTTATTCACCCTATGGTGAATATGGGTTAGAGTTGCCATTAGGGTTAGGGTTAGGGTTGTGGTTAGGGTTAGGGTTAGGGAGGAGTACCCATTGGAGATAAAGATATTCTTCCATAACTTTTTTTCTGTAGGTCATAGAGACTTGGAAGTTGGTTCCATCTCCACTAATGTGGGTATGCCCGATCCATTGGTACCACCCCCGAGCTTCTACGACCTTTGGAAGGGGTAGGGTTAGGGTTGTGATTAGTGTTTGCTTTTTGGGTTGTGATTAGGGTTAGGGTTAGGGATGAAAACCTATAGGAGTTCAAGATATTCTTCCATAACTTTTTTTCTGAAGGTCATAGAGACTTGGAAGTTGGTTCCATCTCCACTAATGTGGCTATGCCCGATCCATTGGGACCATCCCCGAGCTTCTATGACCTTCGGAAATGGTGAAACCACCAAATCTATTAAAAAAAGTACAAGATATTTTTGAATAACTTTTTTTCTGAAAGTCATAGAGACTTGGGCTTTTCAGGATTGATAAAGGGTAGCCTGCCACGCAACCACACCGAATTTCAGCACGTTGCGAGCAAGCAGTGCAGAGTTATTCACCCTATGGTGAATATGGGTTAGAGTTGCCATTAGGGTTAGGGTTAGGGTTGTGATTAGGGTTAGGGTTAGGGTTAGGGTTAGGGAGGAGTACCCGTTGGAGATAAAGATATTCTTCCATAACTTTTTTTCTTTAGGTCATAGAGACTTGGAAGTTGGTTCTATCTCCACTAATGTGGCTATGCCCGATCCATTGGGACCATCCCCGAGCTTCTACGACCTTTGGAAGGGGTAGGGTTAGGGTTGTGATTAGTGTTTGCTTTTTGGGTTGTGATTAGGGTTAGGGTTAGGGATGAAAACCTATAGGAGTTCAAGATATTCTTCCATAACTTTTTTTCTGAAGGTCATAGAGACTTGGAAGTTGGTTCCATCTCCACTAATGTGGCTATGCCCGATCCATTGGGACCATCCCCGAGCTTCTATGACCTTCGGAAATGGTGAAACCACCAAATCTATTAAAAAAAGTACAAGATATTTTTGAATAACTTTTTTTCTGAAAATCATAGAGACTTGGGCTTTTCAGGATTGATAAAGGGTAGCCTGCCACGCAACCACACCAAATTTCAGCATGTTGCGAGCAAGCAGCGCAGAGTTATTCACCCTATGGTGAATATGGGTTAGAGTTGCCATTAGGGTTAGGGTTAGGGTTGTGATTAGGGTTAGGGTTAGGGTTAGGTTTAGGGAGGAGTACCCATTGGAGATCAAGATATTCTTCCATAACTTTTTTTCTGTAGGTCATAGAAACTTGGAAGTTGGTTCCATCTCCACTAATGTGGGTATGCCCGATCCATTGGTACCACCCCCGAGCTTCTACGACCTTTGGAAGGGGTAGGGTTAGGGTTGTGATTAGTGTTTGCTTTTTGGGTTGTGATTAGGGTTAGGGTTAGGGATGAAAACCTATAGGAGTTCAAGATATTCTTCCATAACTTTTTTTCTGAAGGTCATAGAGACTTGGAAGTTGGTTCCATCTCCACTAATGTGGCTATGCCCGATCCATTGGGACCATCCCCGAGCTTCTATGACCTTCGGAAATGGTGAAACCACCAAATCTATTAAAAAAAGTACAAGATATTTTTGAATAACTTTTTTTCTGAAAGTCATAGAGACTTGGGCTTTTCAGGATTGATAAAGGGTAGCCTGCCACGCAACCACACCGAATTTCAGCACGTTGCGAGCAAGCAGCGCAGAGTTATTCACCCTATGGTGAATATGGGTTAGAGTTGCCATTAGGGTTAGGGTTAGGGTTGTGGTTAGGGTTAGGGTTAGGGAGGAGTACCCGTTGGAGATAAAGATATTCTTCCATAACTTTTTTTCTGTAGGTCTTAGAAACTTGGAAGTTGGTTCCATCTCCACTAATGTGGGTATGCCCGATCCATTGGTACCACCCCCGAGCTTCTACGACCTTTGGAAGGGGTAGGGTTAGGGTTGTGATTAGTGTTTGCTTTTTGGGTTGTGATTAGGGTTAGGGTTAGGGATGAAAACCTATAGGAGTTCAAGATATTCTTCCATAACTTTTTTTCTGAAGGTCATAGAGACTTGGAAGTTGGTTCTATCTCCACTAATGTGGCTATGCCCGGTCCATTGGGACCATCCCCGAGCTTCTATGACCTTCGGAAATGGTGAAACGACCAAATCTATTTAAAAAAGTACAAGATATTTTTGAATAACTTTTTTTCTGAAAGTCATAGAGACGTGGGCTTTTCAGGATTGATAAAGGGTAGCCTGCCACACAACCACACCAAATTTCAGCACGTTGCGAGCAAGCAGCGCAGAGTTATTCACCCTATGGTGAATATGGGTTAGAGTTGCCATTAGGGTTAGGGTTAGGGTTGTGGTTAGGGTTAGGGTTAGGGAGGAGTACCCGTTGGAGATAAAGATATTCTTCCATAACTTTTTTTCTTTAGGTCATAGAGACTTGGAAGTTGGTTCCATCTCCACTAATGTGGCTATGCCCGATCCATTGGTACCACCCCCGAGCTTCTACGACCTTTGGAAGGGGTAGGGTTAGGGTTGTGATTAGTGTTTGCTTTTTGGGTTGTGATTAGGGTTAGGGTTAGGGATGAAAACCTATAGGAGTTCAAGATATTCTTCCATAACTTTTTTTCTGAAGGTCATAGAGACTTGGACGTTGGTTCCATCTCCACTAATGTGGCTATGCCCGATCCATTGGGACCATCCCCGAGCTTCTATGACCTTCGGAAATGGTGAAACCACCAAATCTATTAAAAAAAGTACAAGATATTTTTGAATAACTTTTTTTCTGAAAGTCATAGAGACTTGGGCTTTTCAGGATTGATAAAGGGTAGCCTGCCACGCAACCACGCCAAATTTCAGCACGTTGCGAGCAAGCAGCGCAGAGTTATTCACCCTATGGTGAATATGGGTTAGAGTTGCCATTAGGGTTAGGGTTAGGGTTGTGGTTAGGGTTAGGGTTAGGGAGGAGTACCCATTGGAGATAAAGATATTCTTCCATAACTTGTTTTCTGTAGGTCATAGAGACTTGGAAGTTGGTTCCATCTCCACTAATGTGGGTATGCCCGATCCATTGGTACCACCCCCGAGCTTCTACGACCTTTGGAAGGGGTAGGGTTAGGGTTGTGATTAGTGTTTGCTTTTTGGGTTGTGATTAGGGTTAGGGTTAGGGATGAAAACCTATAGGAGTTCAAGATATTCTTCCATAACTTTTTTTCTGAAGGTCATAGAGACTTGGAAGTTGGTTCTATCTCCACTAATGTGGCTATGCCCGGTCCATTGGGACCATCCCCGAGCTTCTATGACCTTCGGAAATGGTGAAACGACCAAATCTATTTAAAAAAGTACAAGATATTTTTGAATAACTTTTTTTCTGAAAGTCATAGAGACTTGGGCTTTTCAGGATTGATAAAGGGTAGCCTGCCACACAACCACACCAAATTTCAGCACATTGCGAGCAAGCAGCGCAGAGTTATTCACCCTATGGTGAATATGGGTTAGAGTTGCCATTAGGGTTAGGGTTAGGGTTGTGGTTAGGGTTAGGGTTAGGGAGGAGTACCCGTTGGAGATAAAGATATTCTTCCATAACTTTTTTTCTTTAGGTCATAGAGACTTGGAAGTTGGTTCCATCTCCACTAATGTGGCTATGCCCGATCCATTGGTACCACCCCCGAGCTTCTACGACCTTTGGAAGGGGTAGGGTTAGGGTTGTGATTAGTGTTTGCTTTTTGGGTTGTGATTAGGGTTAGGGTTAGGGATGAAAACCTATAGGAGTTCAAGATATTCTTCCATAACTTTTTTTCTGAAGGTCATAGAGACTTGGACGTTGGTTCCATCTCCACTAATGTGGCTATGCCCGATCCATTGGTACCACCCCGAGCTTCTACGACCTTTGGAAGGGGTAGGGTTAGGGTTGTGATTAGTGTTTGCTTTTTGGGTTGTGATTAGGGTTAGGGTTAGGGATGAAAACCTATAGGAGTTCAAGATATTCTTCCATAACTTTTTTTCTGAAGGTCATAGAGACTTGGAAGTTGGTTCCATCTCCACTAATGTGGCTATGCCCGATCCATTGGGACCATCCCCGAGCTTCTATGACCTTCGGAAATGGTGAAACCACCAAATCTATTAAAAAAAGTACAAGATATTTTTGAATAACTTTTTTTCTGAAAGTCATAGAGACTTGGGCTTTTCAGGATTGATAAAGGGTAGCCTGCCACGCAACCACACCGAATTTCAGCACGTTGCGAGCAAGCAGTGCAGAGTTATTCACCCTATGGTGAATATGGGTTAGAGTTGCCATTAGGGTTAGGGTTAGGGTTGTGATTAGGGTTAGGGTTAGGGTTAGGGTTAGGGAGGAGTACCCGTTGGAGATAAAGATATTCTTCCATAACTTTTTTTCTTTAGGTCATAGAGACTTGGAAGTTGGTTCTATCTCCACTAATGTGGCTATGCCCGATCCATTGGGACCATCCCCGAGCTTCTACGACCTTTGGAAGGGGTAGGGTTAGGGTTGTGATTAGTGTTTGCTTTTTGGGTTGTGATTAGGGTTAGGGTTAGGGATGAAAACCTATAGGAGTTCAAGATATTCTTCCATAACTTTTTTTCTGAAGGTCATAGAGACTTGGAAGTTGGTTCCATCTCCACTAATGTGGCTATGCCCGATCCATTGGGACCATCCCCGAGCTTCTATGACCTTCGGAAATGGTGAAACCACCAAATCTATTAAAAAAAGTACAAGATATTTTTGAATAACTTTTTTTCTGAAAATCATAGAGACTTGGGCTTTTCAGGATTGATAAAGGGTAGCCTGCCACGCAACCACACCAAATTTCAGCATGTTGCGAGCAAGCAGCGCAGAGTTATTCACCCTATGGTGAATATGGGTTAGAGTTGCCATTAGGGTTAGGGTTAGGGTTGTGATTAGGGTTAGGGTTAGGGTTAGGTTTAGGGAGGAGTACCCATTGGAGATCAAGATATTCTTCCATAACTTTTTTTCTGTAGGTCATAGAAACTTGGAAGTTGGTTCCATCTCCACTAATGTGGGTATGCCCGATCCATTGGTACCACCCCCGAGCTTCTACGACCTTTGGAAGGGGTAGGGTTAGGGTTGTGATTAGTGTTTGCTTTTTGGGTTGTGATTAGGGTTAGGGTTAGGGATGAAAACCTATAGGAGTTCAAGATATTCTTCCATAACTTTTTTTCTGAAGGTCATAGAGACTTGGAAGTTGGTTCCATCTCCACTAATGTGGCTATGCCCGATCCATTGGGACCATCCCCGAGCTTCTATGACCTTCGGAAATGGTGAAACCACCAAATCTATTAAAAAAAGTACAAGATATTTTTGAATAACTTTTTTTCTGAAAGTCATAGAGACTTGGGCTTTTCAGGATTGATAAAGGGTAGCCTGCCACGCAACCACACCGAATTTCAGCACGTTGCGAGCAAGCAGCGCAGAGTTATTCACCCTATGGTGAATATGGGTTAGAGTTGCCATTAGGGTTAGGGTTAGGGTTGTGGTTAGGGTTAGGGTTAGGGAGGAGTACCCGTTGGAGATAAAGATATTCTTCCATAACTTTTTTTCTGTAGGTCTTAGAAACTTGGAAGTTGGTTCCATCTCCACTAATGTGGGTATGCCCGATCCATTGGTACCACCCCCGAGCTTCTACGACCTTTGGAAGGGGTAGGGTTAGGGTTGTGATTAGTGTTTGCTTTTTGGGTTGTGATTAGGGTTAGGGTTAGGGATGAAAACCTATAGGAGTTCAAGATATTCTTCCATAACTTTTTTTCTGAAGGTCATAGAGACTTGGAAGTTGGTTCTATCTCCACTAATGTGGCTATGCCCGGTCCATTGGGACCATCCCCGAGCTTCTATGACCTTCGGAAATGGTGAAACGACCAAATCTATTTAAAAAAGTACAAGATATTTTTGAATAACTTTTTTTCTGAAAGTCATAGAGACGTGGGCTTTTCAGGATTGATAAAGGGTAGCCTGCCACACAACCACACCAAATTTCAGCACGTTGCGAGCAAGCAGCGCAGAGTTATTCACCCTATGGTGAATATGGGTTAGAGTTGCCATTAGGGTTAGGGTTAGGGTTATGGTTAGGGTTAGGGTTAGGGAGGAGTACCCGTTGGAGATAAAGATATTCTTCCATAACTTTTTTTCTTTAGGTCATAGAGACTTGGAAGTTGGTTCCATCTCCACTAATGTGGCTATGCCCGATCCATTGGTACCACCCCCGAGCTTCTACGACCTTTGGAAGGGGTAGGGTTAGGGTTGTGATTAGTGTTTGCTTTTTGGGTTGTGATTAGGGTTAGGGTTAGGGATGAAAACCTATAGGAGTTCAAGATATTCTTCCATAACTTTTTTTCTGAAGGTCATAGAGACTTGGACGTTGGTTCCATCTCCACTAATGTGGCTATGCCCGATCCATTGGGACCATCCCCGAGCTTCTATGACCTTCGGAAATGGTGAAACCACCAAATCTATTAAAAAAAGTACAAGATATTTTTGAATAACTTTTTTTCTGAAAGTCATAGAGACTTGGGCTTTTCAGGATTGATAAAGGGTAGCCTGCCACGCAACCACGCCAAATTTCAGCACGTTGCGAGCAAGCAGCGCAGAGTTATTCACCCTATGGTGAATATGGGTTAGAGTTGCCATTAGGGTTAGGGTTAGGGTTGTGATTAGGGTTAGGGTTAGGGTTAGGGTTAGGGAGGAGTACCCATTGGAGATAAAGATATTCTTCCATAACTTGTTTTCTGTAGGTCATAGAGACTTGGAAGTTGGTTCCATCTCCACTAATGTGGGTATGCCCGATCCATTGGTACCACCCCCGAGCTTCTACGACCTTTGGAAGGGGTAGGGTTAGGGTTGTGATTAGTGTTTGCTTTTTGGGTTGTGATTAGGGTTAGGGTTAGGGATGAAAACCTATAGGAGTTCAAGATATTCTTCCATAACTTTTTTTCTGAAGGTCATAGAGACTTGGAAGTTGGTTCTATCTCCACTAATGTGGCTATGCCCGGTCCATTGGGACCATCCCCGAGCTTCTATGACCTTCGGAAATGGTGAAACGACCAAATCTATTTAAAAAAGTACAAGATATTTTTGAATAACTTTTTTTCTGAAAGTCATAGAGACTTGGGCTTTTCAGGATTGATAAAGGGTAGCCTGCCACACAACCACACCAAATTTTAGCACATTGCGAGCAAGCAGCGCAGAGTTATTCACCCTATGGTGAATATGGGTTAGAGTTGCCATTAGGGTTAGGGTTAGGGTTGTGATTAGGGTTAGAGTTAGGGTTAGGGAGGAGTACCCGTTGGAGATAAAGATATTCTTCCATAACTTTTTTTCTGTAGGTCATAGAGACTTGGAAGTTGGTTCCATCTCCACTAATGTGGGTATGCCCGATCCATTGGTACCACCCCCGAGCTTCTACGACCTTTGGAAGGGGTAGGGTTAGGGTTGTGATTAGTGTTTGCTTTTTGGGTTGTGATTAGGGTTAGGGTTAGGGATGAAAACCTATAGGAGTTCAAGATATTCTTCCATAACTTTTTTTCTGAAGGTCATAGAGACTTGGAAGTTGGTTCTATCTCCACTAATGTGGCTATGCCCGGTCCATTGGAACCATCCCCGAGCTTCTATGACCTTCGGAAATGGTGAAACGACCAAATCTATTTAAAAAAGTACAAGATATTTTTGAATAACTTTTTTTCTGAAAGTCATAGAGACTTGGGCTTTTCAGGATTGATAAAGGGTAGCCTGCCACACAACCACACCAAATTTCAGCACGTTGCGAGCAAGCAGCGCAGAGTTATTCACCCTATGGTGAATATGGGTTAGAGTTGCCATTAGGGTTAGGGTTAGGGTTGTGGTTAGGGTTAGGGTTAGGGAGGAGTACCCGTTGGAGATAAAGATATTCTTCCATAACTTTTTTTCTTTAGGTCATAGAGACTTGGAAGTTGGTTCCATCTCCACTAATGTGGCTATGCCCGATCCATTGGTACCACCCCCGAGCTTCTACGACCTTTGGAAGGGGTAGGGTTAGGGTTGTGATTAGTGTTTGCTTTTTGGGTTGTGATTAGGGTTAGGGTTAGGGATGAAAACCTATAGGAGTTCAAGATATTCTTCCATAACTTTTTTTCTGAAGGTCATAGAGACTTGGAAGTTGGTTCCATCTCCACTAATGTGGCTATGCCCGATCCATTGGGACCATCCCCGAGCTTCTATGACCTTCGGAAATGGTGAAACCACCAAATCTATTAAAAAAAGTACAAGATATTTTTGAATAACTTTTTTTCTGAAAGTCATAGAGACTTGGGCTTTTCAGGATTGATAAAGGGTAGCCTGCCACGCAACCACACCGAATTTCAGCACGTTGCGAGCAAGCAGCGCAGAGTTATTCACCCTATGGTGAATATGGGTTAGAGTTGCCATTAGGGTTAGGGTTAGGGTTGTGATTAGGGTTAGGGTTAGGGTTAGGGTTAGGGTTAGGGAGGAGTACCCGTTGGAGATAAAGATATTCTTCCATAACTTTTTTTCTTTAGGTCATAGAGACTTGGAAGTTGGTTCCATCTCCACTAATGTGGCTATGCCCGATCCATTGGGACCATCCGCGAGCTTCTATGACCTTTGGAAGGGGTAGGGTTAGGGTTGTGATTAGTGTTTGCTTTTTGGGTTGTGATTAGGGTTAGGGTTAGGGATGAAAACCTATAGGAGTTCAAGATATTCTTCCATAACTTTTTTTCTGAAGGTCATAGAGACTTGGAAGTTGGTTCCATCTCCACTAATGTGGCTATGCCCGATCCATTGGGACCATCCCCGAGCTTCTATGACCTTCGGAAATGGTGAAACCACCAAATCTATTAAAAAAAGTACAAGATATTTTTGAATAACTTTTTTTCTGAAAGTCATAGAGACTTGGGCTTTTCAGGATTGATAAAGGGTAGCCTGCCACGCAACCACACCGGATTTCAGCACGTTGCGAGCAAGCAGCGCAGAGTTATTCACCCTATGGTGAATATGGGTTAGAGTTGCCATTAGGGTTAGGGTTAGGGTTGTGATTAGGGTTAGAGTTAGGGTTAGGGAGGAGTACCCGTTGGAGATAAAGATATTCTTCCATAACTTTTTTTCTGTAGGTCATAGAGACTTGGAAGTTGGTTCCATCTCCACTAATGTGGGTATGCCCGATCCATTGGTACCACCCCCGAGCTTCTACGACCTTTGGAAGGGGTAGGGTTAGGGTTGTGATTAGTGTTTGCTTTTTGGGTTGTGATTAGGGTTAGGGTTAGGGAGGAGTACCCGTTGGAGATAAAGATATTCTTCCATAACTTTTTTTCTGAAGGTCATAGAGACTTGGACGTTGGTTCCATCTCCACTAATGTGGCTATGCCCGATCCATTGGGACCATCCCCGAGCTTCTATGACCTTCGGAAATGGTGAAACCACCAAATCTATTAAAAAAAGTACAAGATATTTTTGAATAACTTTTTTTCTGAAAGTCATAGAGACTTGGGCTTTTCAGGATTGATAAAGGGTAGCCTGCCACGCAACCACGCCAAATTTCAGCACGTTGCGAGCAAGCAGCGCAGAGTTATTCACCCTATGGTGAATATGGGTTAGAGTTGCCATTAGGGTTAGGGTTAGGGTTGTGGTTAGGGTTAGGGTTAGGGAGGAGTACCCATTGGAGATAAAGATATTCTTCCATAACTTGTTTTCTGTAGGTCATAGAGACTTGGAAGTTGGTTCCATCTCCACTAATGTGGGTATGCCCGATCCATTGGTACCACCCCCGAGCTTCTACGACCTTTGGAAGGGGTAGGGTTAGGGTTGTGATTAGTGTTTGCTTTTTGGGTTGTGATTAGGGTTAGGGTTAGGGATGAAAACCTATAGGAGTTCAAGATATTCTTCCATAACTTTTTTTCTGAAGGTCATAGAGACTTGGAAGTTGGTTCTATCTCCACTAATGTGGCTATGCCCGGTCCATTGGGACCATCCCCGAGCTTCTATGACCTTCGGAAATGGTGAAACGACCAAATCTATTTAAAAAAGTACAAGATATTTTTGAATAACTTTTTTTCTGAAAGTCATAGAGACTTGGGCTTTTCAGGATTGATAAAGGGTAGCCTGCCACACAACCACACCAAATTTCAGCACGTTGCGAGCAAGCAGCGCAGAGTTATTCACCCTATGGTGAATATGGGTTAGAGTTGCCATTAGGGTTAGGGTTAGGGTTGTGGTTAGGGTTAGGGTTAGGGAGGAGTACCCGTTGGAGATAAAGATATTCTTCCATAACTTTTTTTCTTTAGGTCATAGAGACTTGGAAGTTGGTTCCATCTCCACTAATGTGGCTATGCCCGATCCATTGGTACCACCCCCGAGCTTCTACGACCTTTGGAAGGGGTAGGGTTAGGGTTGTGATTAGTGTTTGCTTTTTGGGTTGTGATTAGGGTTAGGGTTAGGGATGAAAACCTATAGGAGTTCAAGATATTCTTCCATAACTTTTTTTCTGAAGGTCATAGAGACTTGGAAGTTGGTTCTATCTCCACTAATGTGGCTATGCCCGGTCCATTGGGACCATCCCCGAGCTTCTATGACCTTCGGAAATGGTGAAACGACCAAATCTATTTAAAAAAGTACAAGATATTTTTGAATAACTTTTTTTCTGAAAGTCATAGAGACTTGGGCTTTTCAGGATTGATAAAGGGTAGCCTGCCACACAACCACACCAAATTTCAGCACGTTGCGAGCAAGCAGCGCAGAGTTATTCACCCTATGGTGAATATGGGTTAGAGTTGCCATTAGGGTTAGGGTTAGGGTTGTGGTTAGGGTTAGGGTTAGGGAGGAGTACCCGTTGGAGATAAAGATATTCTTCCATAACTTTTTTTCTTTAGGTCATAGAGACTTGGAAGTTGGTTCCATCTCCACTAATGTGGCTATGCCCGATCCATTGGTACCACCCCCGAGCTTCTACGACCTTTGGAAGGGGTAGGGTTAGGGTTGTGATTAGTGTTTGCTTTTTGGGTTGTGATTAGGGTTAGGGTTAGGGATGAAAACCTATAGGAGTTCAAGATATTCTTCCATAACTTTTTTTCTGAAGGTCATAGAGACTTGGACGTTGGTTCCATCTCCACTAATGTGGCTATGCCCGATCCATTGGTACCACCCCCGAGCTTCTACGACCTTTGGAAGGGGTAGGGTTAGGGTTGTGATTAGTGTTTGCTTTTTGGGTTGTGATTAGGGTTAGGGTTAGGGATGAAAACCTATAGGAGTTCAAGATATTCTTCCATAACTTTTTTTCTGAAGGTCATAGAGACTTGGAAGTTGGTTCCATCTCCACTAATGTGGCTATGCCCGATCCATTGGGACCATCCCCGAGCTTCTATGACCTTCGGAAATGGTGAAACCACCAAATCTATTAAAAAAAGTACAAGATATTTTTGAATAACTTTTTTTCTGAAAGTCATAGAGACTTGGGCTTTTCAGGATTGATAAAGGGTAGCCTGCCACGCAACCACGCCAAATTTCAGCACGTTGCGAGCAAGCAGCGCAGAGTTATTCACCCTATGGTGAATATGGGTTAGAGTTGCCATTAGGGTTAGGGTTAGGGTTGTGGTTAGGGTTAGGGTTAGGGAGGAGTACCCATTGGAGATAAAGATATTCTTCCATAACTTGTTTTCTGTAGGTCATAGAGACTTGGAAGTTGGTTCCATCTCCACTAATGTGGGTATGCCCGATCCATTGGTACCACCCCCGAGCTTCTACGACCTTTGGAAGGGGTAGGGTTAGGGTTGTGATTAGTGTTTGCTTTTTGGGTTGTGATTAGGGTTAGGGTTAGGGATGAAAACCTATAGGAGTTCAAGATATTCTTCCATAACTTTTTTTCTGAAGGTCATAGAGACTTGGAAGTTGGTTCTATCTCCACTAATGTGGCTATGCCCGGTCCATTGGGACCATCCCCGAGCTTCTATGACCTTCGGAAATGGTGAAACGACCAAATCTATTTAAAAAAGTACAAGATATTTTTGAATAACTTTTTTTCTGAAAGTCATAGAGACTTGGGCTTTTCAGGATTGATAAAGGGTAGCCTGCCACACAACCACACCAAATTTTAGCACATTGCGAGCAAGCAGCGCAGAGTTATTCACCCTATGGTGAATATGGGTTAGAGTTGCCATTAGGGTTAGGGTTAGGGTTGTGATTAGGGTTAGAGTTAGGGTTAGGGAGGAGTACCCGTTGGAGATAAAGATATTCTTCCATAACTTTTTTTCTGTAGGTCATAGAGACTTGGAAGTTGGTTCCATCTCCACTAATGTGGGTATGCCCGATCCATTGGTACCACCCCCGAGCTTCTACGACCTTTGGAAGGGGTAGGGTTAGGGTTGTGATTAGTGTTTGCTTTTTGGGTTGTGATTAGGGTTAGGGTTAGGGATGAAAACCTATAGGAGTTCAAGATATTCTTCCATAACTTTTTTTCTGAAGGTCATAGAGACTTGGAAGTTGGTTCTATCTCCACTAATGTGGCTATGCCCGGTCCATTGGGACCATCCCCGAGCTTCTATGACCTTCGGAAATGGTGAAACGACCAAATCTATTTAAAAAAGTACAAGATATTTTTGAATAACTTTTTTTCTGAAAGTCATAGAGACTTGGGCTTTTCAGGATTGATAAAGGGTAGCCTGCCACACAACCACACCAAATTTCAGCACGTTGCGAGCAAGCAGCGCAGAGTTATTCACCCTATGGTGAATATGGGTTAGAGTTGCCATTAGGGTTAGGGTTAGGGTTGTGGTTAGGGTTAGGGTTAGGGAGGAGTACCCGTTGGAGATAAAGATATTCTTCCATAACTTTTTTTCTTTAGGTCATAGAGACTTGGAAGTTGGTTCCATCTCCACTAATGTGGCTATGCCCGATCCATTGGTACCACCCCCGAGCTTCTACGACCTTTGGAAGGGGTAGGGTTAGGGTTGTGATTAGTGTTTGCTTTTTGGGTTGTGATTAGGGTTAGGGTTAGGGATGAAAACCTATAGGAGTTCAAGATATTCTTCCATAACTTTTTTTCTGAAGGTCATAGAGACTTGGAAGTTGGTTCCATCTCCACTAATGTGGCTATGCCCGATCCATTGGGACCATCCCCGAGCTTCTATGACCTTCGGAAATGGTGAAACCACCAAATCTATTAAAAAAAGTACAAGATATTTTTGAATAACTTTTTTTCTGAAAGTCATAGAGACTTGGGCTTTTCAGGATTGATAAAGGGTAGCCTGCCACGCAACCACACCGAATTTCAGCACGTTGCGAGCAAGCAGCGCAGAGTTATTCACCCTATGGTGAATATGGGTTAGAGTTGCCATTAGGGTTAGGGTTAGGGTTGTGATTAGGGTTAGGGTTAGGGTTAGGGTTAGGGTTAGGGAGGAGTACCCGTTGGAGATAAAGATATTCTTCCATAACTTTTTTTCTTTAGGTCATAGAGACTTGGAAGTTGGTTCCATCTCCACTAATGTGGCTATGCCCGATCCATTGGGACCATCCGCGAGCTTCTATGACCTTTGGAAGGGGTAGGGTTAGGGTTGTGATTAGTGTTTGCTTTTTGGGTTGTGATTAGGGTTAGGGTTAGGGATGAAAACCTATAGGAGTTCAAGATATTCTTCCATAACTTTTTTTCTGAAGGTCATAGAGACTTGGAAGTTGGTTCCATCTCCACTAATGTGGCTATGCCCGATCCATTGGGACCATCCCCGAGCTTCTATGACCTTCGGAAATGGTGAAACCACCAAATCTATTAAAAAAAGTACAAGATATTTTTGAATAACTTTTTTTCTGAAAGTCATAGAGACTTGGGCTTTTCAGGATTGATAAAGGGTAGCCTGCCACGCAACCACACCGGATTTCAGCACGTTGCGAGCAAGCAGCGCAGAGTTATTCACCCTATGGTGAATATGGGTTAGAGTTGCCATTAGGGTTAGGGTTAGGGTTGTGATTAGGGTTAGAGTTAGGGTTAGGGAGGAGTACCCGTTGGAGATAAAGATATTCTTCCATAACTTTTTTTCTGTAGGTCATAGAGACTTGGAAGTTGGTTCCATCTCCACTAATGTGGGTATGCCCGATCCATTGGTACCACCCCCGAGCTTCTACGACCTTTGGAAGGGGTAGGGTTAGGGTTGTGATTAGTGTTTGCTTTTTGGGTTGTGATTAGGGTTAGGGTTAGGGAGGAGTACCCGTTGGAGATAAAGATATTCTTCCATAACTTTTTTTCTGAAGGTCATAGAGACTTGGACGTTGGTTCCATCTCCACTAATGTGGCTATGCCCGATCCATTGGGACCATCCCCGAGCTTCTATGACCTTCGGAAATGGTGAAACCACCAAATCTATTAAAAAAAGTACAAGATATTTTTGAATAACTTTTTTTCTGAAAGTCATAGAGACTTGGGCTTTTCAGGATTGATAAAGGGTAGCCTGCCACGCAACCACGCCAAATTTCAGCACGTTGCGAGCAAGCAGCGCAGAGTTATTCACCCTATGGTGAATATGGGTTAGAGTTGCCATTAGGGTTAGGGTTAGGGTTGTGGTTAGGGTTAGGGTTAGGGAGGAGTACCCATTGGAGATAAAGATATTCTTCCATAACTTGTTTTCTGTAGGTCATAGAGACTTGGAAGTTGGTTCCATCTCCACTAATGTGGGTATGCCCGATCCATTGGTACCACCCCCGAGCTTCTACGACCTTTGGAAGGGGTAGGGTTAGGGTTGTGATTAGTGTTTGCTTTTTGGGTTGTGATTAGGGTTAGGGTTAGGGATGAAAACCTATAGGAGTTCAAGATATTCTTCCATAACTTTTTTTCTGAAGGTCATAGAGACTTGGAAGTTGGTTCTATCTCCACTAATGTGGCTATGCCCGGTCCATTGGGACCATCCCCGAGCTTCTATGACCTTCGGAAATGGTGAAACGACCAAATCTATTTAAAAAAGTACAAGATATTTTTGAATAACTTTTTTTCTGAAAGTCATAGAGACTTGGGCTTTTCAGGATTGATAAAGGGTAGCCTGCCACACAACCACACCAAATTTCAGCACGTTGCGAGCAAGCAGCGCAGAGTTATTCACCCTATGGTGAATATGGGTTAGAGTTGCCATTAGGGTTAGGGTTAGGGTTGTGGTTAGGGTTAGGGTTAGGGAGGAGTACCCGTTGGAGATAAAGATATTCTTCCATAACTTTTTTTCTTTAGGTCATAGAGACTTGGAAGTTGGTTCCATCTCCACTAATGTGGCTATGCCCGATCCATTGGTACCACCCCCGAGCTTCTACGACCTTTGGAAGGGGTAGGGTTAGGGTTGTGATTAGTGTTTGCTTTTTGGGTTGTGATTAGGGTTAGGGTTAGGGATGAAAACCTATAGGAGTTCAAGATATTCTTCCATAACTTTTTTTCTGAAGGTCATAGAGACTTGGACGTTGGTTCCATCTCCACTAATGTGGCTATGCCCGATCCATTGGTACCACCCCCGAGCTTCTACGACCTTTGGAAGGGGTAGGGTTAGGGTTGTGATTAGTGTTTGCTTTTTGGGTTGTGATTAGGGTTAGGGTTAGGGATGAAAACCTATAGGAGTTCAAGATATTCTTCCATAACTTTTTTTCTGAAGGTCATAGAGACTTGGAAGTTGGTTCCATCTCCACTAATGTGGCTATGCCCGATCCATTGGGACCATCCCCGAGCTTCTATGACCTTCGGAAATGGTGAAACCACCAAATCTATTAAAAAAAGTACAAGATATTTTTGAATAACTTTTTTTCTGAAAGTCATAGAGACTTGGGCTTTTCAGGATTGATAAAGGGTAGCCTGCCACGCAACCACACCGAATTTCAGCACGTTGCGAGCAAGCAGCGCAGAGTTATTCACCCTATGGTGAATATGGGTTAGAGTTGCCATTAGGGTTAGGGTTAGGGTTGTGATTAGGGTTAGAGTTAGGGTTAGGGAGGAGTACCCGTTGGAGATAAAGATATTCTTCCATAACTTTTTTTCTGTAGGTCATAGAGACTTGGAAGTTGGTTCCATCTCCACTAATGTGGGTATGCCCGATCCATTGGTACCACCCCCGAGCTTCTACGACCTTTGGAAGGGGTAGGGTTAGGGTTGTGATTAGTGTTTGCTTTTTGGGTTGTGATTAGGGTTAGGGTTAGGGATGAAAACCTATAGGAGTTCAAGATATTCTTCCATAACTTTTTTTCTGAAGGTCATAGAGACTTGGAAGTTGGTTCTATCTCCACTAATGTGGCTATGCCCGGTCCATTGGGACCATCCCCGAGCTTCTATGACCTTCGGAAATGGTGAAACGACCAAATCTATTTAAAAAAGTACAAGATATTTTTGAATAACTTTTTTTCTGAAAGTCATAGAGACTTGGGCTTTTCAGGATTGATAAAGGGTAGCCTGCCACACAACCACACCAAATTTCAGCACGTTGCGAGCAAGCAGCGCAGAGTTATTCACCCTATGGTGAATATGGGTTAGAGTTGCCATTAGGGTTAGGGTTAGGGTTGTGGTTAGGGTTAGGGTTAGGGAGGAGTACCCGTTGGAGATAAAGATATTCTTCCATAACTTTTTTTCTTTAGGTCATAGAGACTTGGAAGTTGGTTCCATCTCCACTAATGTGGCTATGCCCGATCCATTGGTACCACCCCCGAGCTTCTACGACCTTTGGAAGGGGTAGGGTTAGGGTTGTGATTAGTGTTTGCTTTTTGGGTTGTGATTAGGGTTAGGGTTAGGGATGAAAACCTATAGGAGTTCAAGATATTCTTCCATAACTTTTTTTCTGAAGGTCATAGAGACTTGGAAGTTGGTTCTATCTCCACTAATGTGGCTATGCCCGATCCATTGGGACCATCCCCGAGCTTCTATGACCTTCGGAAATGGTGAAACCACCAAATCTATTAAAAAAAGTACAAGATATTTTTGAATAACTTTTTTTCTGAAAGTCATAGAGACTTGGGCTTTTCAGGATTGATAAAGGGTAGCCTGCCACGCAACCACACCGAATTTCAGCACGTTGCGAGCAAGCAGCGCAGAGTTATTCACCCTATGGTGAATATGGGTTAGAGTTGCCATTAGGGTTAGGGTTAGGGTTGTGATTAGGGTTAGGGTTAGGGTTAGGGTTAGGGTTAGGGAGGAGTACCCGTTGGAGATAAAGATATTCTTCCATAACTTTTTTTCTTTAGGTCATAGAGACTTGGAAGTTGGTTCCATCTCCACTAATGTGGCTATGCCCGATCCATTGGGACCATCCGCGAGCTTCTATGACCTTTGGAAGGGGTAGGGTTAGGGTTGTGATTAGTGTTTGCTTTTTGGGTTGTGATTAGGGTTAGGGTTAGGGATGAAAACCTATAGGAGTTCAAGATATTCTTCCATAACTTTTTTTCTGAAGGTCATAGAGACTTGGAAGTTGGTTCCATCTCCACTAATGTGGCTATGCCCGATCCATTGGGACCATCCCCGAGCTTCTATGACCTTCGGAAATGGTGAAACCACCAAATCTATTAAAAAAAGTACAAGATATTTTTGAATAACTTTTTTTCTGAAAGTCATAGAGACTTGGGCTTTTCAGGATTGATAAAGGGTAGCCTGCCACGCAACCACACCGAATTTCAGCACGTTGCGAGCAAGCAGCGCAGAGTTATTCACCCTATGGTGAATATGGGTTAGAGTTGCCATTAGGGTTAGGGTTAGGGTTGTGATTAGGGTTAGAGTTAGGGTTAGGGAGGAGTACCCGTTGGAGATAAAGATATTCTTCCATAACTTTTTTTCTGTAGGTCATAGAGAGTTGGAAGTTGGTTCCATCTCCACTAATGTGGGTATGCCCGATCCATTGGTACCACCCCCGAGCTTCTACGACCTTTGCAAGGGGTAGGGTTAGGGTTGTGATTAGTGTTTGCTTTTTGGGTTGTGATTAGGGTTAGGGTTAGGGATGAAAACCTATAGGAGTTCAAGATATTCTTCCATAACTTTTTTTCTGAAGGTCATAGAGACTTGGAAGTTGGTTCCATCTCCACTAATGTGGCTATGCCCGATCCATTGGGACCATCCCCGAGCTTCTATGACCTTCGGAAATGGTGAAACCACCAAATCTATTAAAAAAAGTACAAGATATTTTTGAATAACTTTTTTTCTGAAAGTCATAGAGACTTGGGCTTTTCAGGATTGATAAAGGGTAGCCTGCCACGCAACCACACCGAATTTCAGCACGTTGCGAGCAAGCAGCGCAGAGTTATTCACCCTATGGTGAATATGGGTTAGAGTTGCCATTAGGGTTAGGGTTAGGGTTGTTAGGGATGAAAACCTATAGGAGTTCAAGATATTCTTCCATAACTTTTTTTCTGAAGGTCATAGAGACTTGGAAGTTGGTTCCATCTCCACTAATGTGGCTATGCCCGATCCATTGGGACCATCCCCGAGCTTCTATGACCTTCGGAAATGGTGAAACCACCAAATCTATTAAAAAAAGTACAAGATATTTTTGAATAACTTTTTTTCTGAAAGTCATAGAGACTTGGGCTTTTCAGGATTGATAAAGGGTAGCCTGCCACGCAACCACACCGGATTTCAGCACGTTGCGAGCAAGCAGCGCAGAGTTATTCACCCTATGGTGAATATGGGTTAGAGTTGCCATTAGGGTTAGGGTTAGGGTTGTGATTAGGGTTAGAGTTAGGGTTAGGGAGGAGTACCCGTTGGAGATAAAGATATTCTTCCATAACTTTTTTTCTGTAGGTCATAGAGACTTGGAAGTTGGTTCCATCTCCACTAATGTGGGTATGCCCGATCCATTGGTACCACCCCCGAGCTTCTACGACCTTTGGAAATGGTGAAACCACCAAATCTATTAAAAAAAGTACAAGATATTTTTGAATAACTTTTTTTCTGAAAGTCATAGAGACTTGGGCTTTTCAGGATTGATAAAGGGTAGCCTGCCACGCAACCACACCGAATTTCAGCACGTTGCGAGCAAGCAGCGCAGAGTTATTCACCCTATGGTGAATATGGGTTAGAGTTGCCATTAGGGTTAGGGTTAGGGTTGTGATTAGGGTTAGGGTTAGGGTTAGGGTTAGGGTTAGGGAGGAGTACCCGTTGGAGATAAAGATATTCTTCCATAACTTTTTTTCTTTAGGTCATAGAGACTTGGAAGTTGGTTCCATCTCCACTAATGTGGCTATGCCCGATCCATTGGGACCATCCGCGAGCTTCTATGACCTTTGGAAGGGGTAGGGTTAGGGTTGTGATTAGTGTTTGCTTTTTGGGTTGTGATTAGGGTTAGGGTTAGGGATGAAAACCTATAGGAGTTCAAGATATTCTTCCATAACTTTTTTTCTGAAGGTCATAGAGACTTGGAAGTTGGTTCCATCTCCACTAATGTGGCTATGCCCGATCCATTGGGACCATCCCCGAGCTTCTATGACCTTCGGAAATGGTGAAACCACCAAATCTATTAAAAAAAGTACAAGATATTTTTGAATAACTTTTTTTCTGAAAGTCATAGAGACTTGGGCTTTTCAGGATTGATAAAGGGTAGCCTGCCACGCAACCACACCGAATTTCAGCACGTTGCGAGCAAGCAGCGCATAGTTATTCACCCTATGGTGAATATGGGTTAGAGTTGCCATTAGGGTTAGGGTTAGGGTTGTGATTAGGGTTAGAGTTAGGGTTAGGGAGGAGTACCCGTTGGAGATAAAGATATTCTTCCATAACTTTTTTTCTGTAGGTCATAGAGAGTTGGAAGTTGGTTCCATCTCCACTAATGTGGGTATGCCCGATCCATTGGTACCACCCCCGAGCTTCTACGACCTTTGCAAGGGGTAGGGTTAGGGTTGTGATTAGTGTTTGCTTTTTGGGTTGTGATTAGGGTTAGGGTTAGGGATGAAAACCTATAGGAGTTCAAGATATTCTTCCATAACTTTTTTTCTGAAGGTCATAGAGACTTGGAAGTTGGTTCCATCTCCACTAATGTGGCTATGCCCGATCCATTGGGACCATCCCCGAGCTTCTATGACCTTCGGAAATGGTGAAACCACCAAATCTATTAAAAAAAGTACAAGATATTTTTGAATAACTTTTTTTCTGAAAGTCATAGAGACTTGGGCTTTTCAGGATTGATAAAGGGTAGCCTGCCACGCAACCACACCGAATTTCAGCACGTTGCGAGCAAGCAGCGCAGAGTTATTCACCCTATGGTGAATATGGGTTAGAGTTGCCATTAGGGTTAGGGTTAGGGTTGTTAGGGATGAAAACCTATAGGAGTTCAAGATATTCTTCCATAACTTTTTTTCTGAAGGTCATAGAGACTTGGAAGTTGGTTCCATCTCCACTAATGTGGCTATGCCCGATCCATTGGGACCATCCCCGAGCTTCTATGACCTTCGGAAATGGTGAAACCACCAAATCTATTAAAAAAAGTACAAGATATTTTTGAATAACTTTTTTTCTGAAAGTCATAGAGACTTGGGCTTTTCAGGATTGATAAAGGGTAGCCTGCCACGCAACCACACCGGATTTCAGCACGTTGCGAGCAAGCAGCGCAGAGTTATTCACCCTATGGTGAATATGGGTTAGAGTTGCCATTAGGGTTAGGGTTAGGGTTGTGATTAGGGTTAGAGTTAGGGTTAGGGAGGAGTACCCGTTGGAGATAAAGATATTCTTCCATAACTTTTTTTCTGTAGGTCATAGAGACTTGGAAGTTGGTTCCATCTCCACTAATGTGGGTATGCCCGATCCATTGGTACCACCCCCGAGCTTCTACGACCTTTGGAAGGGGTAGGGTTAGGGTTGTGATTAGTGTTTGCTTTTTGGGTTGTGATTAGGGTTAGGGTTAGGGAGGAGTACCCGTTGGAGATAAAGATATTCTTCCATAACTTTTTTTCTTTAGGTCATAGAGACTTGGAAGTTGGTTCCATCTCCACTAATGTGGCTATGCCCGATCCATTGGGACCATCCGCGAGCTTCTATGACCTTTGGAAGGGGTAGGGTTAGGGTTGTGATTAGTGTTTGCTTTTTGGGTTGTGATTAGGGTTAGGGTTAGGGATGAAAACCTATAGGAGTTCAAGATATTCTTCCATAACTTTTTTTTTGAAGGTCATAGAGACTTGGAAGTTGGTTCCATCTCCACTAATGTGGCTATGCCCGATCCATTGGGACCATCCCCGAGCTTCTATGACCTTCGCAAATGGTGAAACCACCAAATCTATTAAAAAAAGTACAAGATATTTTTGAATAACTTTTTTTCTGAAAGTCATAGAGACTTGGGCTTTTCAGGATTGATAAAGGGTAGCCTGCCACGCAACCACACCGAATTTCAGCACGTTGCGAGCAAGCAGCGCAGAGTTATTCACCCTATGGTGAATATGGGTTAGAGTTGCCATTAGGGTTAGGGTTAGGGTTAGGGTTAGGGAGGAGTACCCGTTGGAGATAAAGATATTCTTCCATAACTTTTTTTCTTTAGGTCATAGAGACTTGGAAGTTGGTTCCATCTCCACTAATGTGGCTATGCCCGATCCATTGGGACCATCCGCGAGCTTCTATGACCTTTGGAAGGGGTAGGGTTAGGGTTGTGATTAGTGTTTGCTTTTTGGGTTGTGATTAGGGTTAGGGTTAGGGATGAAAACCTATAGGAGTTCAAGATATTCTTCCATAACTTTTTTTCTGAAGGTCATAGAGACTTGGAAGTTGGTTCCATCTCCACTAATGTGGCTATGCCCGATCCATTGGGACCATCCCCGAGCTTCTATGACCTTCGGAAATGGTGAAACCACCAAATCTATTTAAAAAAGTACAAGATATTTTTGAATAACTTTTTTTCTGAAAGTCATAGAGACTTGGGCTTTTCAGGATTGATAAAGGGTAGCCTGCCACGCAACCACACCGAATTTCAGCACGTTGCGAGCAAGCAGCGCAGAGTTATTCACCCTATGGTGAATATGGGTTAGAGTTGCCATTAGGGTTAGGGTTAGGGTTGTGATTAGGGTTAGAGTTAGGGTTAGGGAGGAGTACCCGTTGGAGATAAAGATATTCTTCCATAACTTTTTTTCTGTAGGTCATAGAGAGTTGGAAGTTGGTTCCATCTCCACTAATGTGGGTATGCCCGATCCATTGGTACCACCCCCGAGCTTCTACGACCTTTGCAAGGGGTAGGGTTAGGGTTGTGATTAGTGTTTGCTTTTTGGGTTGTGATTAGGGTTAGGGTTAGGGATGAAAACCTATAGGAGTTCAAGATATTCTTCCATAACTTTTTTTCTGAAGGTCATAGAGACTTGGAAGTTGGTTCCATCTCCACTAATGTGGCTATGCCCGATCCATTGGGACCATCCCCGAGCTTCTATGACCTTCGGAAATGGTGAAACCACCAAATCTATTAAAAAAAGTACAAGATATTTTTGAATAACTTTTTTTCTGAAAGTCATAGAGACTTGGGCTTTTCAGGATTGATAAAGGGTAGCCTGCCACGCAACCACACCGAATTTCAGCACGTTGCGAGCAAGCAGCGCAGAGTTATTCACCCTATGGTGAATATGGGTTAGAGTTGCCATTAGGGTTAGGGTTAGGGTTGTGATTAGGGTTAGAGTTAGGGTTAGGGAGGAGTACCCGTTGGAGATAAAGATATTCTTCCATAACTTTTTTTCTGTAGGTCATAGAGAGTTGGAAGTTGGTTCCATCTCCACTAATGTGGGTATGCCCGATCCATTGGTACCACCCCCGAGCTTCTACGACCTTTGCAAGGGGTAGGGTTAGGGTTGTGATTAGTGTTTGCTTTTTGGGTTGTGATTAGGGTTAGGGTTAGGGATGAAAACCTATAGGAGTTCAAGATATTCTTCCATAACTTTTTTTCTGAAGGTCATAGAGACTTGGAAGTTGGTTCCATCTCCACTAATGTGGCTATGCCCGATCCATTGGGACCATCCCCGAGCTTCTATGACCTTCGGAAATGGTGAAACCACCAAATCTATTAAAAAAAGTACAAGATATTTTTGAATAACTTTTTTTCTGAAAGTCATAGAGACTTGGGCTTTTCAGGATTGATAAAGGGTAGCCTGCCACGCAACCACACCGAATTTCAGCACGTTGCGAGCAAGCAGCGCAGAGTTATTCACCCTATGGTGAATATGGGTTAGAGTTGCCATTAGGGTTAGGGTTAGGGTTGTGATTAGGGTTAGGGTTAGGGTTAGGGTTAGGGAGGAGTACCCGTTGGAGATAAAGATATTCTTCCATAACTTTTTTTCTTTAGGTCATAGAGACTTGGAAGTTGGTTCCATCTCCACTAATGTGGCTATGCCCGATCCATTGGGACCATCCGCGAGCTTCTATGACCTTTGGAAGGGGTAGGGTTAGGGTTGTGATTAGTGTTTGCTTTTTGGGTTGTGATTAGGGTTAGGGTTAGGGATGAAAACCTATAGGAGTTCAAGATATTCTTCCATAACTTTTTTTCTGAAGGTCATAGAGACTTGGAAGTTGGTTCCATCTCCACTAATGTGGCTATGCCCGATCCATTGGGACCATCCCCGAGCTTCTATGACCTTCGGAAATGGTGAAACCACCAAATCTATTAAAAAAAGTACAAGATATTTTTGAATAACTTTTTTTCTGAAAGTCATAGAGACTTGGGCTTTTCAGGATTGATAAAGGGTAGCCTGCCACGCAACCACACCGAATTTCAGCACGTTGCGAGCAAGCAGCGCAGAGTTATTCACCCTATGGTGAATATGGGTTAGAGTTGCCATTAGGGTTAGGGTTAGGGTTGTGATTAGGGTTAGAGTTAGGGTTAGGGAGGAGTACCCGTTGGAGATAAAGATATTCTTCCATAACTTTTTTTCTGTAGGTCATAGAGACTTGGAAGTTGGTTCCATCTCCACTAATGTGGGTATGCCCGATCCATTGGTACCACCCCCGAGCTTCTACGACCTTTGGAAGGGGTAGGGTTAGGGTTGTGATTAGTGTTTGCTTTTTGGGTTGTGATTAGGGTTAGGGTTAGGGAGGAGTACCCGTTGGAGATAAAGATATTCTTCCATAACTTTTTTTCTGTAGGTCATAGAGAGTTGGAAGTTGGTTCCATCTCCACTAATGTGGGTATGCCCGATCCATTGGTACCACCCCCGAGCTTCTACGACCTTTGGAAGGGGTAGGGTTAGGGTTGTGATTAGGGTTAGGGTTAGGGATGAAAACCTATAGGAGTTCAAGATATTCTTCCATAACTTTTTTTCTGAAGGTCATAGAGACTTGGAAGTTGGTTCCATCTCCACTAATGTGGCTATGCCCGATCCATTGGGACCATCCCCGAGCTTCTATGACCTTCGCAAATGGTGAAACCACCAAATCTATTAAAAAAAGTACAAGATATTTTTGAATAACTTTTTTTCTGAAAGTCATAGAGACTTGGGCTTTTCAGGATTGATAAAGGGTAGCCTGCCACGCAACCACACCGAATTTCAGCACGTTGCGAGCAAGCAGCGCAGAGTTATTCACCCTATGGTGAGTATGGGTTAGAGTTGCCATTAGGGTTAGGGTTAGGGTTGTGATTAGGGTTAGGGTTAGGGTTAGGGTTAGGTTTAGGGAGGAGTACCCGTTGGAGATAAAGATATTCTTCCATAACTTTTTTTCTGTAGGTCATAGAGACTTGGAAGTTGGTTCCATCTCCACTAATGTGGGTATGCCCGATCCATTGGTACCACCCCCGAGCTTCTACGACCTTTGGAAGGGGTAGGGTTAGGGTTGTGATTAGTGTTTGCTTTTTGGGTTGTGATTAGGGTTAGGGTTAGGGATGAAAACCTATAGGAGTTCAAGATATTCTTCCATAACTTTTTTTCTGAAGGTCATAGAGACTTGGAAGTTGGTTCCATCTCCACTAATGTGGCTATGCCCGATCCATTGGGACCATCCCCGAGCTTCTATGACCTTCGGAAATGGTGAAACCACCAAATCTATTAAAAAAAGTACAAGATATTTTTGAATAACTTTTTTTCTGAAAGTCATAGAGACTTGGGCTTTTCAGGATTGATAAAGGGTAGCCTGCCACGCAACCACACCGAATTTCAGCACGTTGCGAGCAAGCAGCGCAGAGTTATTCACCCTATGGTGAATATGGGTTAGAGTTGCCATTAGGGTTAGGGTTAGGGTTGTGATTAGGGTTAGAGTTAGGGTTAGGGAGGAGTACCCGTTGGAGATAAAGATATTCTTCCATAACTTTTTTTCTGTAGGTCATAGAGACTTGGAAGTTGGTTCCATCTCCACTAATGTGGGTATGCCCGATCCATTGGTACCACCCCCGAGCTTCTACGACCTTTGGAAGGGGTAGGGTTAGGGTTGTGATTAGTGTTTGCTTTTTGGGTTGTGATTAGGGTTAGGGTTAGGGATGAAAACCTATAGGAGTTCAAGATATTCTTCCATAACTTTTTTTCTGAAGGTCATAGAGACTTGGAAGTTGGTTCCATCTCCACTAATGTGGCTATGCCCGATCCATTGGTACCACCCCCGAGCTTCTACGACCTTTGGAAGGGGTAGGGTTAGGGTTGTGATTAGTGTTTGCTTTTTGGGTTGTGATTAGGGTTAGGGTTAGGGATGAAAACCTATAGGAGTTCAAGATATTCTTCCATAACTTTTTTTCTGAAGGTCATAGAGACTTGGACGTTGGTTCCATCTCCACTAATGTGGCTATGCCCGATCCATTGGGATCATCCCCGAGCTTCTATGACCTTCGGAAATGGTGAAACCACCAAATCTATTAAAAAAAGTACAAGATATTTTTGAATAACTTTTTTTCTGAAAGTCATAGAGACTTGGGCTTTTCAGGATTGATAAAGGGTAGCCTGCCACGCAACCACACCGAATTTCAGCACGTTGCGAGCAAGCAGCGCAGAGTTATTCACCCTATGGTGAGTATGGGTTAGAGTTGCCATTAGGGTTAGGGTTAGGGTTGTGATTAGGGTTAGGGTTGTGATTAGGGTTAGAGTTAGGGTTAGGGAGGAGTACCCGTTGGAGATAAAGATATTCTTCCATAACTTTTTTTCTGTAGGTCATAGAGACTTGGAAGTTGGTTCCATCTCCACTAATGTGGGTATGCCCGATCCATTGGTACCACCCCCGAGCTTCTACGACCTTTGGAAGGGGTAGGGTTAGGGTTGTGATTAGTGTTTGCTTTTTGGGTTGTGATTAGGGTTAGGGTTAGGGATGAAAACCTATAGGAGTTCAAGATATTCTTCCATAACTTTTTTTCTGAAGGTCATAGAGACTTGGAAGTTGGTTCCATCTCCACTAATGTGGCTATGCCCGATCCATTGGTACCACCCCCGAGCTTCTACGACCTTTGGAAGGGGTAGGGTTAGGGTTGTGATTAGTGTTTGCTTTTTGGGTTGTGATTAGGGTTAGGGTTAGGGATGAAAACCTATAGGAGTTCAAGATATTCTTCCATAACTTTTTTTCTGAAGGTCATAGAGACTTGGACGTTGGTTCCATCTCCACTAATGTGGCTATGCCCGATCCATTGGGATCATCCCCGAGCTTCTATGACCTTCGGAAATGGTGAAACCACCAAATCTATTAAAAAAAGTACAAGATATTTTTGAATAACTTTTTTTCTGAAAGTCATAGAGACTTGGGCTTTTCAGGATTGATAAAGGGTAGCCTGCCACGCAACCACACCGAATTTCAGCACGTTGCGAGCAAGCAGCGCAGAGTTATTCACCCTATGGTGAGTATGGGTTAGAGTTGCCATTAGGGTTAGGGTTAGGGTTGTGATTAGGGTTAGGGTTAGGGTTAGGGTTAGGGTTAGGTTTAGGGAGGAGTACCCGTTGGAGATAAAGATATTCTTCCATAACTTTTTTTCTGTAGGTCATAGAGACTTGGAAGTTGGTTCCATCTCCACTAATGTGGGTATGCCCGATCCATTGGTACCACCCCCGAGCTTCTACGACCTTTGGAAGGGGTAGGGTTAGGGTTGTGATTAGTGTTTGCTTTTTGGGTTGTGATTAGGGTTAGGGTTAGGGATGAAAACCTATAGGAGTTCAAGATATTCTTCCATAACTTTTTTTCTGAAGGTCATAGAGACTTGGAAGTTGGTTCCATCTCCACTAATGTGGCTATGCCCGATCCATTGGGACCATCCCCGAGCTTCTATGACCTTCGGAAATGGTGAAACCACCAAATCTATTAAAAAAAGTACAAGATATTTTTGAATAACTTTTTTTCTGAAAGTCATAGAGACTTGGGCTTTTCAGGATTGATAAAGGGTAGCCTGCCACGCAACCACACCGAATTTCAGCACGTTGCGAGCAAGCAGCGCAGAGTTATTCACCCTATGGTGAATATGGGTTAGAGTTGCCATTAGGGTTAGGGTTAGGGTTGTGATTAGGGTTAGAGTTAGGGTTAGGGAGGAGTACCCGTTGGAGATAAAGATATTCTTCCATAACTTTTTTTCTGTAGGTCATAGAGACTTGGAAGTTGGTTCCATCTCCACTAATGTGGGTATGCCCGATCCATTGGTACCACCCCCGAGCTTCTACGACCTTTGGAAGGGGTAGGGTTAGGGTTGTGATTAGTGTTTGCTTTTTGGGTTGTGATTAGGGTTAGGGTTAGGGATGAAAACCTATAGGAGTTCAAGATATTCTTCCATAACTTTTTTTCTGAAGGTCATAGAGACTTGGAAGTTGGTTCCATCTCCACTAATGTGGCTATGCCCGATCCATTGGTACCACCCCCGAGCTTCTACGACCTTTGGAAGGGGTAGGGTTAGGGTTGTGATTAGTGTTTGCTTTTTGGGTTGTGATTAGGGTTAGGGTTAGGGATGAAAACCTATAGGAGTTCAAGATATTCTTCCATAACTTTTTTTCTGAAGGTCATAGAGACTTGGAAGTTGGTTCCATCTCCACTAATGTGGCTATGCCCGATCCATTGGGACCATCCCCGAGCTTCTATGACCTTCGGAAATGGTGAAACCACCAAATCTATTAAAAAAAGTACAAGATATTTTTGAATAACTTTTTTTCTGAAAGTCATAGAGACTTGGGCTTTTCAGGATTGATAAAGGGTAGCCTGCCACGCAACCACATTGAATTTCAGCACGTTGCGAGCAAGCAGCGCAGAGTTATTCACCCTATGGTGAATATGGGTTAGAGTTGCCATTAGGGTTAGGGTTAGGGTTAGGGTTAGGGAGGAGTACCCGTTGGAGATAAAGATATTCTTCCATAACTTTTTTTCTTTAGGTCATAGAGACTTGGAAGTTGGTTCCATCTCCACTAATGTGGCTATGCCCGATCCATTGGGACCATCCGCGAGCTTCTATGACCTTTGGAAGGGGTAGGGTTAGGGTTGTGATTAGTGTTTGCTTTTTGGGTTGTGATTAGGGTTAGGGTTAGGGATGAAAACCTATAGGAGTTCAAGATATTCTTCCATAACTTTTTTTCTGAAGGTCATAGAGACTTGGAAGTTGGTTCCATCTCCACTAATGTGGCTATGCCCGATCCATTGGGACCATCCCCGAGCTTCTATGACCTTCGGAAATGGTGAAACCACCAAATCTATTAAAAAAAGTACAAGATATTTTTGAATAACTTTTTTTCTGAAAGTCATAGAGACTTGGGCTTTTCAGGATTGATAAAGGGTAGCCTGCCACGCAACCACACCGAATTTCATCACGTTGCGAGCAAGCAGCGCAGAGTTATTCACCCTATGGTGAATATGGGTTAGAGTTGCCATTAGGGTTAGGGTTAGGGTTGTGATTAGGGTTAGAGTTAGGGTTAGGGAGGAGTACCCGTTGGAGATAAAGATATTCTTCCATAACTTTTTTTCTGTAGGTCATAGAGAGTTGGAAGTTGGTTCCATCTCCACTAATGTGGGTATGCCCGATCCATTGGTACCACCCCCGAGCTTCTACGACCTTTGCAAGGGGTAGGGTTAGGGTTGTGATTAGTGTTTGCTTTTTGGGTTGTGATTAGGGTTAGGGTTAGGGATGAAAACCTATAGGAGTTCAAGATATTCTTCCATAACTTTTTTTCTGAAGGTCATAGAGACTTGGAAGTTGGTTCCATCTCCACTAATGTGGCTATGCCCGATCCATTGGGACCATCCCCGAGCTTCTATGACCTTCGGAAATGGTGAAACCACCAAATCTATTAAAAAAAGTACAAGATATTTTTGAATAACTTTTTTTCTGAAAGTCATAGAGACTTGGGCTTTTCAGGATTGATAAAGGGTAGCCTGCCACGCAACCACACCGAATTTCAGCACGTTGCGAGCAAGCAGCGCAGAGTTATTCACCCTATGGTGAATATGGGTTAGAGTTGCCATTAGGGTTAGGGTTAGGGTTGTGATTAGGGTTAGAGTTAGGGTTAGGGAGGAGTACCCGTTGGAGATAAAGATATTCTTCCATAACTTTTTTTCTGTAGGTCATAGAGAGTTGGAAGTTGGTTCCATCTCCACTAATGTGGGTATGCCCGATCCATTGGTACCACCCCCGAGCTTCTACGACCTTTGCAAGGGGTAGGGTTAGGGTTGTGATTAGTGTTTGCTTTTTGGGTTGTGATTAGGGTTAGGGTTAGGGATGAAAACCTATAGGAGTTCAAGATATTCTTCCATAACTTTTTTTCTGAAGGTCATAGAGACTTGGAAGTTGGTTCCATCTCCACTAATGTGGCTATGCCCGATCCATTGGTACCACCCCCGAGCTTCTACGACCTTTGGAAGGGGTAGGGTTAGGGTTGTGATTAGTGTTTGCTTTTTGGGTTGTGATTAGGGTTAGGGTTAGGGATGAAAACCTATAGGAGTTCAAGATATTCTTCCATAACTTTTTTTCTGAAGGTCATAGAGACTTGGACGTTGGTTCCATCTCCACTAATGTGGCTATGCCCGATCCATTGGGATCATCCCCGAGCTTCTATGACCTTCGGAAATGGTGAAACCACCAAATCTATTAAAAAAAGTACAAGATATTTTTGAATAACTTTTTTTCTGAAAGTCATAGAGACTTGGGCTTTTCAGGATTGATAAAGGGTAGCCTGCCACGCAACCACACCGAATTTCAGCACGTTGCGAGCAAGCAGCGCAGAGTTATTCACCCTATGGTGAGTATGGGTTAGAGTTGCCATTAGGGTTAGGGTTAGGGTTGTGATTAGGGTTAGGGTTAGGGTTAGGGTTAGGGTTAGGTTTAGGGAGGAGTACCCGTTGGAGATAAAGATATTCTTCCATAACTTTTTTTCTGTAGGTCATAGAGACTTGGAAGTTGGTTCCATCTCCACTAATGTGGGTATGCCCGATCCATTGGTACCACCCCCGAGCTTCTACGACCTTTGGAAGGGGTAGGGTTAGGGTTGTGATTAGTGTTTGCTTTTTGGGTTGTGATTAGGGTTAGGGTTAGGGATGAAAACCTATAGGAGTTCAAGATATTCTTCCATAACTTTTTTTCTGAAGGTCATAGAGACTTGGAAGTTGGTTCCATCTCCACTAATGTGGCTATGCCCGATCCATTGGGACCATCCCCGAGCTTCTATGACCTTCGGAAATGGTGAAACCACCAAATCTATTAAAAAAAGTACAAGATATTTTTGAATAACTTTTTTTCTGAAAGTCATAGAGACTTGGGCTTTTCAGGATTGATAAAGGGTAGCCTGCCACGCAACCACACCGAATTTCAGCACGTTGCGAGCAAGCAGCGCAGAGTTATTCACCCTATGGTGAATATGGGTTAGAGTTGCCATTAGGGTTAGGGTTAGGGTTGTGATTAGGGTTAGAGTTAGGGTTAGGGAGGAGTACCCGTTGGAGATAAAGATATTCTTCCATAACTTTTTTTCTGTAGGTCATAGAGACTTGGAAGTTGGTTCCATCTCCACTAATGTGGGTATGCCCGATCCATTGGTACCACCCCCGAGCTTCTACGACCTTTGGAAGGGGTAGGGTTAGGGTTGTGATTAGTGTTTGCTTTTTGGGTTGTGATTAGGGTTAGGGTTAGGGATGAAAACCTATAGGAGTTCAAGATATTCTTCCATAACTTTTTTTCTGAAGGTCATAGAGACTTGGAAGTTGGTTCCATCTCCACTAATGTGGCTATGCCCGATCCATTGGTACCACCCCCGAGCTTCTACGACCTTTGGAAGGGGTAGGGTTAGGGTTGTGATTAGTGTTTGCTTTTTGGGTTGTGATTAGGGTTAGGGTTAGGGATGAAAACCTATAGGAGTTCAAGATATTCTTCCATAACTTTTTTTCTGAAGGTCATAGAGACTTGGAAGTTGGTTCCATCTCCACTAATGTGGCTATGCCCGATCCATTGGGACCATCCCCGAGCTTCTATGACCTTCGGAAATGGTGAAACCACCAAATCTATTAAAAAAAGTACAAGATATTTTTGAATAACTTTTTTTCTGAAAGTCATAGAGACTTGGGCTTTTCAGGATTGATAAAGGGTAGCCTGCCACGCAACCACATTGAATTTCAGCACGTTGCGAGCAAGCAGCGCAGAGTTATTCACCCTATGGTGAATATGGGTTAGAGTTGCCATTAGGGTTAGGGTTAGGGTTAGGGTTAGGGAGGAGTACCCGTTGGAGATAAAGATATTCTTCCATAACTTTTTTTCTTTAGGTCATAGAGACTTGGAAGTTGGTTCCATCTCCACTAATGTGGCTATGCCCGATCCATTGGGACCATCCGCGAGCTTCTATGACCTTTGGAAGGGGTAGGGTTAGGGTTGTGATTAGTGTTTGCTTTTTGGGTTGTGATTAGGGTTAGGGTTAGGGATGAAAACCTATAGGAGTTCAAGATATTCTTCCATAACTTTTTTTCTGAAGGTCATAGAGACTTGGAAGTTGGTTCCATCTCCACTAATGTGGCTATGCCCGATCCATTGGGACCATCCCCGAGCTTCTATGACCTTCGGAAATGGTGAAACCACCAAATCTATTAAAAAAAGTACAAGATATTTTTGAATAACTTTTTTTCTGAAAGTCATAGAGACTTGGGCTTTTCAGGATTGATAAAGGGTAGCCTGCCACGCAACCACACCGAATTTCATCACGTTGCGAGCAAGCAGCGCAGAGTTATTCACCCTATGGTGAATATGGGTTAGAGTTGCCATTAGGGTTAGGGTTAGGGTTGTGATTAGGGTTAGAGTTAGGGTTAGGGAGGAGTACCCGTTGGAGATAAAGATATTCTTCCATAACTTTTTTTCTGTAGGTCATAGAGAGTTGGAAGTTGGTTCCATCTCCACTAATGTGGGTATGCCCGATCCATTGGTACCACCCCCGAGCTTCTACGACCTTTGCAAGGGGTAGGGTTAGGGTTGTGATTAGTGTTTGCTTTTTGGGTTGTGATTAGGGTTAGGGTTAGGGATGAAAACCTATAGGAGTTCAAGATATTCTTCCATAACTTTTTTTCTGAAGGTCATAGAGACTTGGAAGTTGGTTCCATCTCCACTAATGTGGCTATGCCCGATCCATTGGGACCATCCCCGAGCTTCTATGACCTTCGGAAATGGTGAAACCACCAAATCTATTAAAAAAAGTACAAGATATTTTTGAATAACTTTTTTTCTGAAAGTCATAGAGACTTGGGCTTTTCAGGATTGATAAAGGGTAGCCTGCCACGCAACCACACCGAATTTCAGCACGTTGCGAGCAAGCAGCGCAGAGTTATTCACCCTATGGTGAGTATGGGTTAGAGTTGCCATTAGGGTTAGGGTTAGGGTTGTGATTAGGGTTAGGGTTAGGGTTAGGGTTAGGGAGGAGTACCCGTTGGAGATAAAGATATTCTTCCATAACTTTTTTTCTTTAGGTCATAGAGACTTGGAAGTTGGTTCCATCTCCACTAATGTGGGTATGCCCGATCCATTGGTACCACCCCCGAGCTTCTACGACCTTTGGAAGGGGTAGGGTTAGGGTTGTGATTAGTGTTTGCTTTTTGGGTTGTGATTAGGGTTAGGGTTAGGGATGAAAACTTATAGGAGTTCAAGATATTCTTCCATAACTTTTTTTCTGAAGGTCATAGAGACTTGGAAGTTGGTTCCATCTCCACTAATGTGGCTATGCCCGATCCATTGGGACCATCCCCGAGCTTCTATGACCTTCGGAAATGGTGAAACCACCAAATCTATTAAAAAAAGTACAAGATATTTTTGAATAACTTTTTTTCTGAAAGTCATAGAGACTTGGGCTTTTCAGGATTGATAAAGGGTAGCCTGCCACGCAACCACACCGAATTTCAGCACGTTGCGAGCAAGCAGCGCAGAGTTATTCACCCTATGGTGAATATGGGTTAGAGTTGCCATTAGGGTTAGGGTTAGGGTTGTGATTAGGGTTAGGGTTAGGGTTAGGGTTAGGGTTAGGGAGGAGTACCCGTTGGAGATAAAGATATTCTTCCATAACTTTTTTTCTTTAGGTCATAGAGACTTGGAAGTTGGTTCCATCTCCACTAATGTGGCTATGCCCGATCCATTGGGACCATCCGCGAGCTTCTATGACCTTTGGAAGGGGTAGGGTTAGGGTTGTGATTAGTGTTTGCTTTTTGGGTTGTGATTAGGGTTAGGGTTAGGGATGAAAACCTATAGGAGTTCAAGATATTCTTCCATAACTTTTTTTCTGAAGGTCATAGAGACTTGGAAGTTGGTTCTATCTCCACTAATGTGGCTATGCCCGATCCATTGGGACCATCCCTGAGCTTCTATGACCTTCGGAAATGGTGAAACCACCAAATCTATTTAAAAAAGTACAAGATATTTTTGAATAACTTTTTTTCTGAAGGTCATAGAGACTTGGAAGTTGGTTCCATCTCCACTAATGTGGCTATGCCCGATCCATTGGGACCATCCCCGAGCTTCTATGACCTTCGCAAATGGTGAAACCACCAAATCTATTAAAAAAAGTACAAGATATTTTTGAATAACTTTTTTTCTGAAAGTCATAGAGACTTGGGCTTTTCAGGATTGATAAAGGGTAGCCTGCCACGCAACCACACCGAATTTCAGCACGTTGCGAGCAAGCAGCGCAGAGTTATTCACCCTATGGTGAATATGGGTTAGAGTTGCCATTAGGGTTAGGGTTAGGGTTGTGATTAGGGTTAGGGTTAGGGTTAGGGTTAGGGAGGAGTACCCGTTGGAGATAAAGATATTCTTCCATAACTTTTTTTCTTTAGGTCATAGAGACTTGGAAGTTGGTTCCATCTCCACTAATGTGGCTATGCCCGATCCATTGGGACCATCCGCGAGCTTCTATGACCTTTGGAAGGGGTAGGGTTAGGGTTGTGATTAGTGTTTGCTTTTTGGGTTGTGATTAGGGTTAGGGTTAGGGATGAAAACCTATAGGAGTTCAAGATATTCTTCCATAACTTTTTTTCTGAAGGTCATAGAGACTTGGAAGTTGGTTCCATCTCCACTAATGTGGCTATGCCCGATCCATTGGGACCATCCCCGAGCTTCTATGACCTTCGGAAATGGTGAAACCACCAAATCTATTAAAAAAAGTACAAGATATTTTTGAATAACTTTTTTTCTGAAAGTCATAGAGACTTGGGCTTTTCAGGATTGATAAAGGGTAGCCTGCCACGCAACCACACCGAATTTCAGCACGTTGCGAGCAAGCAGCGCAGAGTTATTCACCCTATGGTGAATATGGGTTAGAGTTGCCATTAGGGTTAGGGTTAGGGTTGTGATTAGGGTTAGAGTTAGGGTTAGGGTTAGGGAGGAGTACCCGTTGGAGATAAAGATATTCTTCCATAACTTTTTTTCTGTAGGTCATAGAGACTTGGAAGTTGGTTCCATCTCCACTAATGTGGGTATGCCCGATCCATTGGTACCACCCCCGAGCTTCTACGACCTTTGGAAGGGGTAGGGTTAGGGTTGTGATTAGTGTTTGCTTTTTGGGTTGTGATTAGGGTTAGGGTTAGGGAGGAGTACCCGTTGGAGATAAAGATATTCTTCCATAACTTTATTTCTGTAGGTCATAGAGAGTTGGAAGTTGGTTCCATCTCCACTAATGTGGGTATGCCCGATCCATTGGTACCACCCCCGAGCTTCTACGACCTTTGGAAGGGGTAGGGTTAGGGTTGTGATTAGGGTTAGGGTTAGGGATGAAAACCTATAGGAGTTCAAGATATTCTTCCATAACTTTTTTTCTGAAGGTCATAGAGACTTGGAAGTTGGTTCCATCTCCACTAATGTGGCTATGCCCGATCCATTGGGACCATCCCCGAGCTTCTATGACCTTCGCAAATGGTGAAACCACCAAATCTATTAAAAAAAGTACAAGATATTTTTGAATAACTTTTTTTCTGAAAGTCATAGAGACTTGGGCTTTTCAGGATTGATAAAGGGTAGCCTGCCACGCAACCACACCGAATTTCAGCACGTTGCGAGCAAGCAGCGCAGAGTTATTCACCCTATGGTGAATATGGGTTAGAGTTGCCATTAGGGTTAGGGTTAGGGTTGTGATTAGGGTTAGGGTTAGGGTTAGGGTTAGGGAGGAGTACCCGTTGGAGATAAAGATATTCTTCCATAACTTTTTTTCTTTAGGTCATAGAGACTTGGAAGTTGGTTCCATCTCCACTAATGTGGCTATGCCCGATCCATTGGGACCATCCGCGAGCTTCTATGACCTTTGGAAGGGGTAGGGTTAGGGTTGTGATTAGTGTTTGCTTTTTGGGTTGTGATTAGGGTTAGGGTTAGGGATGAAAACCTATAGGAGTTCAAGATATTCTTCCATAACTTTTTTTCTGAAGGTCATAGAGACTTGGAAGTTGGTTCCATCTCCACTAATGTGGCTATGCCCGATCCATTGGGACCATCCCCGAGCTTCTATGACCTTCGGAAATGGTGAAACCACCAAATCTATTAAAAAAAGTACAAGATATTTTTGAATAACTTTTTTTCTGAAAGTCATAGAGACTTGGGCTTTTCAGGATTGATAAAGGGTAGCCTGCCACGCAACCACACCGAATTTCAGCACGTTGCGAGCAAGCAGCGCAGAGTTATTCACCCTATGGTGAATATGGGTTAGAGTTGCCATTAGGGTTAGGGTTAGGGTTGTGATTAGGGTTAGAGTTAGGGTTAGGGAGGAGTACCCGTTGGAGATAAAGATATTCTTCCATAACTTTTTTTCTGTAGGTCATAGAGACTTGGAAGTTGGTTCCATCTCCACTAATGTGGGTATGCCCGATCCATTGGTACCACCCCCGAGCTTCTACGACCTTTGGAAGGGGTAGGGTTAGGGTTGTGATTAGTGTTTGCTTTTTGGGTTGTGATTAGGGTTAGGGTTAGGGAGGAGTACCCGTTGGAGATAAAGATATTCTTCCATAACTTTTTTTCTGTAGGTCATAGAGAGTTGGAAGTTGGTTCCATCTCCACTAATGTGGGTATGCCCGATCCATTGGTACCACCCCCGAGCTTCTACGACCTTTGGAAGGGGTAGGGTTAGGGTTGTGATTAGGGTTAGGGTTAGGGATGAAAACCTATAGGAGTTCAAGATATTCTTCCATAACTTTTTTTCTGAAGGTCATAGAGACTTGGAAGTTGGTTCCATCTCCACTAATGTGGCTATGCCCGATCCATTGGGACCATCCCCGAGCTTCTATGACCTTCGCAAATGGTGAAACCACCAAATCTATTAAAAAAAGTACAAGATATTTTTGAATAACTTTTTTTCTGAAAGTCATAGAGACTTGGGCTTTTCAGGATTGATAAAGGGTAGCCTGCCACGCAACCACACCGAATTTCAGCACGTTGCGAGCAAGCAGCGCAGAGTTATTCACCCTATGGTGAATATGGGTTAGAGTTGCCATTAGGGTTAGGGTTAGGGTTGTGATTAGGGTTAGGGTTAGGGTTAGGGTTAGGTTTAGGGAGGAGTACCCGTTGGAGATAAAGATATTCTTCCATAACTTTTTTTCTGTAGGTCATAGAGACTTGGAAGTTGGTTCCATCTCCACTAATGTGGGTATGCCCGATCCATTGGTACCACCCCCGAGCTTCTACGACCTTTGGAAGGGGTAGGGTTAGGGTTGTGATTAGTGTTTGCTTTTTGGGTTGTGATTAGGGTTAGGGTTAGGGATGAAAACCTATAGGAGTTCAAGATATTCTTCCATAACTTTTTTTCTGAAGGTCATAGAGACTTGGAAGTTGGTTCCATCTCCACTAATGTGGCTATGCCCGATCCATTGGGACCATCCCCGAGCTTCTATGACCTTCGGAAATGGTGAAACCACCAAATCTATTAAAAAAAGTACAAGATATTTTTGAATAACTTTTTTTCTGAAAGTCATAGAGACTTGGGCTTTTCAGGATTGATAAAGGGTAGCCTGCCACGCAACCACACCGAATTTCAGCACGTTGCGAGCAAGCAGCGCAGAGTTATTCACCCTATGGTGAATATGGGTTAGAGTTGCCATTAGGGTTAGGGTTAGGGTTGTGATTAGGGTTAGAGTTAGGGTTAGGGAGGAGTACCCGTTGGAGATAAAGATATTCTTCCATAACTTTTTTTCTGTAGGTCATAGAGACTTGGAAGTTGGTTCCATCTCCACTAATGTGGGTATGCCCGATCCATTGGTACCACCCCCGAGCTTCTACGACCTTTGGAAGGGGTAGGGTTAGGGTTGTGATTAGTGTTTGCTTTTTGGGTTGTGATTAGGGTTAGGGTTAGGGATGAAAACCTATAGGAGTTCAAGATATTCTTCCATAACTTTTTTTCTGAAGGTCATAGAGACTTGGAAGTTGGTTCCATCTCCACTAATGTGGCTATGCCCGATCCATTGGTACCACCCCCGAGCTTCTACGACCTTTGGAAGGGGTAGGGTTAGGGTTGTGATTAGTGTTTGCTTTTTGGGTTGTGATTAGGGTTAGGGTTAGGGATGAAAACCTATAGGAGTTCAAGATATTCTTCCATAACTTTTTTTCTGAAGGTCATAGAGACTTGGACGTTGGTTCCATCTCCACTAATGTGGCTATGCCCGATCCATTGGGATCATCCCCGAGCTTCTATGACCTTCGGAAATGGTGAAACCACCAAATCTATTAAAAAAAGTACAAGATATTTTTGAATAACTTTTTTTCTGAAAGTCATAGAGACTTGGGCTTTTCAGGATTGATAAAGGGTAGCCTGCCACGCAACCACGCCAAATTTCAGCACGTTACGAGCAAGCAGCGCAGAGTTATTCACCCTATGGTGAATATGGGTTAGAGTTGCCATTAGGGTTAGGGTTAGGGTTAGGGTTAGGGAGGAGTACCCGTTGGAGATAAAGATATTCTTCCATAACTTTTTTTCTTTAGGTCATAGAGACTTGGAAGTTGGTTCCATCTCCACTAATGTGGCTATGCCCGATCCATTGGGACCATCCGCGAGCTTCTATGACCTTTGGAAGGGGTAGGGTTAGGGTTGTGATTAGTGTTTGCTTTTTGGGTTGTGATTAGGGTTAGGGTTAGGGATGAAAACCTATAGGAGTTCAAGATATTCTTCCATAACTTTTTTTCTGAAGGTCATAGAGACTTGGAAGTTGGTTCCATCTCCACTAATGTGGCTATGCCCGATCCATTGGGACCATCCCCGAGCTTCTATGACCTTCGGAAATGGTGAAACCACCAAATCTATTAAAAAAAGTACAAGATATTTTTGAATAACTTTTTTTCTGAAAGTCATAGAGACTTGGGCTTTTCAGGATTGATAAAGGGTAGCCTGCCACGCAACCACACCGAATTTCAGCACGTTGCGAGCAAGCAGCGCAGAGTTATTCACCCTATGGTGAATATGGGTTAGAGTTGCCATTAGGGTTAGGGTTAGGGTTGTGATTAGGGTTAGAGTTAGGGTTAGGGAGGAGTACCCGTTGGAGATAAAGATATTCTTCCATAACTTTTTTTCTTTAGGTCATAGAGACTTGGAAGTTGGTTCCATCTCCACTAATGTGGCTATGCCCGATCCATTGGTACCACCCCCGAGCTTCTACGACCTTTGGAAGGGGTAGGGTTAGGGTTGTGATTAGTGTTTGCTTTTTGGGTTGTGATTAGGGTTAGGGTTAGGGATGAAAACCTATAGGAGTTCAAGATATTCTTCCATAACTTTTTTTCTGAAGGTCATAGAGACTTGGAAGTTGGTTCCATCTCCACTAATGTGGCTATGCCCGATCCATTGGTACCACCCCCGAGCTTCTACGACCTTTGGAAGGGGTAGGGTTAGGGTTGTGATTAGTGTTTGCTTTTTGGGTTGTGATTAGGGTTAGGGTTAGGGATGAAAACCTATAGGAGTTCAAGATATTCTTCCATAACTTTTTTTCTGAAGGTCATAGAGACTTGGACGTTGGTTCCATCTCTACTAATGTGGCTATGCCCGATCCATTGGGATCATCCCCGAGCTTCTATGACCTTCGGAAATGGTGAAACCACCAAATCTATTAAAAAAAGTACAAGATATTTTTGAATAACTTTTTTTCTGAAAGTCATAGAGACTTGGGCTTTTCAGGATTGATAAAGGGTAGCCTGCCACACAACCACACCAAATTTCAGCACGTTGCGAGCAAGCAGCGCAGAGTTATTCACCCTATGGTGAATATGGGTTAGAGTTGCCATTAGGGTTAGGGTTAGGGTTGTGGTTAGGGTTAGGGTTAGGGTTAGGGTTAGGGAGGAGTACCCGTTGGAGATAAAGATATTCTTCCATAACTTTTTTTCTTTAGGTCATAGAGACTTGGAAGTTGGTTCCATCTCCACTAATGTGGCTATGCCCGATCCATTGGGACCATCCGCGAGCTTCTATGACCTTTGGAAGGGGTAGGGTTAGGGTTGTGATTAGTGTTTGCTTTTTGGGTTGTGATTAGGGTTAGGGTTAGGGATGAAAACCTATAGGAGTTCAAGATATTCTTCCATAACTTTTTTTCTGAAGGTCATAGAGACTTGGAAGTTGGTTCCATCTCCACTAATGTGGCTATGCCCGATCCATTGGGACCATCCCCGAGCTTCTATGACCTTCGGAAATGGTGAAACCACCAAATCTATTAAAAAAAGTACAAGATATTTTTGAATAACTTTTTTTCTGAAAGTCATAGAGACTTGGGCTTTTCAGGATTGATAAAGGGTAGCCTGCCACGCAACCACACCGAATTTCAGCACGTTGCGAGCAAGCAGCGCAGAGTTATTCACCCTATGGTGAATATGGGTTAGAGTTGCCATTAGGGTTAGGGTTAGGGTTGTGATTAGGGTTAGAGTTAGGGTTAGGGAGGAGTACCCGTTGGAGATAAAGATATTCTTCCATAACTTTTTTTCTGTAGGTCATAGAGACTTGGAAGTTGGTTCCATCTCCACTAATGTGGGTATGCCCGATCCATTGGTACCACCCCCGAGCTTCTACGACCTTTGGAAGGGGTAGGGTTAGGGTTGTGATTAGTGTTTGCTTTTTGGGTTGTGATTAGGGTTAGGGTTAGGGAGGAGTACCCGTTGGAGATAAAGATATTCTTCCATAACTTTTTTTCTGTAGGTCATAGAGAGTTGGAAGTTGGTTCCATCTCCACTAATGTGGCTATGCCCGATCCATTGGTACCACCCCCGAGCTTCTACGACCTTTGGAAGGGGTAGGGTTAGGGTTGTGATTAGGGTTAGGGTTAGGGATGAAAACCTATAGGAGTTCAAGATATTCTTCCATAACTTTTTTTCTGAAGGTCATAGAGACTTGGAAGTTGGTTCCATCTCCACTAATGTGGCTATGCCCGATCCATTGGGACCATCCCCGAGCTTCTATGACCTTCGCAAATGGTGAAACCACCAAATCTATTAAAAAAAGTACAAGATATTTTTGAATAACTTTTTTTCTGAAAGTCATAGAGACTTGGGCTTTTCAGGATTGATAAAGGGTAGCCTGCCACGCAACCACACCGAATTTCAGCACGTTGCGAGCAAGCAGCGCAGAGTTATTCACCCTATGGTGAATATGGGTTAGAGTTGCCATTAGGGTTAGGGTTAGGGTTGTGATTAGGGTTAGGGTTAGGGTTAGGGTTAGGTTTAGGGAGGAGTACCCGTTGGAGATAAAGATATTCTTCCATAACTTTTTTTCTGTAGGTCATAGAGACTTGGAAGTTGGTTCCATCTCCACTAATGTGGGTATGCCCGATCCATTGGTACCACCCCCGAGCTTCTACGACCTTTGGAAGGGGTAGGGTTAGGGTTGTGATTAGTGTTTGCTTTTTGGGTTGTGATTAGGGTTAGGGTTAGGGATGAAAACCTATAGGAGTTCAAGATATTCTTCCATAACTTTTTTTCTGAAGGTCATAGAGACTTGGAAGTTGGTTCCATCTCCACTAATGTGGCTATGCCCGATCCATTGGGACCATCCCCGAGCTTCTATGACCTTCGGAAATGGTGAAACCACCAAATCTATTAAAAAAAGTACAAGATATTTTTGAATAACTTTTTTTCTGAAAGTCATAGAGACTTGGGCTTTTCAGGATTGATAAAGGGTAGCCTGCCACGCAACCACACCGAATTTCAGCACGTTGCGAGCAAGCAGCGCAGAGTTATTCACCCTATGGTGAATATGGGTTAGAGTTGCCATTAGGGTTAGGGTTAGGGTTGTGATTAGGGTTAGAGTTAGGGTTAGGGAGGAGTACCCGTTGGAGATAAAGATATTCTTCCATAACTTTTTTTCTGTAGGTCATAGAGACTTGGAAGTTGGTTCCATCTCCACTAATGTGGGTATGCCCGATCCATTGGTACCACCCCCGAGCTTCTACGACCTTTGGAAGGGGTAGGGTTAGGGTTGTGATTAGTGTTTGCTTTTTGGGTTGTGATTAGGGTTAGGGTTAGGGATGAAAACCTATAGGAGTTCAAGATATTCTTCCATAACTTTTTTTCTGAAGGTCATAGAGACTTGGAAGTTGGTTCCATCTCCACTAATGTGGCTATGCCCGATCCATTGGTACCACCCCCGAGCTTCTACGACCTTTGGAAGGGGTAGGGTTAGGGTTGTGATTAGTGTTTGCTTTTTGGGTTGTGATTAGGGTTAGGGTTAGGGATGAAAACCTATAGGAGTTCAAGATATTCTTCCATAACTTTTTTTCTGAAGGTCATAGAGACTTGGACGTTGGTTCCATCTCCACTAATGTGGCTATGCCCGATCCATTGGGATCATCCCCGAGCTTCTATGACCTTCGGAAATGGTGAAACCACCAAATCTATTAAAAAAAGTACAAGATATTTTTGAATAACTTTTTTTCTGAAAGTCATAGAGACTTGGGCTTTTCAGGATTGATAAAGGGTAGCCTGCCACGCAACCACGCCAAATTTCAGCACGTTACGAGCAAGCAGCGCAGAGTTATTCACCCTATGGTGAATATGGGTTAGAGTTGCCATTAGGGTTAGGGTTAGGGTTAGGGTTAGGGAGGAGTACCCGTTGGAGATAAAGATATTCTTCCATAACTTTTTTTCTTTAGGTCATAGAGACTTGGAAGTTGGTTCCATCTCCACTAATGTGGCTATGCCCGATCCATTGGGACCATCCGCGAGCTTCTATGACCTTTGGAAGGGGTAGGGTTAGGGTTGTGATTAGTGTTTGCTTTTTGGGTTGTGATTAGGGTTAGGGTTAGGGATGAAAACCTATAGGAGTTCAAGATATTCTTCCATAACTTTTTTTCTGAAGGTCATAGAGACTTGGAAGTTGGTTCCATCTCCACTAATGTGGCTATGCCCGATCCATTGGGACCATCCCCGAGCTTCTATGACCTTCGGAAATGGTGAAACCACCAAATCTATTAAAAAAAGTACAAGATATTTTTGAATAACTTTTTTTCTGAAAGTCATAGAGACTTGGGCTTTTCAGGATTGATAAAGGGTAGCCTGCCACGCAACCACACCGAATTTCAGCACGTTGCGAGCAAGCAGCGCAGAGTTATTCACCCTATGGTGAATATGGGTTAGAGTTGCCATTAGGGTTAGGGTTAGGGTTGTGATTAGGGTTAGAGTTAGGGTTAGGGAGGAGTACCCGTTGGAGATAAAGATATTCTTCCATAACTTTTTTTCTTTAGGTCATAGAGACTTGGAAGTTGGTTCCATCTCCACTAATGTGGCTATGCCCGATCCATTGGTACCACCCCCGAGCTTCTACGACCTTTGGAAGGGGTAGGGTTAGGGTTGTGATTAGTGTTTGCTTTTTGGGTTGTGATTAGGGTTAGGGTTAGGGATGAAAACCTATAGGAGTTCAAGATATTCTTCCATAACTTTTTTTCTGAAGGTCATAGAGACTTGGAAGTTGGTTCCATCTCCACTAATGTGGCTATGCCCGATCCATTGGTACCACCCCCGAGCTTCTACGACCTTTGGAAGGGGTAGGGTTAGGGTTGTGATTAGTGTTTGCTTTTTGGGTTGTGATTAGGGTTAGGGTTAGGGATGAAAACCTATAGGAGTTCAAGATATTCTTCCATAACTTTTTTTCTGAAGGTCATAGAGACTTGGACGTTGGTTCCATCTCTACTAATGTGGCTATGCCCGATCCATTGGGATCATCCCCGAGCTTCTATGACCTTCGGAAATGGTGAAACCACCAAATCTATTAAAAAAAGTACAAGATATTTTTGAATAACTTTTTTTCTGAAAGTCATAGAGACTTGGGCTTTTCAGGATTGATAAAGGGTAGCCTGCCACGCAACCACGCCAAATTTCAGCACGTTACGAGCAAGCAGCGCAGAGTTATTCACCCTATGGTGAATATGGGTTAGAGTTGCCATTAGGGTTAGGGTTAGGGTTGTGATTAGGGTTAGAGTTAGGGTTAGGGAGGAGTACCCGTTGGAGATAAAGATATTCTTCCATAACTTTTTTTCTTTAGGTCATAGAGACTTGGAAGTTGGTTCCATCTCCACTAATGTGGCTATGCCCGATCCATTGGGACCATCCGCGAGCTTCTATGACCTTTGGAAGGGGTAGGGTTAGGGTTGTGATTAGTGTTTGCTTTTTGGGTTGTGATTAGGGTTAGGGTTAGGGATGAAAACCTATAGGAGTTCAAGATATTCTTCCATAACTTTTTTTCTGAAGGTCATAGAGACTTGGAAGTTGGTTCCATCTCCACTAATGTGGGTATGCCCGATCCATTGGTACCACCCCCGAGCTTCTACGACCTTTGGAAGGGGTAGGGTTAGGGTTGTGATTAGTGTTTGCTTTTTGGGTTGTGATTAGGGTTAGGGTTAGGGATGAAAACCTATAGGAGTTCAAGATATTCTTCCATAACTTTTTTTCTGAAGGTCATAGAGACTTGGAAGTTGGTTCCATCTCCACTAATGTGGCTATGCCCGATCCATTGGGACCATCCCCGAGCTTCTATGACCTTCGGAAATGGTGAAACCACCAAATCTATTAAAAAAAGTACAAGATATTTTTGAATAACTTTTTTTCTGAAAGTCATAGAGACTTGGGCTTTTCAGGATTGATAAAGGGTAGCCTGCCACGCAACCACACCGAATTTCAGCACGTTGCGAGCAAGCAGCGCAGAGTTATTCACCCTATGGTGAGTATGGGTTAGAGTTGCCATTAGGGTTAGGGTTAGGGTTGTGATTAGGGTTAGGGTTAGGGTTAGGGTTAGGGAGGAGTACCCGTTGGAGATAAAGATATTCTTCCATAACTTTTTTTCTTTAGGTCATAGAGACTTGGAAGTTGGTTCCATCTCCACTAATGTGGGTATGCCCGATCCATTGGTACCACCCCCGAGCTTCTACGACCTTTGGAAGGGGTAGGGTTAGGGTTGTGATTAGTGTTTGCTTTTTGGGTTGTGATTAGGGTTAGGGTTAGGGATGAAAACTTATAGGAGTTCAAGATATTCTTCCATAACTTTTTTTCTGAAGGTCATAGAGACTTGGAAGTTGGTTCCATCTCCACTAATGTGGCTATGCCCGATCCATTGGGACCATCCCCGAGCTTCTATGACCTTCGGAAATGGTGAAACCACCAAATCTATTAAAAAAAGTACAAGATATTTTTGAATAACTTTTTTTCTGAAAGTCATAGAGACTTGGGCTTTTCAGGATTGATAAAGGGTAGCGTGCCACGCAACCACACCGAATTTCAGCACGTTGCGAGCAAGCAGCGCAGAGTTATTCACCCTATGGTGAATATGGGTTAGAGTTGCCATTAGGGTTAGGGTTAGGGTTGTGATTAGGGTTAGGGTTAGGGTTAGGGTTAGGGTTAGGGAGGAGTACCCGTTGGAGATAAAGATATTCTTCCATAACTTTTTTTCTTTAGGTCATAGAGACTTGGAAGTTGGTTCCATCTCCACTAATGTGGCTATGCCCGATCCATTGGGACCATCCGCGAGCTTCTATGACCTTTGGAAGGGGTAGGGTTAGGGTTGTGATTAGTGTTTGCTTTTTGGGTTGTGATTAGGGTTAGGGTTAGGGATGAAAACCTATAGGAGTTCAAGATATTCTTCCATAACTTTTTTTCTGAAGGTCATAGAGACTTGGAAGTTGGTTCTATCTCCACTAATGTGGCTATGCCCGATCCATTGGGACCATCCCTGAGCTTCTATGACCTTCGGAAATGGTGAAACCACCAAATCTATTTAAAAAAGTACAAGATATTTTTGAATAACTTTTTTTCTGAAAGTCATAGAGACTTGGGCTTTTCAGGATTGATAAAGGGTAGCCTGCCACACAACCACACCAAATTTCAGCACGTTGCGAGCAAGCAGCGCAGAGTTATTCACCCTATGGTGAATATGGGTTAGAGTTGCCATTAGGGTTAGGGTTAGGGTTGTGGTTAGGGTTAGGGTTAGGGTTAGGGTTAGGGAGGAGTACCCGTTGGAGATAAAGATATTCTTCCATAACTTTTTTTCTTTAGGTCATAGAGACTTGGAAGTTGGTTCCATCTCCACTAATGTGGCTATGCCCGATCCATTGGGACCATCCGCGAGCTTCTATGACCTTTGGAAGGGGTAGGGTTAGGGTTGTGATTAGTGTTTGCTTTTTGGGTTGTGATTAGGGTTAGGGTTAGGGATGAAAACCTATAGGAGTTCAAGATATTCTTCCATAACTTTTTTTCTGAAGGTCATAGAGACTTGGAAGTTGGTTCCATCTCCACTAATGTGGCTATGCCCGATCCATTGGGACCATCCCCGAGCTTCTATGACCTTCGGAAATGGTGAAACCACCAAATCTATTAAAAAAAGTACAAGATATTTTTGAATAACTTTTTTTCTGAAAGTCATAGAGACTTGGGCTTTTCAGGATTGATAAAGGGTAGCCTGCCACGCAACCACACCGAATTTCAGCACGTTGCGAGCAAGCAGCGCAGAGTTATTCACCCTATGGTGAATATGGGTTAGAGTTGCCATTAGGGTTAGGGTTAGGGTTGTGATTAGGGTTAGAGTTAGGGTTAGGGAGGAGTACCCGTTGGAGATAAAGATATTCTTCCATAACTTTTTTTCTGTAGGTCATAGAGACTTGGAAGTTGGTTCCATCTCCACTAATGTGGGTATGCCCGATCCATTGGTACCACCCCCGAGCTTCTACGACCTTTGGAAGGGGTAGGGTTAGGGTTGTGATTAGTGTTTGCTTTTTGGGTTGTGATTAGGGTTAGGGTTAGGGAGGAGTACCCGTTGGAGATAAAGATATTCTTCCATAACTTTTTTTCTGTAGGTCATAGAGACTTGGAAGTTGGTTCCATCTCCACTAATGTGGCTATGCCCGATCCATTGGTACCACCCCCGAGCTTCTACGACCTTTGGAAGGGGTAGGGTTAGGGTTGTGATTAGTGTTTGCTTTTTGGGTTGTGATTAGGGTTAGGGTTAGGGATGAAAACCTATAGGAGTTCAAGATATTCTTCCATAACTTTTTTTCTGAAGGTCATAGAGACTTGGAAGTTGGTTCCATCTCCACTAATGTGGCTATGCCCGATCCATTGGGACCATCCCCGAGCTTCTATGACCTTCGCAAATGGTGAAACCACCAAATCTATTAAAAAAAGTACAAGATATTTTTGAATAACTTTTTTTCTGAAAGTCATAGAGACTTGGGCTTTTCAGGATTGATAAAGGGTAGCCTGCCACGCAACCACACCGAATTTCAGCACGTTGCGAGCAAGCAGCGCAGAGTTATTCACCCTATGGTGAATATGGGTTAGAGTTGCCATTAGGGTTAGGGTTAGGGTTGTGATTAGGGTTAGAGTTAGGGTTAGGGAGGAGTACCCGTTGGAGATAAAGATATTCTTCCATAACTTTTTTTCTGTAGGTCATAGAGACTTGGAAGTTGGTTCCATCTCCACTAATGTGGGTATGCCCGATCCATTGGTACCACCCCCGAGCTTCTACGACCTTTGGAAGGGGTAGGGTTAGGGTTGTGATTAGTGTTTGCTTTTTGGGTTGTGATTAGGGTTAGGGTTAGGGATGAAAACCTATAGGAGTTCAAGATATTCTTCCATAACTTTTTTTCTGAAGGTCATAGAGACTTGGAAGTTGGTTCCATCTCCACTAATGTGGCTATGCCCGATCCATTGGGACCATCCCCGAGCTTCTATGACCTTCGCAAATGGTGAAACCACCAAATCTATTAAAAAAAGTACAAGATATTTTTGAATAACTTTTTTTCTGAAAGTCATAGAGACTTGGGCTTTTCAGGATTAATAAAGGGTAGCCTGCCACGCAACCACACCGAATTTCAGCACGTTGCGAGCAAGCAGCGCAGAGTTATTCACCCTATGGTGAGTATGGGTTAGAGTTGCCATTAGGGTTAGGGTTAGGGTTGTGATTAGGGTTAGGGTTAGGGTTAGGGTTAGGGAGGAGTACCCGTTGGAGATAAAGATATTCTTCCATAACTTTTTTTCTTTAGGTCATAGAGACTTGGAAGTTGGTTCCATCTCCACTAATGTGGGTATGCCCGATCCATTGGTACCACCCCCGAGCTTCTACGACCTTTGGAAGGGGTAGGGTTAGGGTTGTGATTAGTGTTTGCTTTTTGGGTTGTGATTAGGGTTAGGGTTAGGGATGAAAACCTATAGGAGTTCAAGATATTCTTCCATAACTTTTTTTCTGAAGGTCATAGAGACTTGGAAGTTGGTTCCATCTCCACTAATGTGGCTATGCCCGATCCATTGGGACCATCCCCGAGCTTCTATGACCTTCGCAAATGGTGAAACCACCAAATCTATTAAAAAAAGTACAAGATATTTTTGAATAACTTTTTTTCTGAAAGTCATAGAGACTTGGGCTTTTCAGGATTGATAAAGGGTAGCCTGCCACGCAACCACACCGAATTTCAGCACGTTGCGAGCAAGCAGCGCAGAGTTATTCACCCTATGGTGAATATGGGTTAGAGTTGCCATTAGGGTTAGGGTTAGGGTTGTGATTAGGGTTAGAGTTAGGGTTAGGGAGGAGTACCCGTTGGAGATAAAGATATTCTTCCATAACTTTTTTTCTGTAGGTCATAGAGACTTGGAAGTTGGTTCCATCTCCACTAATGTGGGTATGCCCGATCCATTGGTACCACCCCCGAGCTTCTACGACCTTTGGAAGGGGTAGGGTTAGGGTTGTGATTAGTGTTTGCTTTTTGGGTTGTGATTAGGGTTAGGGTTAGGGATGAAAACCTATAGGAGTTCAAGATATTCTTCCATAACTTTTTTTCTGAAGGTCATAGAGACTTGGAAGTTGGTTCCATCTCCACTAATGTGGCTATGCCCGATCCATTGGGACCATCCCCGAGCTTCTATGACCTTCGCAAATGGTGAAACCACCAAATCTATTAAAAAAAGTACAAGATATTTTTGAATAACTTTTTTTCTGAAAGTCATAGAGACTTGGGCTTTTCAGGATTAATAAAGGGTAGCCTGCCACGCAACCACACCGAATTTCAGCACGTTGCGAGCAAGCAGCGCAGAGTTATTCACCCTATGGTGAGTATGGGTTAGAGTTGCCATTAGGGTTAGGGTTAGGGTTGTGATTAGGGTTAGGGTTAGGGTTAGGGTTAGGGAGGAGTACCCGTTGGAGATAAAGATATTCTTCCATAACTTTTTTTCTTTAGGTCATAGAGACTTGGAAGTTGGTTCCATCTCCACTAATGTGGGTATGCCCGATCCATTGGTACCACCCCCGAGCTTCTACGACCTTTGGAAGGGGTAGGGTTAGGGTTGTGATTAGTGTTTGCTTTTTGGGTTGTGATTAGGGTTAGGGTTAGGGATGAAAACCTATAGGAGTTCAAGATATTCTTCCATAACTTTTTTTCTGAAGGTCATAGAGACTTGGAAGTTGGTTCCATCTCCACTAATGTGGCTATGCCCGATCCATTGGGACCATCCCCGAGCTTCTATGACCTTCGCAAATGGTGAAACCACCAAATCTATTAAAAAAAGTACAAGATATTTTTGAATAACTTTTTTTCTGAAAGTCATAGAGACTTGGGCTTTTCAGGATTGATAAAGGGTAGCCTGCCACGCAACCACACCGAATTTCAGCACGTTGCGAGCAAGCAGCGCAGAGTTATTCACCCTATGGTGAATATGGGTTAGAGTTGCCATTAGGGTTAGGGTTAGGGTTGTGATTAGGGTTAGAGTTAGGGTTAGGGAGGAGTACCCGTTGGAGATAAAGATATTCTTCCATAACTTTTTTTCTGTAGGTCATAGAGACTTGGAAGTTGGTTCCATCTCCACTAATGTGGGTATGCCCGATCCATTGGTACCACCCCCGAGCTTCTACGACCTTTGGAAGGGGTAGGGTTAGGGTTGTGATTAGTGTTTGCTTTTTGGGTTGTGATTAGGGTTAGGGTTAGGGATGAAAACCTATAGGAGTTCAAGATATTCTTCCATAACTTTTTTTCTGAAGGTCATAGAGACTTGGAAGTTGGTTCCATCTCCACTAATGTGGCTATGCCCGATCCATTGGGACCATCCCCGAGCTTCTATGACCTTCGCAAATGGTGAAACCACCAAATCTATTAAAAAAAGTACAAGATATTTTTGAATAACTTTTTTTCTGAAAGTCATAGAGACTTGGGCTTTTCAGGATTAATAAAGGGTAGCCTGCCACGCAACCACACCGAATTTCAGCACGTTGCGAGCAAGCAGCGCAGAGTTATTCACCCTATGGTGAGTATGGGTTAGAGTTGCCATTAGGGTTAGGGTTAGGGTTGTGATTAGGGTTAGGGTTAGGATTAGGGTTAGGGAGGAGTACCCGTTGGAGATAAAGATATTCTTCCATAACTTTTTTTCTTTAGGTCATAGAGACTTGGAAGTTGGTTCCATCTCCACTAATGTGGGTATGCCCGATCCATTGGTACCACCCCCGAGCTTCTACGACCTTTGGAAGGGGTAGGGTTAGGGTTGTGATTAGTGTTTGCTTTTTGGGTTGTGATTAGGGTTAGGGTTAGGGATGAAAACCTATAGGAGTTCAAGATATTCTTCCATAACTTTTTTTCTGAAGGTCATAGAGACTTGGAAGTTGGTTCCATCTCCACTAATGTGGCTATGCCCGATCCATTGGGACCATCCCCGAGCTTCTATGACCTTCGCAAATGGTGAAACCACCAAATCTATTAAAAAAAGTACAAGATATTTTTGAATAACTTTTTTTCTGAAAGTCATAGAGACTTGGGCTTTTCAGGATTGATAAAGGGTAGCCTGCCACGCAACCACACCGAATTTCAGCACGTTGCGAGCAAGCAGCGCAGAGTTATTCACCCTATGGTGAATATGGGTTAGAGTTGCCATTAGGGTTAGGGTTAGGGTTGTGATTAGGGTTAGAGTTAGGGTTAGGGAGGAGTACCCGTTGGAGATAAAGATATTCTTCCATAACTTTTTTTCTGTAGGTCATAGAGACTTGGAAGTTGGTTCCATCTCCACTAATGTGGGTATGCCCGATCCATTGGTACCACCCCCGAGCTTCTACGACCTTTGGAAGGGGTAGGGTTAGGGTTGTGATTAGTGTTTGCTTTTTGGGTTGTGATTAGGGTTAGGGTTAGGGATGAAAACCTATAGGAGTTCAAGATATTCTTCCATAACTTTTTTTCTGAAGGTCATAGAGACTTGGAAGTTGGTTCCATCTCCACTAATGTGGCTATGCCCGATCCATTGGGACCATCCCCGAGCTTCTATGACCTTCGCAAATGGTGAAACCACCAAATCTATTAAAAAAAGTACAAGATATTTTTGAATAACTTTTTTTCTGAAAGTCATAGAGACTTGGGCTTTTCAGGATTAATAAAGGGTAGCCTGCCACGCAACCACACCGAATTTCAGCACGTTGCGAGCAAGCAGCGCAGAGTTATTCACCCTATGGTGAGTATGGGTTAGAGTTGCCATTAGGGTTAGGGTTAGGGTTGTGATTAGGGTTAGGGTTAGGGTTAGGGTTAGGGAGGAGTACCCGTTGGAGATAAAGATATTCTTCCATAACTTTTTTTCTTTAGGTCATAGAGACTTGGAAGTTGGTTCCATCTCCACTAATGTGGGTATGCCCGATCCATTGGTACCATCCCCGAGCTTCTACGACCTTTGGAAGGGGTAGGGTTAGGGTTGTGATTAGTGTTTGCTTTTTGGGTTGTGATTAGGGTTAGGGTTAGGGATGAAAACCTATAGGAGTTCAAGATATTCTTCCATAACTTTTTTTCTGAAGGTCATAGAGACTTGGAAGTTGGTTCCATCTCCACTAATGTGGCTATGCCCGATCCATTGGGACCATCCCCGAGCTTCTATGACCTTCGGAAATGGTGAAACCACCAAATCTATTAAAAAAAGTACAAGATATTTTTGAATAACTTTTTTTCTGAAAGTCATAGAGACTTGGGCTTTTCAGGATTGATAAAGGGTAGCCTGCCACGCAACCACACCGAATTTCAGCACGTTGCGAGCAAGCAGCGCAGAGTTATTCACCCTATGGTGAATATGGGTTAGAGTTGCCATTAGGGTTAGGGTTAGGGTTGTGATTAGGGTTAGAGTTAGGGTTAGGGAGGAGTACCCGTTGGAGATAAAGATATTCTTCCATAACTTTTTTTCTGTAGGTCATAGAGACTTGGAAGTTGGTTCCATCTCCACTAATGTGGGTATGCCCGATCCATTGGTACCACCCCCGAGCTTCTACGACCTTTGGAAGGGGTAGGGTTAGGGTTGTGATTAGTGTTTGCTTTTTGGGTTGTGATTAGGGTTAGGGTTAGGGAGGAGTACCCGTTGGAGATAAAGATATTCTTCCATAACTTTTTTTCTGTAGGTCATAGAGACTTGGAAGTTGGTTCCATCTCCACTAATGTGGGTATGCCCGATCCATTGGTACCACCCCCGAGCTTCTACGACCTTTGGAAGGGGTAGGGTTAGGGTTGTGATTAGTGTTTGCTTTTTGGGTTGTGATTAGGGTTAGGGTTAGGGATGAAAACCTATAGGAGTTCAAGATATTCTTCCATAACTTTTTTTCTGAAGGTCATAGAGACTTGGAAGTTGGTTCCATCTCCACTAATGTGGCTATGCCCGATCCATTGGGACCATCCCCGAGCTTCTATGACCTTCGGAAATGGTGAAACCACCAAATCTATTAAAAAAAGTACAAGATATTTTTGAATAACTTTTTTTCTGAAAGTCATAGAGACTTGGGCTTTTCAGGATTGATAAAGGGTAGCCTGCCACGCAACCACACCGAATTTCAGCACGTTGCGAGCAAGCAGCGCAGAGTTATTCACCCTATGGTGAATATGGGTTAGAGTTGCCATTAGGGTTAGGGTTAGGGTTGTGATTAGGGTTAGAGTTAGGGTTAGGGAGGAGTACCCGTTGGAGATAAAGATATTCTTCCATAACTTTTTTTCTGTAGGTCATAGAGACTTGGAAGTTGGTTCCATCTCCACTAATGTGGGTATGCCCGATCCATTGGTACCACCCCCGAGCTTCTACGACCTTTGGAAGGGGTAGGGTTAGGGTTGTGATTAGTGTTTGCTTTTTGGGTTGTGATTAGGGTTAGGGTTAGGGATGAAAACCTATAGGAGTTCAAGATATTCTTCCATAACTTTTTTTCTGAAGGTCATAGAGACTTGGAAGTTGGTTCCATCTCCACTAATGTGGCTATGCCCGATCCATTGGGACCATCCCCGAGCTTCTATGACCTTCGCAAATGGTGAAACCACCAAATCTATTAAAAAAAGTACAAGATATTTTTGAATAACTTTTTTTCTGAAAGTCATAGAGACTTGGGCTTTTCAGGATTAATAAAGGGTAGCCTGCCACGCAACCACACCGAATTTCAGCACGTTGCGAGCAAGCAGCGCAGAGTTATTCACCCTATGGTGAATATGGGTTAGAGTTGCCATTAGGGTTAGGGTTAGGGTTGTGATTAGGGTTAGGGTTAGGGTTAGGGTTAGGGAGGAGTACCCGTTGGAGATAAAGATATTCTTCCATAACTTTTTTTCTTTAGGTCATAGAGACTTGGAAGTTGGTTCCATCTCCACTAATGTGGGTATGCCCGATCCATTGGTACCACCCCCGAGCTTCTACGACCTTTGGAAGGGGTAGGGTTAGGGTTGTGATTAGTGTTTGCTTTTTGGGTTGTGATTAGGGTTAGGGTTAGGGAGGAGTACCCGTTGGAGATAAAGATATTCTTCCATAACTTTTTTTCTGTAGGTCATAGAGACTTGGAAGTTGGTTCCATCTCCACTAATGTGGGTATGCCCGATCCATTGGTACCACCCCCGAGCTTCTACGACCTTTGGAAGGGGTAGGGTTAGGGTTGTGATTAGTGTTTGCTTTTTGGGTTGTGATTAGGGTTAGGGTTAGGGATGAAAACCTATAGGAGTTCAAGATATTCTTCCATAACTTTTTTTCTGAAGGTCATAGAGACTTGGAAGTTGGTTCCATCTCCACTAATGTGGCTATGCCCGATCCATTGGGACCATCCCCGAGCTTCTATGACCTTCGGAAATGGTGAAACCACCAAATCTATTAAAAAAAGTACAAGATATTTTTGAATAACTTTTTTTCTGAAAGTCATAGAGACTTGGGCTTTTCAGGATTGATAAAGGGTAGCCTGCCACGCAACCACACCGAATTTCAGCACGTTGCGAGCAAGCAGCGCAGAGTTATTCACCCTATGGTGAATATGGGTTAGAGTTGCCATTAGGGTTAGGGTTAGGGTTGTGATTAGGGTTAGAGTTAGGGTTAGGGAGGAGTACCCGTTGGAGATAAAGATATTCTTCCATAACTTTTTTTCTGTAGGTCATAGAGACTTGGAAGTTGGTTCCATCTCCACTAATGTGGGTATGCCCGATCCATTGGTACCACCCCCGAGCTTCTACGACCTTTGGAAGGGGTAGGGTTAGGGTTGTGATTAGTGTTTGCTTTTTGGGTTGTGATTAGGGTTAGGGTTAGGGATGAAAACCTATAGGAGTTCAAGATATTCTTCCATAACTTTTTTTCTGAAGGTCATAGAGACTTGGAAGTTGGTTCCATCTCCACTAATGTGGCTATGCCCGATCCATTGGGACCATCCCCGAGCTTCTATGACCTTCGCAAATGGTGAAACCACCAAATCTATTAAAAAAAGTACAAGATATTTTTGAATAACTTTTTTTCTGAAAGTCATAGAGACTTGGGCTTTTCAGGATTAATAAAGGGTAGCCTGCCACGCAACCACACCGAATTTCAGCACGTTGCGAGCAAGCAGCGCAGAGTTATTCACCCTATGGTGAGTATGGGTTAGAGTTGCCATTAGGGTTAGGGTTAGGGTTGTGATTAGGGTTAGGGTTAGGGTTAGGGTTAGGGAGGAGTACCCGTTGGAGATAAAGATATTCTTCCATAACTTTTTTTCTTTAGGTCATAGAGACTTGGAAGTTGGTTCCATCTCCACTAATGTGGGTATGCCCGATCCATTGGTACCACCCCCGAGCTTCTACGACCTTTGGAAGGGGTAGGGTTAGGGTTGTGATTAGTGTTTGCTTTTTGGGTTGTGATTAGGGTTAGGGATGAAAACCTATAGGAGTTCAAGATATTCTTCCATAACTTTTTTTCTGAAGGTCATAGAGACTTGGAAGTTGGTTCCATCTCCACTAATGTGGCTATGCCCGATCCATTGGGACCATCCCCGAGCTTCTATGACCTTCGGAAATGGTGAAACCACCAAATCTATTTAAAAAAGTACAAGATATTTTTGAATAACTTTTTTTCTGAAAGTCATAGAGACTTGGGCTTTTCAGGATTGATAAAGGGTAGCCTGCCACGCAACCACACCGAATTTCAGCACGTTGCGAGCAAGCAGCGCAGAGTTATTCACCCTATGGTGAATATGGGTTAGAGTTGCCATTAGGGTTAGGGTTAGGGTTGTGATTAGGGTTAGGGTTAGGGTTAGGGTTAGGGTTAGGGAGGAGTACCCGTTGGAGATAAAGATATTCTTCCATAACTTTTTTTCTTTAGGTCATAGAGACTTGGAAGTTGGTTCCATCTCCACTAATGTGGCTATGCCCGATCCATTGGGACCATCCGCGAGCTTCTATGACCTTTGGAAGGGGTAGGGTTAGGGTTGTGATTAGTGTTTGCTTTTTGGGTTGTGATTAGGGTTAGGGTTAGGGATGAAAACCTATAGGAGTTCAAGATATTCTTGCATAACTTTTTTTCTGTAGGTCATAGAGACTTGGAAGTTGGTTCCATCTCCACTAATGTGGCTATGCCCGATCCATTGGGACCATCCCCGAGCTTCTATGACCTTCGGAAATGGTGAAACCACCAAATCTATTAAAAAAAGTACAAGATATTTTTGAATAACTTTTTTTCTGAAAGTCATAGAGACTTGGGCTTTTCAGGATTGATAAAGGGTAGCCTGCCACGCAACCACACCGAATTTCAGCACGTTGCGAGCAAGCAGCGCAGAGTTATTCACCCTATGGTGAATATGGGTTAGAGTTGCCATTAGGGTTAGGGTTAGGGTTGTGATTAGGGTTAGAGTTAGGGTTAGGGAGGAGTACCCGTTGGAGATAAAGATATTCTTCCATAACTTTTTTTCTGTAGGTCATAGAGACTTGGAAGTTGGTTCCATCTCCACTAATGTGGGTATGCCCGATCCATTGGTACCACCCCCGAGCTTCTACGACCTTTGGAAGGGGTAGGGTTAGGGTTGTGATTAGTGTTTGCTTTTTGGGTTGTGATTAGGGTTAGGGTTAGGGATGAAAACCTATAGGAGTTCAAGATATTCTTCCATAACTTTTTTTCTGAAGGTCATAGAGACTTGGAAGTTGGTTCCATCTCCACTAATGTGGCTATGCCCGATCCATTGGGACCATCCCCGAGCTTCTATGACCTTTGCAAATGGTGAAACCACCAAATCTATTAAAAAAAGTACAAGATATTTTTGAATAACTTTTTTTCTGAAAGTCATAGAGACTTGGGCTTTTCAGGATTAATAAAGGGTAGCCTGCCACGCAACCACACCGAATTTCAGCACGTTGCGAGCAAGCAGCGCAGAGTTATTCACCCTATGGTGAGTATGGGTTAGAGTTGCCATTAGGGTTAGGGTTAGGGTTGTGATTAGGGTTAGGGTTAGGGTTAGGGTTAGGGAGGAGTACCCGTTGGAGATAAAGATATTCTTCCATAACTTTTTTTCTTTAGGTCATAGAGACTTGGAAGTTGGTTCCATCTCCACTAATGTGGGTATGCCCGATCCATTGGTACCACCCCCGAGCTTCTACGACCTTTGGAAGGGGTAGGGTTAGGGTTGTGATTAGTGTTTGCTTTTTGGGTTGTGATTAGGGTTAGGGATGAAAACCTATAGGAGTTCAAGATATTCTTCCATAACTTTTTTTCTGAAGGTCATAGAGACTTGGAAGTTGGTTCCATCTCCACTAATGTGGCTATGCCCGATCCATTGGGACCATCCCCGAGCTTCTATGACCTTCGGAAATGGTGAAACCACCAAATCTATTTAAAAAAGTACAAGATATTTTTGAATAACTTTTTTTCTGAAAGTCATAGAGACTTGGGCTTTTCAGGATTGATAAAGGGTAGCCTGCCACGCAACCACACCGAATTTCAGCACGTTGCGAGCAAGCAGCGCAGAGTTATTCACCCTATGGTGAATATGGGTTAGAGTTGCCATTAGGGTTAGGGTTAGGGTTGTGATTAGGGTTAGGGTTAGGGTTAGGGTTAGGGTTAGGGAGGAGTACCCGTTGGAGATAAAGATATTCTTCCATAACTTTTTTTCTTTAGGTCATAGAGACTTGGAAGTTGGTTCCATCTCCACTAATGTGGCTATGCCCGATCCATTGGGACCATCCGCGAGCTTCTATGACCTTTGGAAGGGGTAGGGTTAGGGTTGTGATTAGTGTTTGCTTTTTGGGTTGTGATTAGGGTTAGGGTTAGGGATGAAAACCTATAGGAGTTCAAGATATTCTTGCATAACTTTTTTTCTGTAGGTCATAGAGACTTGGAAGTTGGTTCCATCTCCACTAATGTGGCTATGCCCGATCCATTGGGACCATCCCCGAGCTTCTATGACCTTCGGAAATGGTGAAACCAACAAATCTATTAAAAAAAGTACAAGATATTTTTGAATAACTTTTTTTCTGAAAGTCATAGAGACTTGGGCTTTTCAGGATTGATAAAGGGTAGCCTGCCACGCAACCACACCAAATTTCAGCACATTGCGAGCAAGCAGCGCAGAGTTATTCACCCTATGGTGAATATGGGTTAGAGTTGCCATTAGGGTTAGGGTTAGGGTTGTGATTAGGGTTAGGGTTAGGGAGGAGTACCCGTTGGAGATAAAGATATTCTTCCATAACTTTTTTTCTTTAGGTCATAGAGACTTGGAAGTTGGTTCCATCTCCACTAATGTGGCTATGCCCGATCCATTGGGACCATCCGCGAGCTTCTATGACCTTTGGAAGGGGTAGGGTTAGGGTTGTGATTAGTGTTTGCTTTTTGGGTTGTGATTAGGGTTAGGGTTAGGGATGAAAACCTATAGGAGTTCAAGATATTCTTCCATAACTTTTTTTCTGAAGGTCATAGAGACTTGGAAGTTGGTTCCATCTCCACTAATGTGGCTATGCCCGATCCATTGGGACCATCCCCAAGCTTCTATGACCTTCGGAAATGGTGAAACCACCAAATCTATTAAAAAAAGTACAAGATATTTTTGAATAACTTTTTGTCTGAAAGTCATAGAGACTTGGGCTTTTCAGGATTGATAAAGGGTAGCCTGCCACGCAACCACACCGAATTTCAGCACGTTGCGAGCAAGCAGCGCAGAGTTATTCACCCTATGGTGAATATGGGTTAGAGTTGCCATTAGGGTTAGGGTTAGGGTTGTGATTAGGGTTAGGGTTAGGGTTAGGGTTAGGGAGGAGTACCCATTGGAGATCAAGATATTCTTCCATAACTTTTTTTCTGTAGGTCATAGAGACTTGGAAGTTGGTTCCATCTCCACTAATGTGGGTATGCCCGATCCATTGGTACCACCCCCGAGCTTCTACGACCTTTGGAAGGGGTAGGGTTAGGGTTGTGATTAGTGTTTGTTTTTTGGGTTGTGATTAGGGTTAGGGTTAGGGATGAAAACCTATAGGAGTTCAAAATATTCTTCCATAACTTTTTTTCTGAAGGTCATAGAGACTTGGAAGTTGGTTCCATCTCCACTAATGTGGCTATGCCCAATCCATTGGGACTATCCCCGAGCTTCTATGACCTTCAGAAATGGTGAAACCACCAAATCTATTAAAAAAAGTACAAGATATTTTTGAATAACTTTTTGTCTGAAAGTCATAGAGACTTGGGCTTTTCAGGATTGATAAAGGGTAGCCTGCCACGCAACCACACCGAATTTCAGCACATTGCAAGCAAGCAGCGCAGAGTTATTCACCCTATGGTGAATATGGGTTAGAGTTGCCATTAGGGTTAGGGTTAGGGTTGTGGTTAGGGTTAGGGTTAGGGTTAGGGAGGAGTACCCATTGGAGATCAAGATATTCTTCCATAACTTTTTTTCTGTAGGTCATAGAGACTTGGAAGTTGGTTCCATCTCCACTAATGTGGGTATGCCTGATCCATTGGTACCACCCCCGAGCTTCTACGACCTTTGGAAGGGGTAGGGTTAGGGTTGTGATTAGTGTTTGCTTTTTGGGTTGTGATTAGGGTTAGGGTTAGGGATGAAAACCTATAGGAGTTCAAGATATTCTTCCATAACTTTTTTTCTGAAGGTCATAGAGACTTGGAAGTTGGTTCCATCTCCACTAATGTGGCTATGCCCGATCCATTGGGACCATCCCCAAGCTTCTATGACCTTCGGAAATGGTGAAACCACCAAATCTATTAAAAAAAGTACAAGATATTTTTGAATAACTTTTTTTCTGAAAGTCATAGAGACTTGGGCTTTTCAGGATTGATAAAGGGTAGCCCGCCACGCAACCACACCGAATTTCAGCACGTTGCGAGCAAGCAGCGCAGAGTTATTCACCCTATGGTGAATATGGGTTAGAGTTGCCATTAGGGTTAGGGTTAGGGTTGTGGTTAGGGTTAGGGTTAGGGTTAGGGAGGAGTACCCATTGGAGATCAAGATATTCTTCCATAACTTTTTTTCTGTAGGTCATAGAGACTTGGAAGTTGGTTCCATCTCCACTAATGTGGGTATGCCTGATCCATTGGTACCACCCCCGAGCTTCTACGACCTTTGGAAGGGGTAGGGTTAGGGTTGTGATTAGTGTTTGCTTTTTGGGTTGTGATTAGGGTTAGGGTTAGGGATGAAAACCTATAGGAGTTCAAAATATTCTTCCATAACTTTTTTTCTGAAGGTCATAGAGACTTGGAAGTTGGTTCCATCTCCACTAATGTGGCTATGCCCGATCCATTGGGACCATCCCCGAGCTTCTATGACCTTCGGAAATGGTGAAACCACCAAATCTATTAAAAAAAGTACAAGATATTTTTGAATAACTTTTTTTCTGAAAGTCATAGAGACTTGGGCTTTTCAGGATTGATAAAGGGTAGCCTGCCACGCAACCACACCGAATTTCAGCACGTTGCAAGCAAGCAGCGCAGAGTTATTCACCCTATGGTGAATATGGGTTAGAGTTGCCATTAGGGTTAGGGTTAGGGTTGTGATTAGGGTTAGGGTTAGGGAGGAGTACCCATTGGAGATCAAGATATTCTTCCATAACTTTTTTTCTGTAGGTCATAGAGACTTGGAAGTTGGTTCCATCTCCACTAATGTGGGTATGCCTGATCCATTGGTACCACCCCCGAGCTTCTATGACTTTTGGAAGGGGTAGGGTTAGGGTTGTGATTAGTGTTTGCTTTTTTGGTTGTGATTAGGGTTAGGGTTAGGGATGAAAACCTATAGGAGTTCAAGATATTCTTCCATAACTTTTTTTCTGAAGGTCATAGAGACTTGGAAGTTGGTTCCATCTCCACTAATGTGGCTATGCCCGATCCATTGGGACCATCCCCGAGCTTCTATGACCTTCGGAAATGGTGAAACCACCAAATCTATTAAAAAAAGTACAAGATATTTTTGAATAACTTTTTTTCTGAAAGTCATAGAGACTTGGGCTTCTCAGGATTGATAAAGGGTAGCCTGCCACGCAACCACACCGAATTTCAGCACGTTGCGAGCAAGCAGCGCAGAGTTATTCACCCTATGGTGAATATGGGTTAGAGTTGCCATTAGGGTTAGGGTTAGGGTTGTGATTAGGGTTAGGGTTAGGGTTAGGGTTAGGGAGGAGTACCCATTGGAGATCAAGATATTCTTCCATAACTTTTTTTCTGTAGGTCATAGAGACTTGGAAGTTGGTTCCATCTCCACTAATGTGGGTATGCCCGATCCATTGGTACCACCCCCGAGCTTCTACGACCTTTGGAAGGGGTAGGGTTAGGGTTGTGATTAGTGTTTGCTTTTTGGGTTGTGATTAGGGTTAGGGTTAGGGATGAAAACCTATAGGAGTTCAAAATATTCTTCCATAACTTTTTTTCTGAAGGTCATAGAGACTTGGAAGTTGGTTCCATCTCCACTAATGTGGCTATGCCCAATCCATTGGGACTATCCCCGAGCTTCTATGACCTTCGGAAATGGTGAAACCACCAAATCTATTAAAAAAAGTACAAGATATTTTTGAATAACTTTTTTTCTGAAAGTCATAGAGACTTGGGCTTTTCAGGATTGATAAAGGGTAGCCTGCCACGCAACCACACCGAATTTCAGCACGTTGCGAGCAAGCAGCGCAGAGTTATTCACCCTATGGTGAATATGGGTTAGAGTTGCCATTAGGGTTAGGCTTAGGGTTAGGGTTGTGGTTAGGGTTAGGGTTAGGGTTAGGGTTAGGGAGGAGTACCCATTGGAGATCAAGATATTCTTCCATAACTTTTTTTCTGTAGGTCATAGAGACTTGGAAGTTGGTTCCATCTCCACTAATGTGGGTATGCCTGATCCATTGGTACCACCCCCGAGCTTCTATGACCTTTGGAAGGGGTAGGGTTAGGGTTGTGATTAGTGTTTGCTTTTTGGGTTGTGATTAGGGTTAGGGTTAGGGATGAAAACCTATAGGAGTTCAAGATATTCTTCCATAACTTTTTTTCTGAAGGTCATAGAGACTTGGAAGTTGGTTCCATCTCCACTAATGTGGCTATGCCCGATCCATTGGGACCATCCCCGAGCTTCTATGACCTTCGGAAATGGTGAAACCACCAAATCTATTAAAAAAAGTACAAGATATTTTTGAATAACTTTTTTTCTGAAAGTCATAGAGACTTGGGCTTTTCAGGATTGATAAAGGGTAGCCTGCCACGCAACCACACCGAATTTCAGCACGTTGCGAGCAAGCAGCGCAGAGTTATTCACCCTATGGTGAATATGGGTTAGAGTTGCCATTAGGGTTAGGGTTAGGGTTGTGATTAGGGTTAGGGTTAGGGTTAGGGTTAGGGAGGAGTACCCATTGGAGATCAAGATATTCTTCCATAACTTTTTTTCTGTAGGTCATAGAGACTTGGAAGTTGGTTCCATCTCCACTAATGTGGGTATGCCCGATCCATTGGTACCACCCCCGAGCTTCTACGACCTTTGGAAGGGGTAGGGTTAGGGTTGTGATTAGTGTTTGCTTTTTGGGTTGTGATTAGGGTTAGGGTTAGGGATGAAAACCTATAGGAGTTCAAAATATTCTTCCATAACTTTTTTTCTGAAGGTCATAGAGACTTGGAAGTTGGTTCCATCTCCACTAATGTGGCTATGCCCAATCCATTGGGACTATCCCCGAGCTTCTATGACCTTCGGAAATGGTGAAACCACCAAATCTATTAAAAAAAGTACAAGATATTTTTGAATAACTTTTTTTCTGAAAGTCATAGAGACTTGGGCTTTTCAGGATTGATAAAGGGTAGCCTGCCACGCAACCACACCGAATTTCAGCACGTTGCGAGCAAGCAGCGCAGAGTTATTCACCCTATGGTGAATATGGGTTAGAGTTGCCATTAGGGTTAGGGTTAGGGTTAGGGTTAGGGTTGTGGTTAGGGTTAGGGTTAGGGTTAGGGAGGAGTACCCATTGGAGATCAAGATATTCTTCCATAACTTTTTTTCTGTAGGTCATAGAGACTTGGAAGTTGGTTCCATCTCCACTAATGTGGGTATGCCTGATCCATTGGTACCACCCCCGAGCTTCTACGACCTTTGGAAGGGGTAGGGTTAGGGTTGTGATTAGTGTTTGCTTTTTGGGTTGTGATTAGGGTTAGGGTTAGGGATGAAAACCTATAGGAGTTCAAGATATTCTTCCATAACTTTTTTTCTGAAGGTCATAGAGACTTGGAAGTTGGTTCCATCTCCACTAATATGGCTATGCCCAATCCATTGGGACTATCCCCGAGCTTCTATGACCTTTGGAAATGGTGAAACCACCAAATCTATTAAAAAAAGTACAAGATATTTTTGAATAACTTTTTTTCTGAAAGTCATAGAGACTTGGGCTTTTCAGGATTGATAAAGGGTAGCCTGCCACGCAACCACACCGAATTTCAGCACGTTGCGAGCAAGCAGCGCAGAGTTATTCACCCTATGGTGAATATGGGTTAGAGTTGCCATTAGGGTTAGGGTTAGGGTTGTGATTAGGGTTAGGGTTAGGGAGGAGTACCCATTGGAGATCAAGATATTCTTCCATAACTTTTTTTCTGTAGGTCATAGAGACTTGGAAGTTGGTTCCATCTCCACTAATGTGGGTATGCCCGATCCATTGGTACCACCCCCGAGCTTCTACGACCTTTGGAAGGGGTAGGGTTAGGGTTGTGATTAGTGTTTGCTTTTTGGGTTGTGATTAGGGTTAGGGTTAGGGATGAAAACCTATAGGAGTTCAAGATATTCTTCCATAACTTTTTTTCTGAAGGTCATAGAGACTTGGAAGTTGGTTCCATCTCCACTAATGTGGCTATGCCCGATCCATTGGGACCATCCCCGAGCTTCTATGACCTTTGCAAATGGTGAAACCACCAAATCTATTAAAAAAAGTACAAGATATTTTTGAATAACTTTTTTTCTGAAAGTCATAGAGACTTGGGCTTTTCAGGATTAATAAAGGGTAGCCTGCCACGCAACCACACCGAATTTCAGCACGTTGCGAGCAAGCAGCGCAGAGTTATTCACCCTATGGTGAGTATGGGTTAGAGTTGCCATTAGGGTTAGGGTTAGGGTTGTGATTAGGGTTAGGGTTAGGGTTAGGGTTAGGGAGGAGTACCCGTTGGAGATAAAGATATTCTTCCATAACTTTTTTTCTTTAGGTCATAGAGACTTGGAAGTTGGTTCCATCTCCACTAATGTGGGTATGCCCGATCCATTGGTACCACCCCCGAGCTTCTACGACCTTTGGAAGGGGTAGGGTTAGGGTTGTGATTAGTGTTTGCTTTTTGGGTTGTGATTAGGGTTAGGGATGAAAACCTATAGGAGTTCAAGATATTCTTCCATAACTTTTTTTCTGAAGGTCATAGAGACTTGGAAGTTGGTTCCATCTCCACTAATGTGGCTATGCCCGATCCATTGGGACCATCCCCGAGCTTCTATGACCTTCGGAAATGGTGAAACCACCAAATCTATTTAAAAAAGTACAAGATATTTTTGAATAACTTTTTTTCTGAAAGTCATAGAGACTTGGGCTTTTCAGGATTGATAAAGGGTAGCCTGCCACGCAACCACACCGAATTTCAGCACGTTGCGAGCAAGCAGCGCAGAGTTATTCACCCTATGGTGAATATGGGTTAGAGTTGCCATTAGGGTTAGGGTTAGGGTTGTGATTAGGGTTAGGGTTAGGGTTAGGGTTAGGGTTAGGGAGGAGTACCCGTTGGAGATAAAGATATTCTTCCATAACTTTTTTTCTTTAGGTCATAGAGACTTGGAAGTTGGTTCCATCTCCACTAATGTGGCTATGCCCGATCCATTGGGACCATCCGCGAGCTTCTATGACCTTTGGAAGGGGTAGGGTTAGGGTTGTGATTAGTGTTTGCTTTTTGGGTTGTGATTAGGGTTAGGGTTAGGGATGAAAACCTATAGGAGTTCAAGATATTCTTGCATAACTTTTTTTCTGTAGGTCATAGAGACTTGGAAGTTGGTTCCATCTCCACTAATGTGGCTATGCCCGATCCATTGGGACCATCCCCGAGCTTCTATGACCTTCGGAAATGGTGAAACCAACAAATCTATTAAAAAAAGTACAAGATATTTTTGAATAACTTTTTTTCTGAAAGTCATAGAGACTTGGGCTTTTCAGGATTGATAAAGGGTAGCCTGCCACGCAACCACACCAAATTTCAGCACATTGCGAGCAAGCAGCGCAGAGTTATTCACCCTATGGTGAATATGGGTTAGAGTTGCCATTAGGGTTAGGGTTAGGGTTGTGATTAGGGTTAGGGTTAGGGAGGAGTACCCGTTGGAGATAAAGATATTCTTCCATAACTTTTTTTCTTTAGGTCATAGAGACTTGGAAGTTGGTTCCATCTCCACTAATGTGGCTATGCCCGATCCATTGGGACCATCCGCGAGCTTCTATGACCTTTGGAAGGGGTAGGGTTAGGGTTGTGATTAGTGTTTGCTTTTTGGGTTGTGATTAGGGTTAGGGTTAGGGATGAAAACCTATAGGAGTTCAAGATATTCTTCCATAACTTTTTTTCTGAAGGTCATAGAGACTTGGAAGTTGGTTCCATCTCCACTAATGTGGCTATGCCCGATCCATTGGGACCATCCCCAAGCTTCTATGACCTTCGGAAATGGTGAAACCACCAAATCTATTAAAAAAAGTACAAGATATTTTTGAATAACTTTTTGTCTGAAAGTCATAGAGACTTGGGCTTTTCAGGATTGATAAAGGGTAGCCTGCCACGCAACCACACCGAATTTCAGCACGTTGCGAGCAAGCAGCGCAGAGTTATTCACCCTATGGTGAATATGGGTTAGAGTTGCCATTAGGGTTAGGGTTAGGGTTGTGATTAGGGTTAGGGTTAGGGTTAGGGTTAGGGAGGAGTACCCATTGGAGATCAAGATATTCTTCCATAACTTTTTTTCTGTAGGTCATAGAGACTTGGAAGTTGGTTCCATCTCCACTAATGTGGGTATGCCCGATCCATTGGTACCACCCCCGAGCTTCTACGACCTTTGGAAGGGGTAGGGTTAGGGTTGTGATTAGTGTTTGTTTTTTGGGTTGTGATTAGGGTTAGGGTTAGGGATGAAAACCTATAGGAGTTCAAAATATTCTTCCATAACTTTTTTTCTGAAGGTCATAGAGACTTGGAAGTTGGTTCCATCTCCACTAATGTGGCTATGCCCAATCCATTGGGACTATCCCCGAGCTTCTATGACCTTCAGAAATGGTGAAACCACCAAATCTATTAAAAAAAGTACAAGATATTTTTGAATAACTTTTTGTCTGAAAGTCATAGAGACTTGGGCTTTTCAGGATTGATAAAGGGTAGCCTGCCACGCAACCACACCGAATTTCAGCACATTGCAAGCAAGCAGCGCAGAGTTATTCACCCTATGGTGAATATGGGTTAGAGTTGCCATTAGGGTTAGGGTTAGGGTTGTGGTTAGGGTTAGGGTTAGGGTTAGGGAGGAGTACCCATTGGAGATCAAGATATTCTTCCATAACTTTTTTTCTGTAGGTCATAGAGACTTGGAAGTTGGTTCCATCTCCACTAATGTGGGTATGCCTGATCCATTGGTACCACCCCCGAGCTTCTACGACCTTTGGAAGGGGTAGGGTTAGGGTTGTGATTAGTGTTTGCTTTTTGGGTTGTGATTAGGGTTAGGGTTAGGGATGAAAACCTATAGGAGTTCAAGATATTCTTCCATAACTTTTTTTCTGAAGGTCATAGAGACTTGGAAGTTGGTTCCATCTCCACTAATGTGGCTATGCCCGATCCATTGGGACCATCCCCAAGCTTCTATGACCTTCGGAAATGGTGAAACCACCAAATCTATTAAAAAAAGTACAAGATATTTTTGAATAACTTTTTTTCTGAAAGTCATAGAGACTTGGGCTTTTCAGGATTGATAAAGGGTAGCCCGCCACGCAACCACACCGAATTTCAGCACGTTGCGAGCAAGCAGCGCAGAGTTATTCACCCTATGGTGAATATGGGTTAGAGTTGCCATTAGGGTTAGGGTTAGGGTTGTGGTTAGGGTTAGGGTTAGGGTTAGGGAGGAGTACCCATTGGAGATCAAGATATTCTTCCATAACTTTTTTTCTGTAGGTCATAGAGACTTGGAAGTTGGTTCCATCTCCACTAATGTGGGTATGCCTGATCCATTGGTACCACCCCCGAGCTTCTACGACCTTTGGAAGGGGTAGGGTTAGGGTTGTGATTAGTGTTTGCTTTTTGGGTTGTGATTAGGGTTAGGGTTAGGGATGAAAACCTATAGGAGTTCAAAATATTCTTCCATAACTTTTTTTCTGAAGGTCATAGAGACTTGGAAGTTGGTTCCATCTCCACTAATGTGGCTATGCCCGATCCATTGGGACCATCCCCGAGCTTCTATGACCTTCGGAAATGGTGAAACCACCAAATCTATTAAAAAAAGTACAAGATATTTTTGAATAACTTTTTGTCTGAAAGTCATAGAGACTTGGGCTTTTCAGGATTGATAAAGGGTAGCCTGCCACGCAACCACACCGAATTTCAGCACGTTGCAAGCAAGCAGCGCAGAGTTATTCACCCTATGGTGAATATGGGTTAGAGTTGCCATTAGGGTTAGGGTTAGGGTTGTGATTAGGGTTAGGGTTAGGGAGGAGTACCCATTGGAGATCAAGATATTCTTCCATAACTTTTTTTCTGTAGGTCATAGAGACTTGGAAGTTGGTTCCATCTCCACTAATGTGGGTATGCCCGATCCATTGGTACCACCCCCGAGCTTCTACGACCTTTGGAAGGGGTAGGGTTAGGGTTGTGATTAGTGTTTGCTTTTTGGGTTGTGATTAGGGTTAGGGTTAGGGATGAAAACCTATAGGAGTTCAAAATATTCTTCCATAACTTTTTTTCTGAAGGTCATAGAGACTTGGAAGTTGGTTCCATCTCCACTAATGTGGCTATGCCCAATCCATTGGGACTATCCCCGAGCTTCTATGACCTTCGGAAATGGTGAAACCACCAAATCTATTAAAAAAAGTACAAGATATTTTTGAATAACTTTTTTTCTGAAAGTCATAGAGACTTGGGCTTTTCAGGATTGATAAAGGGTAGCCTGCCACGCAACCACACCGAATTTCAGCACGTTGCGAGCAAGCAGCGCAGAGTTATTCACCCTATGGTGAATATGGGTTAGAGTTGCCATTAGGGTTAGGCTTAGGGTTAGGGTTGTGGTTAGGGTTAGGGTTAGGGTTAGGGTTAGGGAGGAGTACCCATTGGAGATCAAGATATTCTTCCATAACTTTTTTTCTGTAGGTCATAGAGACTTGGAAGTTGGTTCCATCTCCACTAATGTGGGTATGCCTGATCCATTGGTACCACCCCCGAGCTTCTATGACCTTTGGAAGGGGTAGGGTTAGGGTTGTGATTAGTGTTTGCTTTTTGGGTTGTGATTAGGGTTAGGGTTAGGGATGAAAACCTATAGGAGTTCAAGATATTCTTCCATAACTTTTTTTCTGAAGGTCATAGAGACTTGGAAGTTGGTTCCATCTCCACTAATGTGGCTATGCCCGATCCATTGGGACCATCCCCGAGCTTCTATGACCTTCGGAAATGGTGAAACCACCAAATCTATTAAAAAAAGTACAAGATATTTTTGAATAACTTTTTTTCTGAAAGTCATAGAGACTTGGGCTTTTCAGGATTGATAAAGGGTAGCCTGCCACGCAACCACACCGAATTTCAGCACGTTGCGAGCAAGCAGCGCAGAGTTATTCACCCTATGGTGAATATGGGTTAGAGTTGCCATTAGGGTTAGGGTTAGGGTTGTGATTAGGGTTAGGGTTAGGGTTAGGGTTAGGGAGGAGTACCCATTGGAGATCAAGATATTCTTCCATAACTTTTTTTCTGTAGGTCATAGAGACTTGGAAGTTGGTTCCATCTCCACTAATGTGGGTATGCCCGATCCATTGGTACCACCCCCGAGCTTCTACGACCTTTGGAAGGGGTAGGGTTAGGGTTGTGATTAGTGTTTGCTTTTTGGGTTGTGATTAGGGTTAGGGTTAGGGATGAAAACCTATAGGAGTTCAAAATATTCTTCCATAACTTTTTTTCTGAAGGTCATAGAGACTTGGAAGTTGGTTCCATCTCCACTAATGTGGCTATGCCCAATCCATTGGGACTATCCCCGAGCTTCTATGACCTTCGGAAATGGTGAAACCACCAAATCTATTAAAAAAAGTACAAGATATTTTTGAATAACTTTTTTTCTGAAAGTCATAGAGACTTGGGCTTTTCAGGATTGATAAAGGGTAGCCTGCCACGCAACCACACCGAATTTCAGCACGTTGCGAGCAAGCAGCGCAGAGTTATTCACCCTATGGTGAATATGGGTTAGAGTTGCCATTAGGGTTAGGGTTAGGGTTAGGGTTAGGGTTGTGGTTAGGGTTAGGGTTAGGGTTAGGGAGGAGTACCCATTGGAGATCAAGATATTCTTCCATAACTTTTTTTCTGTAGGTCATAGAGACTTGGAAGTTGGTTCCATCTCCACTAATGTGGGTATGCCTGATCCATTGGTACCACCCCCGAGCTTCTACGACCTTTGGAAGGGGTAGGGTTAGGGTTGTGATTAGTGTTTGCTTTTTGGGTTGTGATTAGGGTTAGGGTTAGGGATGAAAACCTATAGGAGTTCAAGATATTCTTCCATAACTTTTTTTCTGAAGGTCATAGAGACTTGGAAGTTGGTTCCATCTCCACTAATATGGCTATGCCCAATCCATTGGGACTATCCCCGAGCTTCTATGACCTTTGGAAATGGTGAAACCACCAAATCTATTAAAAAAAGTACAAGATATTTTTGAATAACTTTTTTTCTGAAAGTCATAGAGACTTGGGCTTTTCAGGATTGATAAAGGGTAGCCTGCCACGCAACCACACCGAATTTCAGCACGTTGCGAGCAAGCAGCGCAGAGTTATTCACCCTATGGTGAATATGGGTTAGAGTTGCCATTAGGGTTAGGGTTAGGGTTGTGATTAGGGTTAGGGTTAGGGAGGAGTACCCATTGGAGATCAAGATATTCTTCCATAACTTTTTTTCTGTAGGTCATAGAGACTTGGAAGTTGGTTCCATCTCCACTAATGTGGGTATGCCCGATCCATTGGTACCACCCCCGAGCTTCTACGACCTTTGAAAGGGGTAGGGTTAGGGTTGTGATTAGTGTTTGCTTTTTGGGTTGTGATTAGGGTTAGGGTTAGGGATGAAAACCTATAGGAGTTCAAGATATTCTTCCATAACTTTTTTTCTGAAGGTCATAGAGACTTGGAAGTTGGTTCCATCTCCACTAATGTGGCTATGCCCAATCCATTGGGACCATCCCCGAGCTTCTATGACCTTCGGAAATGGTGAAACCACCAAATCTATTAAAAAAAGTACAAGATATTTTTGAATAACTTTTTTTCTGAAAGGCATAGAGACTTGGGCTTTTCAGGATTGTTAAAGGGTAGCCTGCCACGCAACCACACCGAATTTCAGCACGTTGCGAGCAAGCAGCGCAGAGTTATTCACCCTATGGTGAATATGGGTTAGAGTTGCCATTAGGGTTAGGCTTAGGGTTAGGGTTGTGGTTAGGGTTAGGGTTAGGGTTAGGGTTAGGGAGGAGTACCCATTGGAGATCAAGATATTCTTCCATAACTTTTTTTCTGTAGGTCATAGAGACTTGGAAGTTGGTTCCATCTCCACTAATGTGGGTATGCCTGATCCATTGGTACCACCCCCGAGCTTCTATGACCTTTGGAAGGGGTAGGGTTAGGGTTGTGATTAGTGTTTGCTTTTTGGGTTGTGATTAGGGTTAGGGTTAGGGATGAAAACCTATAGGAGTTCAAGATATTCTTCCATAACTTTTTTTCTGAAGGTCATAGAGACTTGGAAGTTGGTTCCATCTCCACTAATGTGGCTATGCCCGATCCATTGGGACCATCCCCGAGCTTCTATGACCTTCGGAAATGGTGAAACCACCAAATCTATTAAAAAAAGTACAAGATATTTTTGAATAACTTTTTTTCTGAAAGTCATAGAGACTTGGGCTTTTCAGGATTGATAAAGGGTAGCCTGCCACGCAACCACACCGAATTTCAGCACGTTGCGAGCAAGCAGCGCAGAGTTATTCACCCTATGGTGAATATGGGTTAGAGTTGCCATTAGGGTTAGGGTTAGGGTTGTGATTAGGGTTAGGGTTAGGGTTAGGGTTAGGGAGGAGTACCCATTGGAGATCAAGATATTCTTCCATAACTTTTTTTCTGTAGGTCATAGAGACTTGGAAGTTGGTTCCATCTCCACTAATGTGGGTATGCCCGATCCATTGGTACCACCCCCGAGCTTCTACGACCTTTGGAAGGGGTAGGGTTAGGGTTGTGATTAGTGTTTGCTTTTTGGGTTGTGATTAGGGTTAGGGTTAGGGATGAAAACCTATAGGAGTTCAAAATATTCTTCCATAACTTTTTTTCTGAAGGTCATAGAGACTTGGAAGTTGGTTCCATCTCCACTAATGTGGCTATGCCCAATCCATTGGGACTATCCCCGAGCTTCTATGACCTTCGGAAATGGTGAAACCACCAAATCTATTAAAAAAAGTACAAGATATTTTTGAATAACTTTTTTTCTGAAAGTCATAGAGACTTGGGCTTTTCAGGATTGATAAAGGGTAGCCTGCCACGCAACCACACCGAATTTCAGCACGTTGCGAGCAAGCAGCGCAGAGTTATTCACCCTATGGTGAATATGGGTTAGAGTTGCCATTAGGGTTAGGGTTAGGGTTAGGGTTAGGGTTGTGGTTAGGGTTAGGGTTAGGGTTAGGGAGGAGTACCCATTGGAGATCAAGATATTCTTCCATAACTTTTTTTCTGTAGGTCATAGAGACTTGGAAGTTGGTTCCATCTCCACTAATGTGGGTATGCCTGATCCATTGGTACCACCCCCGAGCTTCTACGACCTTTGGAAGGGGTAGGGTTAGGGTTGTGATTAGTGTTTGCTTTTTGGGTTGTGATTAGGGTTAGGGTTAGGGATGAAAACCTATAGGAGTTCAAGATATTCTTCCATAACTTTTTTTCTGAAGGTCATAGAGACTTGGAAGTTGGTTCCATCTCCACTAATATGGCTATGCCCAATCCATTGGGACTATCCCCGAGCTTCTATGACCTTTGGAAATGGTGAAACCACCAAATCTATTAAAAAAAGTACAAGATATTTTTGAATAACTTTTTTTCTGAAAGTCATAGAGACTTGGGCTTTTCAGGATTGATAAAGGGTAGCCTGCCACGCAACCACACCGAATTTCAGCACGTTGCGAGCAAGCAGCGCAGAGTTATTCACCCTATGGTGAATATGGGTTAGAGTTGCCATTAGGGTTAGGGTTAGGGTTGTGATTAGGGTTAGGGTTAGGGAGGAGTACCCATTGGAGATCAAGATATTCTTCCATAACTTTTTTTCTGTAGGTCATAGAGACTTGGAAGTTGGTTCCATCTCCACTAATGTGGGTATGCCCGATCCATTGGTACCACCCCCGAGCTTCTACGACCTTTGAAAGGGGTAGGGTTAGGGTTGTGATTAGTGTTTGCTTTTTGGGTTGTGATTAGGGTTAGGGTTAGGGATGAAAACCTATAGGAGTTCAAGATATTCTTCCATAACTTTTTTTCTGAAGGTCATAGAGACTTGGAAGTTGGTTCCATCTCCACTAATGTGGCTATGCCCAATCCATTGGGACCATCCCCGAGCTTCTATGACCTTCGGAAATGGTGAAACCACCAAATCTATTAAAAAAAGTACAAGATATTTTTGAATAACTTTTTTTCTGAAAGGCATAGAGACTTGGGCTTTTCAGGATTGTTAAAGGGTAGCCTGCCACGCAACCACACCGAATTTCAGCACGTTGCGAGCAAGCAGCGCAGAGTTATTCACCCTATGGTGAATATGGGTTAGAGTTGCCATTAGGGTTAGGGTTAGGGTTAGGGTTGTGGTTAGGGTTAGGGTTAGGGTTAGGGTTAGGGAGGAGTACCCATTGGAGATCAAGATATTCTTCCATAACTTTTTTTCTGTAGGTCATAGAGACTTGGAAGTTGGTTCCATCTCCACTAATGTGGGTATGCCTGATCCATTGGTACCACCCCCGAGCTTCTACGACCTTTGGAAGGGGTAGGGTTAGGGTTGTGATTAGTGTTTGCTTTTTGGGTTGTGATTAGGGTTAGGGTTAGGGATGAAAACCTATAGGAGTTCAAGATATTCTTCCATAACTTTTTTTCTGAAGGTCATAGAGACTTGGAAGTTGGTTCCATCTCCACTAATGTGGCTATGCCCAATCCATTGGGACCATCCCCGAGCTTCTATGACCTTCGGAAATGGTGAAACCACCAAATCTATTAAAAAAAGTACAAGATATTTTTGAATAACTTTTTTTCTGAAAGGCATAGAGACTTGGGCTTTTCAGGATTGTTAAAGGGTAGCCTGCCACGCAACCACACCGAATTTCAGCACGTTGCGAGCAAGCAGCGCAGAGTTATTCACCCTATGGTGAATATGGGTTAGAGTTGCCATTAGGGTTAGGGTTAGGGTTAGGGTTGTGGTTAGGGTTAGGGTTAGGGTTAGGGAGGAGTACCCATTGGAGATCAAGATATTCTTCCATAACTTTTTTTCTGTAGGTCATAGAGACTTGGAAGTTGGTTCCATCTCCACTAATGTGGGTATGCCTGATCCATTGGTACCACCCCCGAGCTTCTACGACCTTTGGAAGGGGTAGGGTTAGGGTTGTGATTAGTGTTTGCTTTTTGGGTTGTGATTAGGGTTAGGGTTAGGGATGAAAACCTATAGGAGTTCAAGATATTCTTCCATAACTTTTTTTCTGAAGGTCATAGAGACTTGGAAGTTGGTTCCATCTCCACTAATGTGGGTATGCCCGATCCATTGGTACCACCCCCGAGCTTCTACGACCTTTGGAAGGGGTAGGGTTAGGGTTGTGATTAGTGTTTGCTTTTTGGGTTGTGATTAGGGTTAGGGTTAGGGATGAAAACCTATAGGAGTTCAAGATATTCTTCCATAACTTTTTTTCTGAAGGTCATAGAGACTTGGAAGTTGGTTCCATCTCCACTAATATGGCTATGCCCAATCCATTGGAACTATCCCCGAGCTTCTATGACCTTTGGAAATGGTGAAACCACCAAATCTATTAAAAAAAGTACAAGATATTTTTGAATAACTTTTTTTCTGAAAGTCATAGAGACTTGGGCTTTTCAGGATTGATAAAGGGTAGCCTGCCACGCAACCACACCGAATTTCAGCACGTTGCGAGCAAGCAGCGCAGAGTTATTCACCCTATGGTGAATATGGGTTAGAGTTGCCATTAGGGTTAGGGTTAGGGTTGTGATTAGGGTTAGGGTTAGGGAGGAGTACCCATTGGAGATCAAGATATTCTTCCATAACTTTTTTTCTGTAGGTCATAGAGACTTGGAAGTTGGTTCCATCTCCACTAATGTGGGTATGCCCGATCCATTGGTACCACCCCCGAGCTTCTACGACCTTTGAAAGGGGTAGGGTTAGGGTTGTGATTAGTGTTTGCTTTTTGGGTTGTGATTAGGGTTAGGGTTAGGGATGAAAACCTATAGGAGTTCAAGATATTCTTCCATAACTTTTTTTCTGAAGGTCATAGAGACTTGGAAGTTGGTTCCATCTCCACTAATGTGGCTATGCCCAATCCATTGGGACCATCCCCGAGCTTCTATGACCTTCGGAAATGGTGAAACCACCAAATCTATTAAAAAAAGTACAAGATATTTTTGAATAACTTTTTTTCTGAAAGGCATAGAGACTTGGGCTTTTCAGGATTGATAAAGGGTAGCCTGCCACGCAACCACACCGAATTTCAGCACGTTGCGAGCAAGCAGCGCAGAGTTATTCACCCTATGGTGAATATGGGTTAGAGTTGCCATTAGGGTTAGGGTTAGGGTTAGGGTTGTGGTTAGGGTTAGGGTTAGGGTTAGGGAGGAGTACCCATTGGAGATCAAGATATTCTTCCATAACTTTTTTTCTGTAGGTCATAGAGACTTGGAAGTTGGTTCCATCTCCACTAATGTGGGTATGCCCGATCCATTGGTACCACCCCCGAGCTTCTACGACCTTTGGAAGGGGTAGGGTTAGGGTTGTGATTAGTGTTTGCTTTTTGGGTTGTGATTAGGGTTAGGGTTAGGGATGAAAACCTATAGGAGTTCAAGATATTCTTCCATAACTTTTTTTCTGAAGGTCATAGAGACTTGGAAGTTGGTTCCATCTCCACTAATGTGGCTATGCCCAATCCATTGGGACCATCCCCGAGCTTCTATGACCTTCGGAAATGGTGAAACCACCAAATCTATTAAAAAAAGTACAAGATATTTTTGAATAACTTTTTTTCTGAAAGGCATAGAGACTTGGGCTTTTCAGGATTGTTAAAGGGTAGCCTGCCACGCAACCACACCGAATTTCAGCACGTTGCGAGCAAGCAGCGCAGAGTTATTCACCCTATGGTGAATATGGGTTAGAGTTGCCATTAGGGTTAGGGTTAGGGTTAGGGTTGTGGTTAGGGTTAGGGTTAGGGTTAGGGAGGAGTACCCATTGGAGATCAAGATATTCTTCCATAACTTTTTTTCTGTAGGTCATAGAGACTTGGAAGTTGGTTCCATCTCCACTAATGTGGGTATGCCCGATCCATTGGTACCACCCCCGAGCTTCTACGACCTTTGGAAGGGGTAGGGTTAGGGTTGTGATTAGTGTTTGCTTTTTGGGTTGTGATTAGGGTTAGGGTTAGGGATGAAAACCTATAGGAGTTCAAGATATTCTTCCATAACTTTTTTTCTGAAGGTCATAGAGACTTGGAAGTTGGTTCCATCTCCACTAATGTGGCTATGCCCAATCCATTGGGACCATCCCCGAGCTTCTATGACCTTCGGAAATGGTGAAACCACCAAATCTATTAAAAAAAGTACAAGATATTTTTGAATAACTTTTTTTCTGAAAGGCATAGAGACTTGGGCTTTTCAGGATTGTTAAAGGGTAGCCTGCCACGCAACCACACCGAATTTCAGCACGTTGCGAGCAAGCAGCGCAGAGTTATTCACCCTATGGTGAATATGGGTTAGAGTTGCCATTAGGGTTAGGGTTAGGGTTAGGGTTGTGGTTAGGGTTAGGGTTAGGGTTAGGGAGGAGTACCCATTGGAGATCAAGATATTCTTCCATAACTTTTTTTCTGTAGGTCATAGAGACTTGGAAGTTGGTTCCATCTCCACTAATGTGGGTATGCCTGATCCATTGGTACCACCCCCGAGCTTCTACGACCTTTGGAAGGGGTAGGGTTAGGGTTGTGATTAGTGTTTGCTTTTTGGGTTGTGATTAGGGTTAGGGTTAGGGATGAAAACCTATAGGAGTTCAAGATATTCTTCCATAACTTTTTTTCTGAAGGTCATAGAGACTTGGAAGTTGGTTCCATCTCCACTAATGTGGGTATGCCCGATCCATTGGTACCACCCCCGAGCTTCTACGACCTTTGGAAGGGGTAGGGTTAGGGTTGTGATTAGTGTTTGCTTTTTGGGTTGTGATTAGGGTTAGGGTTAGGGATGAAAACCTATAGGAGTTCAAGATATTCTTCCATAACTTTTTTTCTGAAGGTCATAGAGACTTGGAAGTTGGTTCCATCTCCACTAATATGGCTATGCCCAATCCATTGGAACTATCCCCGAGCTTCTATGACCTTTGGAAATGGTGAAACCACCAAATCTATTAAAAAAAGTACAAGATATTTTTGAATAACTTTTTTTCTGAAAGTCATAGAGACTTGGGCTTTTCAGGATTGATAAAGGGTAGCCTGCCACGCAACCACACCGAATTTCAGCACGTTGCGAGCAAGCAGCGCAGAGTTATTCACCCTATGGTGAATATGGGTTAGAGTTGCCATTAGGGTTAGGGTTAGGGTTGTGATTAGGGTTAGGGTTAGGGAGGAGTACCCATTGGAGATCAAGATATTCTTCCATAACTTTTTTTCTGTAGGTCATAGAGACTTGGAAGTTGGTTCCATCTCCACTAATGTGGGTATGCCCGATCCATTGGTACCACCCCCGAGCTTCTACGACCTTTGAAAGGGGTAGGGTTAGGGTTGTGATTAGTGTTTGCTTTTTGGGTTGTGATTAGGGTTAGGGTTAGGGATGAAAACCTATAGGAGTTCAAGATATTCTTCCATAACTTTTTTTCTGAAGGTCATAGAGACTTGGAAGTTGGTTCCATCTCCACTAATGTGGCTATGCCCAATCCATTGGGACCATCCCCGAGCTTCTATGACCTTCGGAAATGGTGAAACCACCAAATCTATTAAAAAAAGTACAAGATATTTTTGAATAACTTTTTTTCTGAAAGGCATAGAGACTTGGGCTTTTCAGGATTGTTAAAGGGTAGCCTGCCACGCAACCACACCGAATTTCAGCACGTTGCGAGCAAGCAGCGCAGAGTTATTCACCCTATGGTGAATATGGGTTAGAGTTGCCATTAGGGTTAGGGTTAGGGTTAGGGTTGTGGTTAGGGTTAGGGTTAGGGTTACCCATTGGAGATCAAGATATTCTTCCATAACTTTTTTTCTGTAGGTCATAGAGACTTGGAAGTTGGTTCCATCTCCACTAATGTGGGTATGCCTGATCCATTGGTACCACCCCCGAGCTTCTACGACCTTTGGAAGGGGTAGGGTTAGGGTTGTGATTAGTGTTTGCTTTTTGGGTTGTGATTAGGGTTAGGGTTAGGGATGAAAACCTATAGGAGTTCAAGATATTCTTCCATAACTTTTTTTCTGAAGGTCATAGAGACTTGGAAGTTGGTTCCATCTCCACTAATGTGGCTATGCCCAATCCATTGGGACCATCCCCGAGCTTCTATGACCTTCGGAAATGGTGAAACCACCAAATCTATTAAAAAAAGTACAAGATATTTTTGAATAACTTTTTTTCTGAAAGGCATAGAGACTTGGGCTTTTCAGGATTGTTAAAGGGTAGCCTGCCACGCAACCACACCGAATTTCAGCACGTTGCGAGCAAGCAGCGCAGAGTTATTCACCCTATGGTGAATATGGGTTAGAGTTGCCATTAGGGTTAGGGTTAGGGTTAGGGTTGTGGTTAGGGTTAGGGTTAGGGTTAGGGAGGAGTACCCATTGGAGATCAAGATATTCTTCCATAACTTTTTTTCTGTAGGTCATAGAGACTTGGAAGTTGGTTCCATCTCCACTAATGTGGGTATGCCTGATCCATTGGTACCACCCCCGAGCTTCTACGACCTTTGGAAGGGGTAGGGTTAGGGTTGTGATTAGTGTTTGCTTTTTGGGTTGTGATTAGGGTTAGGGTTAGGGATGAAAACCTATAGGAGTTCAAGATATTCTTCCATAACTTTTTTTCTGAAGGTCATAGAGACTTGGAAGTTGGTTCCATCTCCACTAATGTGGGTATGCCCGATCCATTGGTACCACCCCCGAGCTTCTACGACCTTTGGAAGGGGTAGGGTTAGGGTTGTGATTAGTGTTTGCTTTTTGGGTTGTGATTAGGGTTAGGGTTAGGGATGAAAACCTATAGGAGTTCAAGATATTCTTCCATAACTTTTTTTCTGAAGGTCATAGAGACTTGGAAGTTGGTTCCATCTCCACTAATATGGCTATGCCCAATCCATTGGAACTATCCCCGAGCTTCTATGACCTTTGGAAATGGTGAAACCACCAAATCTATTAAAAAAAGTACAAGATATTTTTGAATAACTTTTTTTCTGAAAGTCATAGAGACTTGGGCTTTTCAGGATTGATAAAGGGTAGCCTGCCACGCAACCACACCGAATTTCAGCACGTTGCGAGCAAGCAGCGCAGAGTTATTCACCCTATGGTGAATATGGGTTAGAGTTGCCATTAGGGTTAGGGTTAGGGTTGTGATTAGGGTTAGGGTTAGGGAGGAGTACCCATTGGAGATCAAGATATTCTTCCATAACTTTTTTTCTGTAGGTCATAGAGACTTGGAAGTTGGTTCCATCTCCACTAATGTGGGTATGCCCGATCCATTGGTACCACCCCCGAGCTTCTACGACCTTTGAAAGGGGTAGGGTTAGGGTTGTGATTAGTGTTTGCTTTTTGGGTTGTGATTAGGGTTAGGGTTAGGGATGAAAACCTATAGGAGTTCAAGATATTCTTCCATAACTTTTTTTCTGAAGGTCATAGAGACTTGGAAGTTGGTTCCATCTCCACTAATGTGGCTATGCCCAATCCATTGGGACCATCCCCGAGCTTCTATGACCTTCGGAAATGGTGAAACCACCAAATCTATTAAAAAAAGTACAAGATATTTTTGAATAACTTTTTTTCTGAAAGGCATAGAGACTTGGGCTTTTCAGGATTGATAAAGGGTAGCCTGCCACGCAACCACACCGAATTTCAGCACGTTGCGAGCAAGCAGCGCAGAGTTATTCACCCTATGGTGAATATGGGTTAGAGTTGCCATTAGGGTTAGGGTTAGGGTTAGGGTTGTGGTTAGGGTTAGGGTTAGGGTTAGGGAGGAGTACCCATTGGAGATCAAGATATTCTTCCATAACTTTTTTTCTGTAGGTCATAGAGACTTGGAAGTTGGTTCCATCTCCACTAATGTGGGTATGCCCGATCCATTGGTACCACCCCCGAGCTTCTACGACCTTTGGAAGGCATAGGGTTAGGGTTGTGATTAGTGTTTGCTTTTTGGGTTGTGATTAGGGTTAGGGTTAGGGATGAAAACCTATAGGAGTTCAAGATATTCTTCCATAACTTTTTTTCTGAAGGTCATAGAGACTTGGAAGTTGGTTCCATCTCCACTAATGTGGCTATGCCCGATCCATTGGGACCATCCCCAAGCTTCTATGACCTTCGGAAATGGTGAAACCACCAAATCTATTAAAAAAAGTACAAGATATTTTTGAATAACTTTTTTTCTGAAAGTCTTAGAGACTTGGGCTTTTCAGGATTGATAAAGGGTAGCCTGCCACGCAACCACACCGAATTTCAGCACGTTGCGAGCAAGCAGCGCAGAGTTATTCACCCTATGGTGAATATGGGTTAGAGTTGCCATTAGGGTTAGGGTTAGGGTTGTGATTAGGGTTAGGGTTAGGGAGGAGTACCCATTGGAGATCAAGATATTCTTCCATAACTTTTTTTCTGTAGGTCATAGAGACTTGGAAGTTGGTTCCATCTCCACTAATGTGGGTATGCCCGATCCATTGGTACCACCCCCGAGCTTCTACGACCTTTGAAAGGGGTAGGGTTAGGGTTGTGATTAGTGTTTGCTTTTTGGGTTGTGATTAGGGTTAGGGTTAGGGATGAAAACCTATAGGAGTTCAAGATATTCTTCCATAACTTTTTTTCTGAAGGTCATAGAGACTTGGAAGTTGGTTCCATCTCCACTAATGTGGCTATGCCCAATCCATTGGGACCATCCCCGAGCTTCTATGACCTTCGGAAATGGTGAAACCACCAAATCTATTAAAAAAAGTACAAGATATAATTGAATAACTTTTTTTCTGAAAGGCATAGAGACTTGGGCTTTTCAGGATTGATAAAGGGTAGCCTGCCACGCAACCACACCGAATTTCAGCACGTTGCGAGCAAGCAGCGCAGAGTTATTCACCCTATGGTGAATATGGGTTAGAGTTGCCATTAGGGTTAGGGTTAGGGTTAGGGTTAGGGAGGAGTACCCATTGGAGATCAAGATATTCTTCCATAACTTTTTTTCTGTAGGTCATAGAGACTTGGAAGTTGGTTCCATCTCCACTAATGTGGCTATGCCCGATCCATTGGTACCACCCCCGAGCTTCTACGACCTTTGGAAGGGGTAGGGTTAGGGTTGTGATTAGTGTTTGCTTTTTGGGTTGTGATTAGGGTTAGGGTTAGGGATGAAAACCTATAGGAGTTCAAGATATTCTTCCATAACTTTTTTTCTGAAGGTCATAGAGACTTGGAAGTTGGTTCCATCTCCACTAATGTGGCTATGCCCGATCCATTGGGACCATCCCCGACCTTCTATGACCTTCGGAAATGGTGAAACCACCAAATCTATTAAAAAAAGTACAAGATATTTTTGAATAACTTTTTTTCTGAAAGTCATAGAGACTTGGGCTTTTCAGTATTGATAAAGGGTAGCCTGCCACGCAACCACACCGGATTTCAGCACGTTGCGAGCAAGCAGCGCAGAGTTATTCACCCTATGGTGAATATGGGTTAGAGTTGCCATTAGGGTTAGGGTTAGGGTTGTGATTAGGGTTAGGGTTAGGGAGGAGTACCCATTGGAGATCAAGATATTCTTCCATAACTTTTTTTCTGTAGGTCATAGAGACTTGGAAGTTGGTTCCATCTCCACTAATGTGGGTATGCCCGATCCATTGGTACCACCCCCGAGCTTCTACGACCTTTGAAAGGGGTAGGGTTAGGGTTGTGATTAGTGTTTGCTTTTTGGGTTGTGATTAGGGTTAGGGTTAGGGATGAAAACCTATAGGAGTTCAAGATATTCTTCCATAACTTTTTTTCTGAAGGTCATAGAGACTTGGAAGTTGGTTCCATCTCCACTAATGTGGCTATGCCCAATCCATTGGGACCATCCCCGAGCTTCTATGACCTTCGGAAATGGTGAAACCACCAAATCTATTAAAAAAAGTACAAGATATAATTGAATAACTTTTTTTCTGAAAGGCATAGAGACTTGGGCTTTTCAGGATTGATAAAGGGTAGCCTGCCACGCAACCACACCGAATTTCAGCACGTTGCGAGCAAGCAGCGCAGAGTTATTCACCCTATGGTGAATATGGGTTAGAGTTGCCATTAGGGTTAGGGTTAGGGTTAGGGTTAGGGAGGAGTACCCATTGGAGATCAAGATATTCTTCCATAACTTTTTTTCTGTAGGTCATAGAGACTTGGAAGTTGGTTCCATCTCCACTAATGTGGCTATGCCCGATCCATTGGTACCACCCCCGAGCTTCTACGACCTTTGGAAGGGGTAGGGTTAGGGTTGTGATTAGTGTTTGCTTTTTGGGTTGTGATTAGGGTTAGGGTTAGGGATGAAAACCTATAGGAGTTCAAGATATTCTTCCATAACTTTTTTTCTGAAGGTCATAGAGACTTGGAAGTTGGTTCCATCTCCACTAATGTGGCTATGCCCGATCCATTGGGACCATCCCCGACCTTCTATGACCTTCGGAAATGGTGAAACCACCAAATCTATTAAAAAAAGTACAAGATATTTTTGAATAACTTTTTGTCTGAAAGTCATAGAGACTTGGGCTTTTCAGTATTGATAAAGGGTAGCCTGCCACGCAACCACACCGGATTTCAGCACGTTGCGAGCAAGCAGCGCAGAGTTATTCACCCTATGGTGAATATGGGTTAGAGTTGCCATTAGGGTTAGGGTTAGGGTTAGGGTTAGGGAGGAGTACCCATTGGAGATCAAGATATTCTTCCATAACTTTTTTTCTGTAGGTCATAGAGACTTGGAAGTTGGTTCCATCTCCACTAATGTGGGTATGCCCGATCCATTGGTACCACCCCCGAGCTTCTACGACCTTTGGAAGGGGTAGGGTTAGGGTTGTGATTAGTGTTTGCTTTTTGGGTTGTGATTAGGGTTAGGGTTAGGGATGAAAACCTATAGGAGTTCAAGATATTCTTCCATAACTTTTTTTCTGAAGGTCATAGAGACTTGGAAGTTGGTTCCATCTCCACTAATGTGGCTATGCCCGATCCATTGGGACCATCCCCAAGCTTCTATGACCTTCGGAAATGGTGAAACCACCAAATCTATTTAAAAAAGTACAAGATATTTTTGAATAACTTTTTTTCTGAAAGTCATAGAGACTTGGGCTTTTCAGGATTGATAAAGGGTAGCCCGCCACGCAACCACACCGAATTTCAGCACGTTGCGAGCAAGCAGCGCAGAGTTATTCACCCTATGGTGAATATGGGTTAGAGTTGCCATTAGGGTTAGGGTTAGGGTTGTGATTAGGGTTAGGGTTAGGGTTAGGGAGGAGTACCCATTGGAGATCAAGATATTCTTCCATAACTTTTTTTCTGTAGGTCATAGAGACTTGGAAGTTGGTTCCATCTCCACTAATGTGGGTATGCCCGATCCATTGGTACCACCCCGAGCTTCTACGACCTTTGGAAGGGGTAGGGTTAGGGTTGTGATTAGTGTTTGCTTTTTGGGTTGTGATTAGGGTTAGGGTTAGGGATGAAAACCTATAGGAGTTCAAGATATTCTTCCATAACTTTTTTTCTGAAGGTCATAGAGACTTGGAAGTTGGTTCCATCTCCACTAATGTGGCTATGCCCAATCCATTGGGACCATCCCCGAGCTTCTATGACCTTCGGAAATGGTGAAACCACCAAATCTATTAAAAAAAGTACAAGATATTTTTGAATAACTTTTTTTCTGAAAGGCATAGAGACTTGGGCTTTTCAGGATTGATAAAGGGTAGCCTGCCACGCAACCACACCGAATTTCAGCACGTTGCGAGCAAGCAGCGCAGAGTTATTCACCCTATGGTGAATATGGGTTAGAGTTGCCATTAGGGTTAGGGTTAGGGTTAGGGTTGTGGTTAGGGTTAGGGTTAGGGTTAGGGAGGAGTACCCATTGGAGATCAAGATATTCTTCCATAACTTTTTTTCTGTAGGTCATAGAGACTTGGAAGTTGGTTCCATCTCCACTAATGTGGGTATGCCTGATCCATTGGTACCACCCCCGAGCTTCTACGACCTTTGGAAGGGGTAGGGTTAGGGTTGTGATTAGTGTTTGCTTTTTGGGTTGTGATTAGGGTTAGGGTTAGGGATGAAAACCTATAGGAGTTCAAGATATTCTTCCATAACTTTTTTTCTGAAGGTCATAGAGACTTGGAAGTTGGTTCCATCTCCACTAATGTGGCTATGCCCAATCCATTGGGACCATCACCGAGCTTCTATGACCTTCGGAAATGGTGAAACCACCAAATCTATTAAAAAAAGTACAAGATATAATTGAATAACTTTTTTTCTGAAAGGCATAGAGACTTGGGCTTTTCAGGATTGATAAAGGGTAGCCTGCCACGCAACCACACCGAATTTCAGCACGTTGCGAGCAAGCAGCGCAGAGTTATTCACCCTATGGTGAATATGGGTTAGAGTTGCCATTAGGGTTAGGGTTAGGGTTAGGGTTAGGGAGGAGTACCCATTGGAGATCAAGATATTCTTCCATAACTTTTTTTCTGTAGGTCATAGAGACTTGGAAGTTGGTTCCATCTCCACTAATGTGGGTATGCCCGATCCATTGGTACCACCCCCGAGCTTCTACGACCTTTGGAAGGGGTAGGGTTAGGGTTGTGATTAGTGTTTGCTTTTTGGGTTGTGATTAGGGTTAGGGTTAGGGATGAAAACCTATAGGAGTTCAAGATATTCTTCCATAACTTTTTTTCTGAAGGTCATAGAGACTTGGAAGTTGGTTCCATCTCCACTAATGTGGCTATGCCCGATCCATTGGGACTATCCCCGAGCTTCTATGACCTTTGGAAATGGTGAAACCACCAAATCTATTAAAAAAAGTACAAGATATTTTTGAATAACTTTTTTTCTGAAAGTCATAGAGACTTGGGCTTTTCAGGATTGATAAAGGGTAGCCCGCCACGCAACCACACCGAATTTCAGCACGTTGCGAGCAAGCAGCGCAGAGTTATTCACCCTATGGTGAATATGGGTTAGAGTTGCCATTAGGGTTAGGGTTAGGGTTGTGATTAGGGTTAGGGTTAGGGACGAGTACCCATTGGAGATCAAGATATTCTTCCATAACTTTTTTTCTGTAGGTCATAGAGACTTGGAAGTTGGTTCCATCTCCACTAATGTGGGTATGCCCGATCCATTGGTACCACCCCCGAGCTTCTATGACCTTTGGAAGGGGTAGGGTTAGGGTTGTGATTAGTGTTTGCTTTTTGGGTTGTGATTAGGGTTAGGGTTAGGGATGAAAACCTATAGGAGTTCAAGATATTCTTCCATAACTTTTTTTCTGAAGGTCATAGAGACTTGGAAGTTGGTTCCATCTCCACTAATGTGGCTATGCCCAATCCATTGGGACCATCCCCGAGCTTCTATGACCTTCGGAAATGGTGAAACCACCAAATCTATTAAAAAAAGTACAAGATATAATTGAATAACTTTTTTTCTGAAAGGCATAGAGACTTGGGCTTTTCAGGATTGATAAAGGGTAGCCTGCCACGCAACCACACCGAATTTCAGCACGTTGCGAGCAAGCAGCGCAGAGTTATTCACCCTATGGTGAATATGGGTTAGAGTTGCCATTAGGGTTAGGGTTAGGGTTAGGGTTAGGGAGGAGTACCCATTGGAGATCAAGATATTCTTCCATAACTTTTTTTCTGTAGGTCATAGAGACTTGGAAGTTGGTTCCATCTCCACTAATGTGGCTATGCCCGATCCATTGGTACCACCCCCGAGCTTCTACGACCTTTGGAAGGGGTAGGGTTAGGGTTGTGATTAGTGTTTGCTTTTTGGGTTGTGATTAGGGTTAGGGTTAGGGATGAAAACCTATAGGAGTTCAAGATATTCTTCCATAACTTTTTTTCTGAAGGTCATAGAGACTTGGAAGTTGGTTCCATCTCCACTAATGTGGCTATGCCCGATCCATTGGGACCATCCCCGACCTTCTATGACCTTCGGAAATGGTGAAACCACCAAATCTATTTAAAAAAGTACAAGATATTTTTGAATAACTTTTTGTCTGAAAGTCATAGAGACTTGGGCTTTTCAGTATTGATAAAGGGTAGCCTGCCACGCAACCACACCGGATTTCAGCACGTTGCGAGCAAGCAGCGCAGAGTTATTCACCCTATGGTGAATATGGGTTAGAGTTGCCATTAGGGTTAGGGTTAGGGTTAGGGTTAGGGAGGAGTACCCATTGGAGATCAAGATATTCTTCCATAACTTTTTTTCTGTAGGTCATAGAGACTTGGAAGTTGGTTCCATCTCCACTAATGTGGGTATGCCCGATCCATTGGTACCACCCCCGAGCTTCTACGACCTTTGGAAGGGGTAGGGTTAGGGTTGTGATTAGTGTTTGCTTTTTGGGTTGTGATTAGGGTTAGGGTTAGGGATGAAAACCTATAGGAGTTCAAGATATTCTTCCATAACTTTTTTTCTGAAGGTCATAGAGACTTGGAAGTTGGTTCCATCTCCACTAATGTGGCTATGCCCGATCCATTGGGACTATCCCCGAGCTTCTATGACCTTTGGAAATGGTGAAACCACCAAATCTATTAAAAAAAGTACAAGATATTTTTGAATAACTTTTTTTCTGAAAGTCATAGAGACTTGGGCTTTTCAGGATTGATAAAGGGTAGCCTGCCACGCAACCACACCGAATTTCAGCACGTTGCGAGCAAGCAGCGCAGAGTTATTCACCCTATGGTGAATATGGGTTAGAGCTGCCATTAGGGTTAGGGTTAGGGTTGTGATTAGGGTTAGGGTTAGGGACGAGTACCCATTGGAGATCAAGATATTCTTCCATAACTTTTTTTCTGTAGGTCATAGAGACTTGGAAGTTGGTTCCATCTCCACTAATGTGGGTATGCCCGATCCATTGGTACCACCCCCGAGCTTCTATGACCTTTGGAAGGGGTAGGGTTAGGGTTGTGATTAGTGTTTGCTTTTTGGGTTGTGATTAGGGTTAGGGTTAGGGATGAAAACCTATAGGAGTTCAAGATATTCTTCCATAACTTTTTTTCTGAAGGTCATAGAGACTTGGAAGTTGGTTCCATCTCCACTAATGTGGCTATGCCCAATCCATTGGGACCATCCCCGAGCTTCTATGACCTTCGGAAATGGTGAAACCACCAAATCTATTAAAAAAAGTACAAGATATAATTGAATAACTTTTTTTCTGAAAGGCATAGAGACTTGGGCTTTTCAGGATTGATAAAGGGTAGCCTGCCACGCAACCACACCGAATTTCAGCACGTTGCGAGCAAGCAGCGCAGAGTTATTCACCCTATGGTGAATATGGGTTAGAGTTGCCATTAGGGTTAGGGTTAGGGTTAGGGTTAGGGAGGAGTACCCATTGGAGATCAAGATATTCTTCCATAACTTTTTTTCTGTAGGTCATAGAGACTTGGAAGTTGGTTCCATCTCCACTAATGTGGCTATGCCCGATCCATTGGTACCACCCCCGAGCTTCTACGACCTTTGGAAGGGGTAGGGTTAGGGTTGTGATTAGTGTTTGCTTTTTGGGTTGTGATTAGGGTTAGGGTTAGGGATGAAAACCTATAGGAGTTCAAGATATTCTTCCATAACTTTTTTTCTGAAGGTCATAGAGACTTGGAAGTTGGTTCCATCTCCACTAATGTGGCTATGCCCGATCCATTGGGACCATCCCCGACCTTCTATGACCTTCGGAAATGGTGAAACCACCAAATCTATTAAAAAAAGTACAAGATATTTTTGAATAACTTTTTGTCTGAAAGTCATAGAGACTTGGGCTTTTCAGTATTGATAAAGGGTAGCCTGCCACGCAACCACACCGGATTTCAGCACGTTGCGAGCAAGCAGCGCAGAGTTATTCACCCTATGGTGAATATGGGTTAGAGTTGCCATTAGGGTTAGGGTTAGGGTTAGGGTTAGGGAGGAGTACCCATTGGAGATCAAGATATTCTTCCATAACTTTTTTTCTGTAGGTCATAGAGACTTGGAAGTTGGTTCCATCTCCACTAATGTGGGTATGCCCGATCCATTGGTACCACCCCCGAGCTTCTACGACCTTTGGAAGGGGTAGGGTTAGGGTTGTGATTAGTGTTTGCTTTTTGGGTTGTGATTAGGGTTAGGGTTAGGGATGAAAACCTATAGGAGTTCAAGATATTCTTCCATAACTTTTTTTCTGAAGGTCATAGAGACTTGGAAGTTGGTTCCATCTCCACTAATGTGGCTATGCCCGATCCATTGGGACCATCCCCAAGCTTCTATGACCTTCGGAAATGGTGAAACCACCAAATCTATTAAAAAAAGTACAAGATATTTTTGAATAACTTTTTTTCTGAAAGTCATAGAGACTTGGGCTTTTCAGGATTGATAAAGGGTAGCCCGCCACGCAACCACACCGAATTTCAGCACGTTGCGAGCAAGCAGCGCAGAGTTATTCACCCTATGGTGAATATGGGTTAGAGTTGCCATTAGGGTTAGGGTTAGGGTTGTGATTAGGGTTAGGGTTAGGGACGAGTACCCATTGGAGATCAAGATATTCTTCCATAACTTTTTTTCTGTAGGTCGTAGAGACTTGGAAGTTGGTTCCATCTCCACTAATGTGGGTATGCCCGATCCATTGGTACCACCCCCGAGCTTCTATGACCTTTGGAAGGGGTAGGGTTAGGGTTGTGATTAGTGTTTGCTTTTTGGGTTGTGATTAGGGTTAGGGTTAGGGATGAAAACCTATAGGAGTTCAAGATATTCTTCCATAACTTTTTTTCTGAAGGTCATAGAGACTTGGAAGTTGGTTCCATCTCCACTAATGTGGCTATGCCCAATCCATTGGGACCATCCCCGAGCTTCTATGACCTTCGGAAATGGTGAAACCACCAAATCTATTAAAAAAAGTACAAGATATAATTGAATAACTTTTTTTCTGAAAGGCATAGAGACTTGGGCTTTTCAGGATTGATAAAGGGTAGCCTGCCACGCAACCACACCGAATTTCAGCACGTTGCGAGCAAGCAGCGCAGAGTTATTCACCCTATGGTGAATATGGGTTAGAGTTGCCATTAGGGTTAGGGTTAGGGTTAGGGTTAGGGAGGAGTACCCATTGGAGATCAAGATATTCTTCCATAACTTTTTTTCTGTAGGTCATAGAGACTTGGAAGTTGGTTCCATCTCCACTAATGTGGCTATGCCCGATCCATTGGTACCACCCCCGAGCTTCTACGACCTTTGGAAGGGGTAGGGTTAGGGTTGTGATTAGTGTTTGCTTTTTGGGTTGTGATTAGGGTTAGGGTTAGGGATGAAAACCTATAGGAGTTCAAGATATTCTTCCATAACTTTTTTTCTGAAGGTCATAGAGACTTGGAAGTTGGTTCCATCTCCACTAATGTGGCTATGCCCGATCCATTGGGACCATCCCCGACCTTCTATGACCTTCGGAAATGGTGAAACCACCAAATCTATTAAAAAAAGTACAAGATATTTTTGAATAACTTTTTGTCTGAAAGTCATAGAGACTTGGGCTTTTCAGTATTGATAAAGGGTAGCCTGCCACGCAACCACACCGGATTTCAGCACGTTGCGAGCAAGCAGCGCAGAGTTATTCACCCTATGGTGAATATGGGTTAGAGTTGCCATTAGGGTTAGGGTTAGGGTTAGGGTTAGGGAGGAGTACCCATTGGAGATCAAGATATTCTTCCATAACTTTTTTTCTGTAGGTCATAGAGACTTGGAAGTTGGTTCCATCTCCACTAATGTGGGTATGCCCGATCCATTGGTACCACCCCCGAGCTTCTACGACCTTTGGAAGGGGTAGGGTTAGGGTTGTGATTAGTGTTTGCTTTTTGGGTTGTGATTAGGGTTAGGGTTAGGGATGAAAACCTATAGGAGTTCAAGATATTCTTCCATAACTTTTTTTCTGAAGGTCATAGAGACTTGGAAGTTGGTTCCATCTCCACTAATGTGGCTATGCCCGATCCATTGGGACCATCCCCAAGCTTCTATGACCTTCGGAAATGGTGAAACCACCAAATCTATTAAAAAAAGTACAAGATATTTTTGAATAACTTTTTTTCTGAAAGTCATAGAGACTTGGGCTTTTCAGGATTGATAAAGGGTAGCCCGCCACGCAACCACACCGAATTTCAGCACGTTGCGAGCAAGCAGCGCAGAGTTATTCACCCTATGGTGAATATGGGTTAGAGTTGCCATTAGGGTTAGGGTTAGGGTTGTGATTAGGGTTAGGGTTAGGGTTAGGGTTAGGGAGGAGTACCCATCGGAGATCAAGATATTCTTCCATAACTTTTTTTCTGTAGGTCATAGAGACTTGGAAGTTGGTTCCATCTCCACTAATGTGGGTATGCCCGATCCATTGGTACCACCCCGAGCTTCTACGACCTTTGGAAGGGGTAGGGTTAGGGTTGTGATTAGTGTTTGCTTTTTGGGTTGTGATTAGGGTTAGGGTTAGGGATGAAAACCTATAGGAGTTCAAGATATTCTTCCATAACTTTTTTTCTGAAGGTCATAGAGACTTGGAAGTTGGTTCCATCTCCACTAATGTGGCTATGCCCAATCCATTGGGACCATCCCCGAGCTTCTATGACCTTCGGAAATGGTGAAACCACCAAATCTATTAAAAAAAGTACAAGATATTTTTGAATAACTTTTTTTCTGAAAGGCATAGAGACTTGGGCTTTTCAGGATTGATAAAGGGTAGCCTGCCACGCAACCACACCGAATTTCAGCACGTTGCGAGCAAGCAGCGCAGAGTTATTCACCCTATGGTGAATATGGGTTAGAGTTGCCATTAGGGTTAGGGTTAGGGTTAGGGTTGTGGTTAGGGTTAGGGTTAGGGTTAGGGAGGAGTACCCATTGGAGATCAAGATATTCTTCCATAACTTTTTTTCTGTAGGTCATAGAGACTTGGAAGTTGGTTCCATCTCCACTAATGTGGGTATGCCTGATCCATTGGTACCACCCCCGAGCTTCTACGACCTTTGGAAGGGGTAGGGTTAGGGTTGTGATTAGTGTTTGCTTTTTGGGTTGTGATTAGGGTTAGGGTTAGGGATGAAAACCTATAGGAGTTCAAGATATTCTTCCATAACTTTTTTTCTGAAGGTCATAGAGACTTGGAAGTTGGTTCCATCTCCACTAATGTGGGTATGCCCGATCCATTGGTACCACCCCCGAGCTTCTACGACCTTTGGAAGGGGTAGGGTTAGGGTTGTGATTAGTGTTTGCTTTTTGGGTTGTGATTAGGGTTAGGGTTAGGGATGAAAACCTATAGGAGTTCAAGATATTCTTCCATAACTTTTTTTCTGAAGGTCATAGAGACTTGGAAGTTGGTTCCATCTCCACTAATATGGCTATGCCCAATCCATTGGGACTATCCCCGAGCTTCTATGACCTTTGGAAATGGTGAAACCACCAAATCTATTAAAAAAAGTACAAGATATTTTTGAATAACTTTTTTTCTGAAAGTCATAGAGACTTGGGCTTTTCAGGATTGATAAAGGGTAGCCTGCCACGCAACCACACCGAATTTCAGCACGTTGCGAGCAAGCAGCGCAGAGTTATTCACCCTATGGTGAATATGGGTTAGAGTTGCCATTAGGGTTAGGGTTAGGGTTGTGATTAGGGTTAGGGTTAGGGAGGAGTACCCATTGGAGATCAAGATATTCTTCCATAACTTTTTTTCTGTAGGTCATAGAGACTTGGAAGTTGGTTCCATCTCCACTAATGTGGGTATGCCCGATCCATTGGTACCACCCCCGAGCTTCTACGACCTTTGAAAGGGGTAGGGTTAGGGTTGTGATTAGTGTTTGCTTTTTGGGTTGTGATTAGGGTTAGGGTTAGGGATGAAAACCTATAAGAGTTCAAGATATTCTTCCATAACTTTTTTTCTGAAGGTCATAGAGACTTGGAAGTTGGTTCCATCTCCACTAATGTGGCTATGCCCAATCCATTGGGACCATCCCCGAGCTTCTATGACCTTCGGAAATGGTGAAACCACCAAATCTATTAAAAAAAGTACAAGATATTTTTGAATAACTTTTTTTCTGAAAGGCATAGAGACTTGGGCTTTTCAGGATTGATAAAGGGTAGCCTGCCACGCAACCACACCGAATTTCAGCACGTTGCGAGCAAGCAGCGCAGAGTTATTCACCCTATGGTGAATATGGGTTAGAGTTGCCATTAGGGTTAGGGTTAGGGTTAGGGTTGTGGTTAGGGTTAGGGTTAGGGAGGAGTACCCATTGGAGATCAAGATATTCTTCCATAACTTTTTTTCTGTAGGTCATAGAGACTTGGAAGTTGGTTCCATCTCCACTAATGTGGGTATGCCCGATCCATTGGTACCACCCCCGAGCTTCTACGACCTTTGGAAGGCGTAGGGTTAGGGTTGTGATTAGTGTTTGCTTTTTGGGTTGTGATTAGGGTTAGGGTTAGGGATGAAAACCTATAGGAGTTCAAGATATTCTTCCATAACTTTTTTTCTGAAGGTCATAGAGACTTGGAAGTTGGTTCCATCTCCACTAATGTGGCTATGCCCGATCCATTGGGACCATCCCCAAGCTTCTATGACCTTCGGAAATGGTGAAACCACCAAATCTATTTAAAAAAGTACAAGATATTTTTGAATAACTTTTTTTCTGAAAGTCATAGAGACTTGGGCTTTTCAGGATTGATAAAGGGTAGTCCGCCACGCAACCACACCGAATTTCAGCACGTTGCGAGCAAGCAGCGCAGAGTTATTCACCCTATGGTGAATATGGGTTAGAGTTGCCATTAGGGTTAGGGTTAGGGTTGTGATTAGGGTTAGGGTTAGGGAGGAGTACCCATTGGAGATCAAGATATTCTTCCATAACTTTTTTTCTGTAGGTCATAGAGACTTGGAAGTTGGTTCCATCTCCACTAATGTGGGTATGCCCGATCCATTGGTACCACCCCCGAGCTTCTACGACCTTTGAAAGGGGTAGGGTTAGGGTTGTGATTAGTGTTTGCTTTTTGGGTTGTGATTAGGGTTAGGGTTAGGGATGAAAACCTATAGGAGTTCAAGATATTCTTCCATAACTTTTTTTCTGAAGGTCATAGAGACTTGGAAGTTGGTTCCATCTCCACTAATGTGGCTATGCCCAATCCATTGGGACCATCCCCGAGCTTCTATGACCTTCGGAAATGGTGAAACCACCAAATCTATTAAAAAAAGTACAAGATATTTTTGAATAACTTTTTTTCTGAAAGGCATAGAGACTTGGGCTTTTCAGGATTGATAAAGGGTAGCCTGCCACGCAACCACACCGAATTTCAGCACGTTGCGAGCAAGCAGCGCAGAGTTATTCACCCTATGGTGAATATGGGTTAGAGTTGCCATTAGGGTTAGGGTTAGGGTTAGGGTTGTGGTTAGGGTTAGGGTTAGGGTTAGGGAGGAGTACCCATTGGAGATCAAGATATTCTTCCATAACTTTTTTTCTGTAGGTCATAGAGACTTGGAAGTTGGTTCCATCTCCACTAATGTGGGTATGCCTGATCCATTGGTACCACCCCCGAGCTTCTACGACCTTTGGAAGGGGTAGGGTTAGGGTTGTGATTAGTGTTTGCTTTTTGGGTTGTGATTAGGGTTAGGGTTAGGGATGAAAACCTATAGGAGTTCAAGATATTCTTCCATAACTTTTTTTCTGAAGGTCATAGAGACTTGGAAGTTGGTTCCATCTCCACTAATGTGGGTATGCCTGATCCATTGGTACCACCCCCGAGCTTCTACGACCTTTGGAAGGGGTAGGGTTAGGGTTGTGATTAGTGTTTGCTTTTTGGGTTGTGATTAGGGTTAGGGTTAGGGATGAAAACCTATAGGAGTTCAAGATATTCTTCCATAACTTTTTTTCTGAAGGTCATAGAGACTTGGAAGTTGGTTCCATCTCCACTAATGTGGGTATGCCCGATCCATTGGTACCACCCCCGAGCTTCTACGACCTTTGGAAGGGGTAGGGTTAGGGTTGTGATTAGTGTTTGCTTTTTGGGTTGTGATTAGGGTTAGGGTTAGGGATGAAAACCTATAGGAGTTCAAGATATTCTTCCATAACTTTTTTTCTGAAGGTCATAGAGACTTGGAAGTTGGTTCCATCTCCACTAATATGGCTATGCCCAATCCATTGGGACTATCCCCGAGCTTCTATGACCTTTGGAAATGGTGAAACCACCAAATCTATTAAAAAAAGTACAAGATATTTTTGAATAACTTTTTTTCTGAAAGGCATAGAGACTTGGGCTTTTCAGGATTGATAAAGGGTAGCCTGCCACGCAACCACACCGAATTTCAGCACGTTGCGAGCAAGCAGCGCAGAGTTATTCACCCTATGGTGAATATGGGTTAGAGTTGCCATTAGGGTTAGGGTTAGGGTTGTGATTAGGGTTAGGGTTAGGGAGGAGTACCCATTGGAGATCAAGATATTCTTCCATAACTTTTTTTCTGTAGGTCATAGAGACTTGGAAGTTGGTTCCATCTCCACTAATGTGGCTATGCCCGATCCATTGGGACCATCCCCAAGCTTCTATGACCTTCGGAAATGGTGAAACCACCAAATCTATTAAAAAAAGTACAAGATATTTTTGAATAACTTTTTTTCTGAAAGTCATAGAGACTTGGGCTTTTCAGGATTGATAAAGGGTAGTCCGCCACGCAACCACACCGAATTTCAGCACGTTGCGAGCAAGCAGCGCAGAGTTATTCACCCTATGGTGAATATGGGTTAGAGTTGCCATTAGGGTTAGGGTTAGGGTTGTGATTAGGGTTAGGGTTAGGGAGGAGTACCCATTGGAGATCAAGATATTCTTCCATAACTTTTTTTCTGTAGGTCATAGAGACTTGGAAGTTGGTTCCATCTCCACTAATGTGGGTATGCCCGATCCATTGGTACCACCCCCGAGCTTCTACGACCTTTGAAAGGGGTAGGGTTAGGGTTGTGATTAGTGTTTGCTTTTTGGGTTGTGATTAGGGTTAGGGTTAGGGATGAAAACCTATAGGAGTTCAAGATATTCTTCCATAACTTTTTTTCTGAAGGTCATAGAGACTTGGAAGTTGGTTCCATCTCCACTAATGTGGCTATGCCCAATCCATTGGGACCATCCCCGAGCTTCTATGACCTTCGGAAATGGTGAAACCACCAAATCTATTAAAAAAAGTACAAGATATTTTTGAATAACTTTTTTTCTGAAAGGCATAGAGACTTGGGCTTTTCAGGATTGATAAAGGGTAGCCTGCCACGCAACCACACCGAATTTCAGCACGTTGCGAGCAAGCAGCGCAGAGTTATTCACCCTATGGTGAATATGGGTTAGAGTTGCCATTAGGGTTAGGGTTAGGGTTGTGATTAGGGTTAGGGTTAGGGTTAGGGTTGTGGTTAGGGTTAGGGTTAGGGTTAGGGAGGAGTACCCATTGGAGATCAAGATATTCTTCCATAACTTTTTTTCTGTAGGTCATAGAGACTTGGAAGTTGGTTCCATCTCCACTAATGTGGGTATGCCTGATCCATTGGTACCACCCCCGAGCTTCTACGACCTTTGGAAGGGGTAGGGTTAGGGTTGTGATTAGTGTTTGCTTTTTGGGTTGTGATTAGGGTTAGGGTTAGGGATGAAAACCTATAGGAGTTCAAGATATTCTTCCATAACTTTTTTTCTGAAGGTCATAGAGACTTGGAAGTTGGTTCCATCTCCACTAATGTGGGTATGCCCGATCCATTGGTACCACCCCCGAGCTTCTACGACCTTTGGAAGGGGTAGGGTTAGGGTTGTGATTAGTGTTTGCTTTTTGGGTTGTGATTAGGGTTAGGGTTAGGGATGAAAACCTATAGGAGTTCAAGATATTCTTCCATAACTTTTTTTCTGAAGGTCATAGAGACTTGGAAGTTGGTTCCATCTCCACTAATATGGCTATGCCCAATCCATTGGGACTATCCCCGAGCTTCTATGACCTTTGGAAATGGTGAAACCACCAAATCTATTAAAAAAAGTACAAGATATTTTTGAATAACTTTTTTTCTGAAAGTCATAGAGACTTGGGCTTTTCAGGATTGATAAAGGGTAGCCTGCCACGCAACCACACCGAATTTCAGCACGTTGCGAGCAAGCAGCGCAGAGTTATTCACCCTATGGTGAATATGGGTTAGAGTTGCCATTAGGGTTAGGGTTAGGGTTGTGATTAGGGTTAGGGTTAGGGAGGAGTACCCATTGGAGATCAAGATATTCTTCCATAACTTTTTTTCTGTAGGTCATAGAGACTTGGAAGTTGGTTCCATCTCCACTAATGTGGGTATGCCCGATCCATTGGTACCACCCCCGAGCTTCTACGACCTTTGAAAGGGGTAGGGTTAGGGTTGTGATTAGTGTTTGCTTTTTGGGTTGTGATTAGGGTTAGGGTTAGGGATGAAAACCTATAGGAGTTCAAGATATTCTTCCATAACTTTTTTTCTGAAGGTCATAGAGACTTGGAAGTTGGTTCCATCTCCACTAATGTGGCTATGCCCAATCCATTGGGACCATCCCCGAGCTTCTATGACCTTCGGAAATGGTGAAACCACCAAATCTATTAAAAAAAGTACAAGATATAATTGAATAACTTTTTTTCTGAAAGGCATAGAGACTTGGGCTTTTCAGGATTGATAAAGGGTAGCCTGCCACGCAACCACACCGAATTTCAGCACGTTGCGAGCAAGCAGCGCAGAGTTATTCACCCTATGGTGAATATGGGTTAGAGTTGCCATTAGGGTTAGGGTTAGGGTTGTGATTAGGGTTAGGGTTAGGGTTAGGGAGGAGTACCCATTGGAGATCAAGATATTCTTCCATAACTTTTTTTCTGTAGGTCATAGAGACTTGGAAGTTGGTTCCATCTCCACTAATGTGGGTATGCCCGATCCATTGGTACCACCCCCGAGCTTCTACGACCTTTGGAAGGGGTAGGGTTAGGGTTGTGATTAGTGTTTGCTTTTTGGGTTGTGATTAGGGTTAGGGTTAGGGATGAAAACCTATAGGAGTTCAAGATATTCTTCCATAACTTTTTTTCTGAAGGTCATAGAGACTTGGAAGTTGGTGCCATCTCCACTAATGTGGCTATGCCCGATCCATTGGGACCATCCCCGACCTTCTATGACCTTCGGAAATGGTGAAACCACCAAATCTATTAAAAAAAGTACAAGATATTTTTGAATAACTTTTTGTCTGAAAGTCATAGAGACTTGGGCTTTTCAGTATTGATAAAGGGTAGCCTGCCACGCAACCACACCGGATTTCAGCACGTTGCGAGCAAGCAGCGCAGAGTTATTCACCCTATGGTGAATATGGGTTAGAGTTGCCATTAGGGTTAGGGTTAGGGTTAGGGTTAGGGAGGAGTACCCATTGGAGATCAAGATATTCTTCCATAACTTTTTTTCTCTAGGTCATAGAGACTTGGAAGTTGGTTCCATCTCCACTAATGTGGCTATGCCCGATCCATTGGTACCATCCCCAAGCTTCTATGACCTTCGGAAATGGTGAAACCACCAAATCTATTTAAAAAAGTACAAGATATTTTTGAATAACTTTTTTTCTGAAAGTCATAGAGACTTGGGCTTTTCAGGATTGATAAAGGGTAGTCCGCCACGCAACCACACCGAATTTCAGCACGTTGCGAGCAAGCAGCGCAGAGTTATTCACCCTATGGTGAATATGGGTTAGAGTTGCCATTAGGGTTAGGGTTAGGGTTGTGATTAGGGTTAGGGTTAGGGAGGAGTACCCATTGGAGATCAAGATATTCTTCCATAACTTTTTTTCTGAAGGTCATAGAGACTTGGAAGTTGGTTCCATCTCCACTAATGTGGCTATGCCCAATCCATTGGGACCATCCCCGAGCTTCTATGACCTTCGGAAATGGTGAAACCACCAAATCTATTAAAAAAAGTACAAGATATTTTTGAATAACTTTTTTTCTGAAAGGCATAGAGACTTGGGCTTTTCAGGATTGATAAAGGGTAGCCTGCCACGCAACCACACCGAATTTCAGCACGTTGCGAGCAAGCAGCGCAGAGTTATTCACCCTATGGTGAATATGGGTTAGAGTTGCCATTAGGGTTAGGGTTAGGGTTGTGATTAGGGTTAGGGTTAGGGAGGAGTACCCATTGGAGATCAAGATATTCTTCCATAACTTTTTTTCTGTAGGTCATAGAGACTTGGAAGTTGGTTCCATCTCCACTAATGTGGCTATGCCCGATCCATTGGGACCATCCCCAAGCTTCTATGACCTTCGGAAATGGTGAAACCACCAAATCTATTAAAAAAAGTACAAGATATTTTTGAATAACTTTTTTTCTGAAAGTCATAGAGACTTGGGCTTTTCAGGATTGATAAAGGGTAGTCCGCCACGCAACCACACCGAATTTCAGCACGTTGCGAGCAAGCAGCGCAGAGTTATTCACCCTATGGTGAATATGGGTTAGAGTTGCCATTAGGGTTAGGGTTAGGGTTGTGATTAGGGTTAGGGTTAGGGAGGAGTACCCATTGGAGATCAAGATATTCTTCCATAACTTTTTTTCTGTAGGTCATAGAGACTTGGAAGTTGGTTCCATCTCCACTAATGTGGGTATGCCCGATCCATTGGTACCACCCCCGAGCTTCTACGACCTTTGAAAGGGGTAGGGTTAGGGTTGTGATTAGTGTTTGCTTTTTGGGTTGTGATTAGGGTTAGGGTTAGGGATGAAAACCTATAGGAGTTCAAGATATTCTTCCATAACTTTTTTTCTGAAGGTCATAGAGACTTGGAAGTTGGTTCCATCTCCACTAATGTGGCTATGCCCAATCCATTGGGACCATCCCCGAGCTTCTATGACCTTCGGAAATGGTGAAACCACCAAATCTATTAAAAAAAGTACAAGATATTTTTGAATAACTTTTTTTCTGAAAGGCATAGAGACTTGGGCTTTTCAGGATTGATAAAGGGTAGCCTGCCACGCAACCACACCGAATTTCAGCACGTTGCGAGCAAGCAGCGCAGAGTTATTCACCCTATGGTGAATATGGGTTAGAGTTGCCATTAGGGTTAGGGTTAGGGTTAGGGTTGTGGTTAGGGTTAGGGTTAGGGTTAGGGAGGAGTACCCATTGGAGATCAAGATATTCTTCCATAACTTTTTTTCTGTAGGTCATAGAGACTTGGAAGTTGGTTCCATCTCCACTAATGTGGGTATGCCTGATCCATTGGTACCACCCCCGAGCTTCTACGACCTTTGGAAGGGGTAGGGTTAGGGTTGTGATTAGTGTTTGCTTTTTGGGTTGTGATTAGGGTTAGGGTTAGGGATGAAAACCTATAGGAGTTCAAGATATTCTTCCATAACTTTTTTTCTGAAGGTCATAGAGACTTGGAAGTTGGTTCCATCTCCACTAATGTGGGTATGCCCGATCCATTGGTACCACCCCCGAGCTTCTACGACCTTTGGAAGGGGTAGGGTTAGGGTTGTGATTAGTGTTTGCTTTTTGGGTTGTGATTAGGGTTAGGGTTAGGGATGAAAACCTATAGGAGTTCAAGATATTCTTCCATAACTTTTTTTCTGAAGGTCATAGAGACTTGGAAGTTGGTTCCATCTCCACTAATATGGCTATGCCCAATCCATTGGGACTATCCCCGAGCTTCTATGACCTTTGGAAATGGTGAAACCACCAAATCTATTAAAAAAAGTACAAGATATTTTTGAATAACTTTTTTTCTGAAAGTCATAGAGACTTGGGCTTTTCAGGATTGATAAAGGGTAGCCTGCCACGCAACCACACCGAATTTCAGCACGTTGCGAGCAAGCAGCGCAGAGTTATTCACCCTATGGTGAATATGGGTTAGAGTTGCCATTAGGGTTAGGGTTAGGGTTGTGATTAGGGTTAGGGTTAGGGAGGAGTACCCATTGGAGATCAAGATATTCTTCCATAACTTTTTTTCTGTAGGTCATAGAGACTTGGAAGTTGGTTCCATCTCCACTAATGTGGGTATGCCCGATCCATTGGTACCACCCCCGAGCTTCTACGACCTTTGAAAGGGGTAGGGTTAGGGTTGTGATTAGTGTTTGCTTTTTGGGTTGTGATTAGGGTTAGGGTTAGGGATGAAAACCTATAGGAGTTCAAGATATTCTTCCATAACTTTTTTTCTGAAGGTCATAGAGACTTGGAAGTTGGTTCCATCTCCACTAATGTGGCTATGCCCAATCCATTGGGACCATCCCCGAGCTTCTATGACCTTCGGAAATGGTGAAACCACCAAATCTATTAAAAAAAGTACAAGATATAATTGAATAACTTTTTTTCTGAAAGGCATAGAGACTTGGGCTTTTCAGGATTGATAAAGGGTAGCCTGCCACGCAACCACACCGAATTTCAGCACGTTGCGAGCAAGCAGCGCAGAGTTATTCACCCTATGGTGAATATGGGTTAGAGTTGCCATTAGGGTTAGGGTTAGGGTTGTGATTAGGGTTAGGGTTAGGGTTAGGGAGGAGTACCCATTGGAGATCAAGATATTCTTCCATAACTTTTTTTCTGTAGGTCATAGAGACTTGGAAGTTGGTTCCATCTCCACTAATGTGGGTATGCCCGATCCATTGGTACCACCCCCGAGCTTCTACGACCTTTGGAAGGGGTAGGGTTAGGGTTGTGATTAGTGTTTGCTTTTTGGGTTGTGATTAGGGTTAGGGTTAGGGATGAAAACCTATAGGAGTTCAAGATATTCTTCCATAACTTTTTTTCTGAAGGTCATAGAGACTTGGAAGTTGGTGCCATCTCCACTAATGTGGCTATGCCCGATCCATTGGGACCATCCCCGACCTTCTATGACCTTCGGAAATGGTGAAACCACCAAATCTATTAAAAAAAGTACAAGATATTTTTGAATAACTTTTTGTCTGAAAGTCATAGAGACTTGGGCTTTTCAGTATTGATAAAGGGTAGCCTGCCACGCAACCACACCGGATTTCAGCACGTTGCGAGCAAGCAGCGCAGAGTTATTCACCCTATGGTGAATATGGGTTAGAGTTGCCATTAGGGTTAGGGTTAGGGTTAGGGTTAGGGAGGAGTACCCATTGGAGATCAAGATATTCTTCCATAACTTTTTTTCTCTAGGTCATAGAGACTTGGAAGTTGGTTCCATCTCCACTAATGTGGCTATGCCCGATCCATTGGTACCATCCCCAAGCTTCTATGACCTTCGGAAATGGTGAAACCACCAAATCTATTTAAAAAAGTACAAGATATTTTTGAATAACTTTTTTTCTGAAAGTCATAGAGACTTGGGCTTTTCAGGATTGATAAAGGGTAGTCCGCCACGCAACCACACCGAATTTCAGCACGTTGCGAGCAAGCAGCGCAGAGTTATTCACCCTATGGTGAATATGGGTTAGAGTTGCCATTAGGGTTAGGGTTAGGGTTGTGATTAGGGTTAGGGTTAGGGAGGAGTACCCATTGGAGATCAAGATATTCTTCCATAACTTTTTTTCTGAAGGTCATAGAGACTTGGAAGTTGGTTCCATCTCCACTAATGTGGCTATGCCCAATCCATTGGGACCATCCCCGAGCTTCTATGACCTTCGGAAATGGTGAAACCACCAAATCTATTAAAAAAAGTACAAGATATTTTTGAATAACTTTTTTTCTGAAAGGCATAGAGACTTGGGCTTTTCAGGATTGATAAAGGGTAGCCTGCCACGCAACCACACCGAATTTCAGCACGTTGCGAGCAAGCAGCGCAGAGTTATTCACCCTATGGTGAATATGGGTTAGAGTTGCCATTAGGGTTAGGGTTAGGGTTGTGATTAGGGTTAGGGTTAGGGAGGAGTACCCATTGGAGATCAAGATATTCTTCCATAACTTTTTTTCTGTAGGTCATAGAGACTTGGAAGTTGGTTCCATCTCCACTAATGTGGCTATGCCCGATCCATTGGGACCATCCCCAAGCTTCTATGACCTTCGGAAATGGTGAAACCACCAAATCTATTAAAAAAAGTACAAGATATTTTTGAATAACTTTTTTTCTGAAAGTCATAGAGACTTGGGCTTTTCAGGATTGATAAAGGGTAGTCCGCCACGCAACCACACCGAATTTCAGCACGTTGCGAGCAAGCAGCGCAGAGTTATTCACCCTATGGTGAATATGGGTTAGAGTTGCCATTAGGGTTAGGGTTAGGGTTGTGATTAGGGTTAGGGTTAGGGAGGAGTACCCATTGGAGATCAAGATATTCTTCCATAACTTTTTTTCTGTAGGTCATAGAGACTTGGAAGTTGGTTCCATCTCCACTAATGTGGGTATGCCCGATCCATTGGTACCACCCCCGAGCTTCTACGACCTTTGAAAGGGGTAGGGTTAGGGTTGTGATTAGTGTTTGCTTTTTGGGTTGTGATTAGGGTTAGGGTTAGGGATGAAAACCTATAGGAGTTCAAGATATTCTTCCATAACTTTTTTTCTGAAGGTCATAGAGACTTGGAAGTTGGTTCCATCTCCACTAATGTGGCTATGCCCAATCCATTGGGACCATCCCCGAGCTTCTATGACCTTCGGAAATGGTGAAACCACCAAATCTATTAAAAAAAGTACAAGATATTTTTGAATAACTTTTTTTCTGAAAGGCATAGAGACTTGGGCTTTTCAGGATTGATAAAGGGTAGCCTGCCACGCAACCACACCGAATTTCAGCACGTTGCGAGCAAGCAGCGCAGAGTTATTCACCCTATGGTGAATATGGGTTAGAGTTGCCATTAGGGTTAGGGTTAGGGTTAGGGTTGTGGTTAGGGTTAGGGTTAGGGTTAGGGAGGAGTACCCATTGGAGATCAAGATATTCTTCCATAACTTTTTTTCTGTAGGTCATAGAGACTTGGAAGTTGGTTCCATCTCCACTAATGTGGGTATGCCTGATCCATTGGTACCACCCCCGAGCTTCTACGACCTTTGGAAGGGGTAGGGTTAGGGTTGTGATTAGTGTTTGCTTTTTGGGTTGTGATTAGGGTTAGGGTTAGGGATGAAAACCTATAGGAGTTCAAGATATTCTTCCATAACTTTTTTTCTGAAGGTCATAGAGACTTGGAAGTTGGTTCCATCTCCACTAATGTGGGTATGCCCGATCCATTGGTACCACCCCCGAGCTTCTACGACCTTTGGAAGGGGTAGGGTTAGGGTTGTGATTAGTGTTTGCTTTTTGGGTTGTGATTAGGGTTAGGGTTAGGGATGAAAACCTATAGGAGTTCAAGATATTCTTCCATAACTTTTTTTCTGAAGGTCATAGAGACTTGGAAGTTGGTTCCATCTCCACTAATATGGCTATGCCCAATCCATTGGGACTATCCCCGAGCTTCTATGACCTTTGGAAATGGTGAAACCACCAAATCTATTAAAAAAAGTACAAGATATTTTTGAATAACTTTTTTTCTGAAAGTCATAGAGACTTGGGCTTTTCAGGATTGATAAAGGGTAGTCCGCCACGCAACCACACCGAATTTCAGCACGTTGCGAGCAAGCAGCGCAGAGTTATTCACCCTATGGTGAATATGGGTTAGAGTTGCCATTAGGGTTAGGGTTAGGGTTGTGATTAGGGTTAGGGTTAGGGAGGAGTACCCATTGGAGATCAAGATATTCTTCCATAACTTTTTTTCTGTAGGTCATAGAGACTTGGAAGTTGGTTCCATCTCCACTAATGTGGGTATGCCCGATCCATTGGTACCACCCCCGAGCTTCTACGACCTTTGAAAGGGGTAGGGTTAGGGTTGTGATTAGTGTTTGCTTTTTGGGTTGTGATTAGGGTTAGGGTTAGGGATGAAAACCTATAGGAGTTCAAGATATTCTTCCATAACTTTTTTTCTGAAGGTCATAGAGACTTGGAAGTTGGTTCCATCTCCACTAATGTGGCTATGCCCAATCCATTGGGACCATCCCCGAGCTTCTATGACCTTCGGAAATGGTGAAACCACCAAATCTATTAAAAAAAGTACAAGATATAATTGAATAACTTTTTTTCTGAAAGGCATAGAGACTTGGGCTTTTCAGGATTGATAAAGGGTAGCCTGCCACGCAACCACACCGAATTTCAGCACGTTGCGAGCAAGCAGCGCAGAGTTATTCACCCTATGGTGAATATGGGTTAGAGTTGCCATTAGGGTTAGGGTTAGGGTTGTGATTAGGGTTAGGGTTAGGGTTAGGGAGGAGTACCCATTGGAGATCAAGATATTCTTCCATAACTTTTTTTCTGTAGGTCATAGAGACTTGGAAGTTGGTTCCATCTCCACTAATGTGGGTATGCCCGATCCATTGGTACCACCCCCGAGCTTCTACGACCTTTGGAAGGGGTAGGGTTAGGGTTGTGATTAGTGTTTGCTTTTTGGGTTGTGATTAGGGTTAGGGTTAGGGATGAAAACCTATAGGAGTTCAAGATATTCTTCCATAACTTTTTTTCTGAAGGTCATAGAGACTTGGAAGTTGGTGCCATCTCCACTAATGTGGCTATGCCCGATCCATTGGGACCATCCCCGACCTTCTATGACCTTCGGAAATGGTGAAACCACCAAATCTATTAAAAAAAGTACAAGATATTTTTGAATAACTTTTTGTCTGAAAGTCATAGAGACTTGGGCTTTTCAGTATTGATAAAGGGTAGCCTGCCACGCAACCACACCGGATTTCAGCACGTTGCGAGCAAGCAGCGCAGAGTTATTCACCCTATGGTGAATATGGGTTAGAGTTGCCATTAGGGTTAGGGTTAGGGTTAGGGTTAGGGAGGAGTACCCATTGGAGATCAAGATATTCTTCCATAACTTTTTTTCTCTAGGTCATAGAGACTTGGAAGTTGGTTCCATCTCCACTAATGTGGCTATGCCCGATCCATTGGTACCATCCCCAAGCTTCTATGACCTTCGGAAATGGTGAAACCACCAAATCTATTTAAAAAAGTACAAGATATTTTTGAATAACTTTTTTTCTGAAAGTCATAGAGACTTGGGCTTTTCAGGATTGATAAAGGGTAGTCCGCCACGCAACCACACCGAATTTCAGCACGTTGCGAGCAAGCAGCGCAGAGTTATTCACCCTATGGTGAATATGGGTTAGAGTTGCCATTAGGGTTAGGGTTAGGGTTGTGATTAGGGTTAGGGTTAGGGAGGAGTACCCATTGGAGATCAAGATATTCTTCCATAACTTTTTTTCTGTAGGTCATAGAGACTTGGAAGTTGGTTCCATCTCCACTAATGTGGGTATGCCCGATCCATTGGTACCACCCCCGAGCTTCTACGACCTTTGAAAGGGGTAGGGTTAGGGTTGTGATTAGTGTTTGCTTTTTGGGTTGTGATTAGGGTTAGGGTTAGGGATGAAAACCTATAGGAGTTCAAGATATTCTTCCATAACTTTTTTTCTGAAGGTCATAGAGACTTGGAAGTTGGTTCCATCTCCACTAATGTGGCTATGCCCAATCCATTGGGACCATCCCCGAGCTTCTATGACCTTCGGAAATGGTGAAACCACCAAATCTATTAAAAAAAGTACAAGATATTTTTGAATAACTTTTTTTCTGAAAGGCATAGAGACTTGGGCTTTTCAGGATTGATAAAGGGTAGCCTGCCACGCAACCACACCGAATTTCAGCACGTTGCGAGCAAGCAGCGCAGAGTTATTCACCCTATGGTGAATATGGGTTAGAGTTGCCATTAGGGTTAGGGTTAGGGTTAGGGTTGTGGTTAGGGTTAGGGTTAGGGTTAGGGAGGAGTACCCATTGGAGATCAAGATATTCTTCCATAACTTTTTTTCTGTAGGTCATAGAGACTTGGAAGTTGGTTCCATCTCCACTAATGTGGGTATGCCTGATCCATTGGTACCACCCCCGAGCTTCTACGACCTTTGGAAGGGGTAGGGTTAGGGTTGTGATTAGTGTTTGCTTTTTGGGTTGTGATTAGGGTTAGGGTTAGGGATGAAAACCTATAGGAGTTCAAGATATTCTTCCATAACTTTTTTTCTGAAGGTCATAGAGACTTGGAAGTTGGTTCCATCTCCACTAATGTGGGTATGCCTGATCCATTGGTACCACCCCCGAGCTTCTACGACCTTTGGAAGGGGTAGGGTTAGGGTTGTGATTAGTGTTTGCTTTTTGGGTTGTGATTAGGGTTAGGGTTAGGGATGAAAACCTATAGGAGTTCAAGATATTCTTCCATAACTTTTTTTCTGAAGGTCATAGAGACTTGGAAGTTGGTTCCATCTCCACTAATGTGGGTATGCCCGATCCATTGGTACCACCCCCGAGCTTCTACGACCTTTGGAAGGGGTAGGGTTAGGGTTGTGATTAGTGTTTGCTTTTTGGGTTGTGATTAGGGTTAGGGTTAGGGATGAAAACCTATAGGAGTTCAAGATATTCTTCCATAACTTTTTTTCTGAAGGTCATAGAGACTTGGAAGTTGGTTCCATCTCCACTAATATGGCTATGCCCAATCCATTGGGACTATCCCCGAGCTTCTATGACCTTTGGAAATGGTGAAACCACCAAATCTATTAAAAAAAGTACAAGATATTTTTGAATAACTTTTTTTCTGAAAGGCATAGAGACTTGGGCTTTTCAGGATTGATAAAGGGTAGCCTGCCACGCAACCACACCGAATTTCAGCACGTTGCGAGCAAGCAGCGCAGAGTTATTCACCCTATGGTGAATATGGGTTAGAGTTGCCATTAGGGTTAGGGTTAGGGTTGTGATTAGGGTTAGGGTTAGGGAGGAGTACCCATTGGAGATCAAGATATTCTTCCATAACTTTTTTTCTGTAGGTCATAGAGACTTGGAAGTTGGTTCCATCTCCACTAATGTGGCTATGCCCGATCCATTGGGACCATCCCCAAGCTTCTATGACCTTCGGAAATGGTGAAACCACCAAATCTATTAAAAAAAGTACAAGATATTTTTGAATAACTTTTTTTCTGAAAGTCATAGAGACTTGGGCTTTTCAGGATTGATAAAGGGTAGTCCGCCACGCAACCACACCGAATTTCAGCACGTTGCGAGCAAGCAGCGCAGAGTTATTCACCCTATGGTGAATATGGGTTAGAGTTGCCATTAGGGTTAGGGTTAGGGTTGTGATTAGGGTTAGGGTTAGGGAGGAGTACCCATTGGAGATCAAGATATTCTTCCATAACTTTTTTTCTGTAGGTCATAGAGACTTGGAAGTTGGTTCCATCTCCACTAATGTGGGTATGCCCGATCCATTGGTACCACCCCCGAGCTTCTACGACCTTTGAAAGGGGTAGGGTTAGGGTTGTGATTAGTGTTTGCTTTTTGGGTTGTGATTAGGGTTAGGGTTAGGGATGAAAACCTATAGGAGTTCAAGATATTCTTCCATAACTTTTTTTCTGAAGGTCATAGAGACTTGGAAGTTGGTTCCATCTCCACTAATGTGGCTATGCCCAATCCATTGGGACCATCCCCGAGCTTCTATGACCTTCGGAAATGGTGAAACCACCAAATCTATTAAAAAAAGTACAAGATATTTTTGAATAACTTTTTTTCTGAAAGGCATAGAGACTTGGGCTTTTCAGGATTGATAAAGGGTAGCCTGCCACGCAACCACACCGAATTTCAGCACGTTGCGAGCAAGCAGCGCAGAGTTATTCACCCTATGGTGAATATGGGTTAGAGTTGCCATTAGGGTTAGGGTTAGGGTTAGGGTTGTGGTTAGGGTTAGGGTTAGGGTTAGGGAGGAGTACCCATTGGAGATCAAGATATTCTTCCATAACTTTTTTTCTGTAGGTCATAGAGACTTGGAAGTTGGTTCCATCTCCACTAATGTGGGTATGCCTGATCCATTGGTACCACCCCCGAGCTTCTACGACCTTTGGAAGGGGTAGGGTTAGGGTTGTGATTAGTGTTTGCTTTTTGGGTTGTGATTAGGGTTAGGGTTAGGGATGAAAACCTATAGGAGTTCAAGATATTCTTCCATAACTTTTTTTCTGAAGGTCATAGAGACTTGGAAGTTGGTTCCATCTCCACTAATGTGGGTATGCCCGATCCATTGGTACCACCCCCGAGCTTCTACGACCTTTGGAAGGGGTAGGGTTAGGGTTGTGATTAGTGTTTGCTTTTTGGGTTGTGATTAGGGTTAGGGTTAGGGATGAAAACCTATAGGAGTTCAAGATATTCTTCCATAACTTTTTTTCTGAAGGTCATAGAGACTTGGAAGTTGGTTCCATCTCCACTAATATGGCTATGCCCAATCCATTGGGACTATCCCCGAGCTTCTATGACCTTTGGAAATGGTGAAACCACCAAATCTATTAAAAAAAGTACAAGATATTTTTGAATAACTTTTTTTCTGAAAGTCATAGAGACTTGGGCTTTTCAGGATTGATAAAGGGTAGCCTGCCACGCAACCACACCGAATTTCAGCACGTTGCGAGCAAGCAGCGCAGAGTTATTCACCCTATGGTGAATATGGGTTAGAGTTGCCATTAGGGTTAGGGTTAGGGTTGTGATTAGGGTTAGGGTTAGGGAGGAGTACCCATTGGAGATCAAGATATTCTTCCATAACTTTTTTTCTGTAGGTCATAGAGACTTGGAAGTTGGTTCCATCTCCACTAATGTGGGTATGCCCGATCCATTGGTACCACCCCCGAGCTTCTACGACCTTTGAAAGGGGTAGGGTTAGGGTTGTGATTAGTGTTTGCTTTTTGGGTTGTGATTAGGGTTAGGGTTAGGGATGAAAACCTATAGGAGTTCAAGATATTCTTCCATAACTTTTTTTCTGAAGGTCATAGAGACTTGGAAGTTGGTTCCATCTCCACTAATGTGGCTATGCCCAATCCATTGGGACCATCCCCGAGCTTCTATGACCTTCGGAAATGGTGAAACCACCAAATCTATTAAAAAAAGTACAAGATATAATTGAATAACTTTTTTTCTGAAAGGCATAGAGACTTGGGCTTTTCAGGATTGATAAAGGGTAGCCTGCCACGCAACCACACCGAATTTCAGCACGTTGCGAGCAAGCAGCGCAGAGTTATTCACCCTATGGTGAATATGGGTTAGAGTTGCCATTAGGGTTAGGGTTAGGGTTGTGATTAGGGTTAGGGTTAGGGTTAGGGAGGAGTACCCATTGGAGATCAAGATATTCTTCCATAACTTTTTTTCTGTAGGTCATAGAGACTTGGAAGTTGGTTCCATCTCCACTAATGTGGGTATGCCCGATCCATTGGTACCACCCCCGAGCTTCTACGACCTTTGGAAGGGGTAGGGTTAGGGTTGTGATTAGTGTTTGCTTTTTGGGTTGTGATTAGGGTTAGGGTTAGGGATGAAAACCTATAGGAGTTCAAGATATTCTTCCATAACTTTTTTTTTGAAGGTCATAGAGACTTGGAAGTTGGTTCCATCTCCACTAATGTGGCTATGCCCGATCCATTGGGACCATCCCCGACCTTCTATGACCTTCGGAAATGGTGAAACCACCAAATCTATTAAAAAAAGTACAAGATATTTTTGAATAACTTTTTGTCTGAAAGTCATAGAGACTTGGGCTTTTCAGTATTGATAAAGGGTAGCCTGCCACGCAACCACACCGGATTTCAGCACGTTGCGAGCAAGCAGCGCAGAGTTATTCACCCTATGGTGAATATGGGTTAGAGTTGCCATTAGGGTTAGGGTTAGGGTTAGGGTTAGGGAGGAGTACCCATTGGAGATCAAGATATTCTTCCATAACTTTTTTTCTCTAGGTCATAGAGACTTGGAAGTTGGTTCCATCTCCACTAATGTGGGTATGCCCGATCCATTGGTACCACCCCCGAGCTTCTACGACCTTTGGAAGGGGTAGGGTTAGGGTTGTGATTAGTGTTTGCTTTTTGGGTTGTGATTAGGGTTAGGGTTAGGGATGAAAACCTATAGGAGTTCAAGATATTCTTCCATAACTTTTTTTCTGAAGGTCATAGAGACTTGGAAGTTGGTTCCATCTCCACTAATGTGGCTATGCCCGATCCATTGGGACCATCCCCAAGCTTCTATGACCTTCGGAAATGGTGAAACCACCAAATCTATTAAAAAAAGTACAAGATATAATTGAATAACTTTTTTTCTGAAAGGCATAGAGACTTGGGCTTTTCAGGATTGATAAAGGGTAGCCTGCCACGCAACCACACCGAATTTCAGCACGTTGCGAGCAAGCAGCGCAGAGTTATTCACCCTATGGTGAATATGGGTTAGAGTTGCCATTAGGGTTAGGGTTAGGGTTGTGATTAGGGTTAGGGTTAGGGTTAGGGAGGAGTACCCATTGGAGATCAAGATATTCTTCCATAACTTTTTTTCTGTAGGTCATAGAGACTTGGAAGTTGGTTCCATCTCCACTAATGTGGGTATGCCCGATCCATTGGTACCACCCCCGAGCTTCTACGACCTTTGGAAGGGGTAGGGTTAGGGTTGTGATTAGTGTTTGCTTTTTGGGTTGTGATTAGGGTTAGGGTTAGGGATGAAAACCTATAGGAGTTCAAGATATTCTTCCATAACTTTTTTTCTGAAGGTCATAGAGACTTGGAAGTTGGTTCCATCTCCACTAATGTGGCTATGCCCGATCCATTGGGACCATCCCCGACCTTCTATGACCTTCGGAAATGGTGAAACCACCAAATCTATTAAAAAAAGTACAAGATATTTTTGAATAACTTTTTGTCTGAAAGTCATAGAGACTTGGGCTTTTCAGTATTGATAAAGGGTAGCCTGCCACGCAACCACACCGGATTTCAGCACGTTGCGAGCAAGCAGCGCAGAGTTATTCACCCTATGGTGAATATGGGTTAGAGTTGCCATTAGGGTTAGGGTTAGGGTTAGGGTTAGGGAGGAGTACCCATTGGAGATCAAGATATTCTTCCATAACTTTTTTTCTCTAGGTCATAGAGACTTGGAAGTTGGTTCCATCTCCACTAATGTGGGTATGCCCGATCCATTGGTACCACCCCCGAGCTTCTACGACCTTTGGAAGGGGTAGGGTTAGGGTTGTGATTAGTGTTTGCTTTTTGGGTTGTGATTAGGGTTAGGGTTAGGGATGAAAACCTATAGGAGTTCAAGATATTCTTCCATAACTTTTTTTCTGAAGGTCATAGAGACTTGGAAGTTGGTTCCATCTCCACTAATGTGGCTATGCCCGATCCATTGGGACCATCCCCAAGCTTCTATGACCTTCGGAAATGGTGAAACCACCAAATCTATTAAAAAAAGTACAAGATATTTTTGAATAACTTTTTTTCTGAAAGTCATAGAGACTTGGGCTTTTCAGGATTGATAAAGGGTAGCCCGCCACGCAACCACACCGAATTTCAGCACGTTGCGAGCAAGCAGCGCAGAGTTATTCACCCTATGGTGAATATGGGTTAGAGTTGCCATTAGGGTTAGGGTTAGGGTTGTGATTAGGGTTAGGGTTAGGGTTAGGGTTAGGGAGGAGTACCCATTGGAGATCAAGATATTCTTCCATAACTTTTTTTCTGTAGGTCATAGAGACTTGGAAGTTGGTTCCATCTCCACTAATGTGGGTATGCCCGATCCATTGGTACCACCCCGAGCTTCTACGACCTTTGGAAGGGGTAGGGTTAGGGTTGTGATTAGTGTTTGCTTTTTGGGTTGTGATTAGGGTTAGGGTTAGGGATGAAAACCTATAGGAGTTCAAGATATTCTTCCATAACTTTTTTTCTGAAGGTCATAGAGACTTGGAAGTTGGTTCCATCTCTACTAATGTGGCTATGCCCAATCCATTGGGACCACCCCCGAGCTTCTATGACCTTCAGAAATGGTGAAACCACCAAATCTATTAAAAAAAGTACAAGATATTTTTGAATAACTTTTTTTCTGAAAGGCATAGAGACTTGGGCTTTTCAGGATTGATAAAGGGTAGCCTGCCACGTAACCACACCGAATTTCAGCACGTTGCGAGCAAGCAGCGCAGAGTTATTCACCCTATGGTGAATATGGGTTAGAGTTGCCATTAGGGTTAGGGTTAGGGTTAGGGAGGAGTACCCATTGGAGATCAAGATATTCTTCCATAACTTTTTTTCTGTAGGTCATAGAGACTTGGAAGTTGGTTCCATCTCCACTAATGTGGGTATGCCCGATCCATTGGTACCACCCCCGAGCTTCTACGACCTTTGGAAGGGGTAGGGTTAGGGTTGTGATTAGTGTTTGCTTTTTGGGTTGTGATTAGGGTTAGGGTTAGGGATGAAAACCTATAGGAGTTCAAGATATTCTTCCATAACTTTTTTTCTGAAGGTCATAGAGACTTGGAAGTTGGTTCCATCTCCACTAATGTGGCTATGCCCGATCCATTGGGACCATCCCCGACCTTCTATGACCTTCGGAAATGGTAAAACCACCAAATCTATTAAAAAAAGTACAAGATATTTTTGAATAACTTTTTGTCTGAAAGTCATAGAGACTTGGGCTTTTCAGTATTGATAAAGGGTAGCCTGCCACGCAACCACACCGAATTTCAGCACGTTGCGAGCAAGCAGTGCAGAGTTATTCACCCTATGGTGAATATGGGTTAGAGTTGCCATTAGGGTTAGGGTTAGGGTTAGGGTTAGGGAGGAGTACCCATTGGAGATCAAGATATTCTTCCATAACTTTTTTTCTGTAGGTCATAGAGACTTGGAAGTTGGTTCCATCTCCACTAATGTGGGTATGCCCGATCCATTGGTACCACCCCCGAGCTTCTACGACCTTTGGAAGGGGTAGGGTTAGGGTTGTGATTAGTGTTTGCTTTTTGGGTTGTGATTAGGGTTAGGGTTAGGGATGAAAACCTATAGGAGTTCAAGATATTCTTCCATAACTTTTTTTCTGAAGGTCATAGAGACTTGGAAGTTGGTTCCATCTCCACTAATGTGGCTATGCCCGATCCATTGGGACCATCCCCGACCTTCTATGACCTTCGGAAATGGTGAAACCACCAAATCTATTAAAAAAGGTACAAGATATTTTTGAATAACTTTTTGTCTGAAAGTCATAGAGACTTGGGCTTTTCAGTATTGATAAAGGGTAGCCTGCCACGCAACCACACTGAATTTCAGCACGTTGCGAGCAAGCAGCGCAGAGTTATTCACCCTATGGTGAATATGGGTTAGAGTTGCCATTAGGGTTAGGGTTAGGGTTAGGGTTAGGGAGGAGTACCCATTGGAGATCAAGATATTCTTCCATAACTTTTTTTCTGTAGGTCATAGAGACTTGGAAGTTGGTTCCATCTCCACTAATGTGGGTATGCCCGATCCATTGGTACCACCCCCGAGCTTCTACGACCTTTGGAAGGGGTAGGGTTAGGGTTGTGATTAGTGTTTGCTTTTTGGGTTGTGATTAGGGTTAGGGTTAGGGATGAAAACCTATAGGAGTTCAAGATATTCTTCCATAACTTTTTTTCTGAAGGTCATAGAGACTTGGAAGTTGGTTCCATCTCCACTAATGTGGCTATGCCCGATCCATTGGGACCATCCCCGACCTTCTATGACCTTCGGAAATGGTGAAACCACCAAATCTATTTAAAAAAGTACAAGATATTTTTGAATAACTTTTTGTCTGAAAGTCATAGAGACTTGGGCTTTTCAGGATTGATAAAGGGTAGCCTGCCACGCAACCACACCGAATTTCAGCACGTTGCGAGCAAGCAGCGCAGAGTTATTCACCCTATGGTGAATATGGGTTAGAGTTGCCATTAGGGTTAGGGTTAGGGTTGTGATTAGGGTTAGGGTTAGGGTTGTGATTAGGGTTAGGGTTAGGGTTAGGGAGGAGTACCCATTGGAGATCAAGATATTCTTCCATAACTTTTTTTCTGTAGGTCATAGAGACTTGGAAGTTGGTTCCATCTCCACTAATGTGGATATGCCCGATCCATTGGTACCACCCCCGAGCTTCTACGACCTTTGGAAGGGGTAGGGTTAGGGTTGTGATTAGTGTTTGCTTTTTGGGTTGTGATTAGGGTTAGGGATGAAAACCTATAGGAGTTCAAGATATTCTTCAATAAAAAAATTTCTGAAAGTCATAGAGACTTGGGCATTTCGGGATTAATAAAGTGTAGCCTGCCACGCAACCACACCAAATTTCAGCAAGCACTGCAGAGTTATTTGGCCTACATCCAACTTTTCATTCCTGTTGATGCTATTATTTCTAACAGATCACACTTAAAGGCATGGATGGGGATTGAACCCATGATCTTTGGTTTACGAGACCAACGCCTTACCACTTGGCCACCACGCCACTTGCTTTGCTGTATGTTTTATGCATCCACTAACCACAAAATCTACAAATACTGGCTGTAATGTTTCAGTGTATGAGCAAGTCTGTCTGCTGACAGTGTCTCTGGTCATTTCCAGCCTACCTGTCCCATTTTATGCACTTCAGTTGCATCCAGAGAAAACCCCCTTTGAGTGGTTTGAATAGTCGGGGATGATTCACTCCAGCTCTGCAATAAGAGTCACCTTCTACTCTGCCAGCTTCTTCATCTCTGGAGGTAACATGTCGGATCTCTGCAAGCTTTACTGCCTCTGTCAGTGGGTTTCAGTATTTATCCTGAAGGTCTGTGATTTCTTCGCTTGTTGACAGATATTTTTTCAAATATAAACTTGATGTGAACAGTCTCTCTACAAATGTCTATAGAAATAAACAAGTATATGTTGGCACAATCAGTTCATGACTCAATGTTCAGGTCTGAAATGGACCTAAACTTCAGAAGGCATAGATGGGGATTGAACCCATGATCTTTGGTTTACAAGACCAACGCCTTACCACTTGGCCACCACTCTCTAGAGTTCAGCTGTGTGTCTCTGAAGAGTGACCAGTCCAAAGAACCTCCTCCATTCTTCAGTAATGAACCTGGACCCTCACACACAAAGTAAGAGACCTGCTACAAACATGTGAACCTCCAAACTGAATCCTCAGAGAACGAATCAGTGAATGATGAGTTCTGAATGAAAACATGTTTGTGTTTGCAGAGGTGAGGACCACAGACTGAGAGCAGAGTCTCCAGAGTTCAGCTGTGTGTCTCTGAAGAGTGACTGGTCCAGAGATCAGCCTCCAAACTTCAGTAATGAACCTGGACCCTCACACACAAAGTAAGAGACTGTTTCTACTGTGAACTGATCTGAAGAGGATGTAGTTTCCTCTAGTGTGGCCCCTGCATTAGGACACAGCTTCATTGAAATTGGTGACTAATCTCTCAGAATCCCTCAAAGAGCTCAGACCTCCACCAAGGCCCAACACGCTCCTTATGAAACCACTTTGAAATTCACTAGATCCATTTCACTCATAAACATCAGTCCTCTGAACATCTGGTTCACAGAACACATCCTTCACCAAGTTTACTGGTGATCTGTTCAGTGGTTTTTATAATCCCACTAACGAACAAACCAACCAACACACAAACATACAGGGTGGAAACAAAACCTCCTTGACAGAAGTGATGATGACCTGTGACATTTGACTTATCAGGACATGTCTTCACAGAGAGAGGAGGAGGAGGAGTCATGTTTCTGAGGAGGAGCAGTCGTCCCGCTGTGCTTCGTGTCAGGACGTCCTGAAGGATCCAGTCTCCACCAGCTGTGGACACTGGTTCTGCAGACAGTGCATCACCTCATACTGGGACCAGTCTGGTTCTTCAGGAGACTCCTCCTGTCCCCAGTGTGGACAAAGATCCAGAAGAGGAGCTGGAGCTCAGACAGCCGGTCAGAGCAGCACTGTACATGTGTCTGCTGATGTCTTCACTTCTGACAACAGCACATGTTTGATTTTGTTCCTTCATACAGCATCAACATTTCACTTGGTTATAAAAGCACAAAGTTCAAAAGCTTTGATTTCTGTAGTTTTTCTGTATTTGATGAAAACAATCAGCAGATTCTCAGATTCTCTGTCTCTGACATTGTTTCTTGTCTTTCAGCAGATCGGGGTCTGCAGGAGGTTTTAGACCAACATAAGATCAGTCTGAGGAGGAGATGTGAACATGTGACTGAAGGAACTGAGGAAACAGGAAGTAGAACCCTCCTCAACAGGATCTACACTGAGCTCTACATCACAGAGGGACAGAGTGAAGAGGTTAATACTGAACATGAGGTGAGGCAGCTTGAGACGGCTTCCAAGATGAAGAGCCTCCACGACACTCCCATCAAGTGCCACGACATCTTTAAAGCCTTCACTGACCAGCAGAGCAGCATCAGAGTCGTCCTGACCTGCGGCGTCGCTGGCGTTGGAAAAACCTTCTCGGTGCAGAAGTTCACTCTGGACTGGGCAGAGGGTTTAGAAAACCAAGATGTGAGTCTGCTGGTTGTGCTTTCGTTCAGGGAGCTGAACCTGGTGAGAGACGAGCAGCACAGTCTTCTCACGCTGCTCCGTGTTTTCCATCCAACATTACAGAAGCTCACGGCAGAGACGCTCGCTGTCTGTAAACCTGTGATCATCTTTGACGGCCTGGATGAAAGCAGACGTTCTCTGGACTTCAACCACAGGGAGGTCGTGTCTGAGGTCACACAGAGGTCATCAGTCAACGTGCTGCTGACAAACCTCATCCAGGGGAATCTGCTTCCCTCGGCTCTCGTCTGGATAACCTCCCGACCTGCGGCGGCCAATCAGATCCCTCCTACATGTGTTGACAGGGTGACAGAAGTACGAGGCTTCACTGACGCCCAGAAGGAGGAGTACTTCAGGAGGAGATTCAGTGATGAGGAGCTGAGCAGCAGAATCATCTCACACATCAAGACGTCCAGGAGCCTCCACATCATGTGTCAAATCCCAGTCTTCTGCTGGATCAGTGCTACAGTTCTGGAGCACATGTTGACCACAGACCAGAGAGGAGAGCTGCCCAAGACCCTGACGGACCTGTACTCACACTTCCTGCTGGTTCAGACAAAGAGGAAGAACAAGTACGGTGGGGGACATGAGACGAGTCCACAGCAGCTGACGGAGGCTGACAGGGACATTCTTCTGAAGCTGGGGAGGCTGGCGCTTAAACATCTGGAGGAAGGAAACATCATGTTCTACCAAGAAGACCTGGAGCAGTGTGGTCTTAATGTCACAGAGGCCTCGGTGTACTCAGGAGTTTGTACTGAGATCTTCAGAAGAGAGTGTGTGATCTTCCACAAATCAGTCTACTGCTTTGTTCATCTGAGCGTTCAGGAGTTTCTGGCTGCAGTCTACATGTTCCACTGTTACACCGAGAAGAACTCAGAAGAACTCAAGAACTTCTAGGAAACATATGGGAACACAGACACCTTCTCCCTGGATGACCTCCTGAAGAGAACCATGCTGAAATCCCTCACCAGTAAAAATGGTCATCTTGATCTGTTTGTTCGCTTCCTTCACGGCCTCAGTCTGGAGTCCAACCAGAGAGTCTTAGGAGGCCTGCTGGGTCGGACAGAGAACAATCCAGAGATCATCCAGAGAATCATCAACAACCTGAAGAAGATGCAGAGTAATAATATTTCTCCTGACAGAAGCATCAACATCTTCCACTGTCTGACTGAGATGAACGACCACTCAGTACATCAGCAGATGCAACAGTTCCTGACGTCAGAGAACAAATCAGAGAAGAAACTCTCTGAGATCCATTGCTCAGCTCTGGCCTACATGCTGCAGATGTCAGAGGAGGTTCTGGATGAGTTGGACCTGAAGAAGTTCAACACATCAAACCAGGGTCGACTGAGACTGATCCCAGCTGTGAGGAACTTCAGGAAGGCTCTGTGAGTCCAGACATGATCAATAACATGTTGAATCAGTGTAGATGAGTCAAACACACACAGTGTTCAATGATTCTCCTTCTTGTGGGCAACATGGTGTTGTAGTGGTCAACACTGTTAGTGCAGCCTCTCTGTGAGGAGGATGTTCTCCTCCTGTCTGCAGGGTTTTCTCTGGGTTCTCCAGCTTCATCCACAAACCAAAGACATGTAGTGTGTGTGTGTTTATACATTTAAACATGAAACATGACTCGTCAACATTTTGTGCTCAGAGACTGTGAACTGCAGGACTCCGTGTTAAAGTGAAGATCTGGATTCATGATCCGACACCATCGATTAAAAACTGTTGTCTAAATCATTCCAATAAAAAACAGAACAAATGAACGTGAACTTAGTTGAAAAGTTTTAAACATGAACAGTTTATTCTTTCTTCAAACTAGAATTCTCATCCTGTGTCTGTGCACCACCACCAACCAGTGCAGAGTCAGTCCCTGCAGGTCGCTGACATGTTGCATTCACAATAATATGAGGTCACTGTAACCTTTGACCTTCGACCACTGAAATCTAATCAGTTGATCTTTGAGTCCAACTGGTCAAAATGTGAAGAAGTTCTCTAAAGACAGACTTGAGACGTCATGTTCAAGTCCTTGACCTCTGACCTTTGACCACCTGAATCTAATGAGGTCATCTGTTAGTCTGAATGAACGCTTGTACCAAATCTGAAAGGATTCTCTTGAGGTGTTTTTAAGATCAAATGTTCGAGAGGCAAAAAGTGGATTAACCACGGTGAGGGTCACATGATCACGTTTTGTATGAATGTTGTGTTTTCTGATTTTATTCTAACACATTGGATTTTTTCTTTAATTACAGACTCGGTGGTCGTGAACTCTCAGAGATTCACTGTGAAGTCGTGGCCTCAGCTCTGAAGTCAGACCCCTCACATCTGAGAGAACTGGATCTGAGCTACAACGAGCTGCAGGACTCAGGAGTGAAGCTGCTCTGTGCTGGACTGGAGAGTCCAACCTGTCGACTGGAGACTCTGAGGTCAGGTCCTTAAATCCTTGAATGTTCACTTTTCTAAAGTTCTTTCTTATTTGTTCATTTATTTAAATTGAACTGTCTCAGTTCTGCTCTGCTCACTGTCCCTCAGTCATCTGTCCCTCACCCAGCCTGTCAGTCACGTCCACCTCATCAGTCCAACTCCATTCAGTGAGTAACATGTGGACAGAGACCGAGCACTCGTCCTCCTCAGGTTCTCAACAATAAGACACGTTCTTATTGAAGCACGTTGGACAGTTGATGAGTATAGAACCAAACAGGAAGTGACTGTCAGGAGCCATCTCTACTTTAAACAGTGTTTAATGACACAAACCTACTCAGTGACCAAACACACAGAGAAGAAGGTGATGAATGAAACAATGGTCCAACATGTCTGATGTGATATTTATCTTCAGGTCACAGACTGGACTGAGGTCAGCAGCATGTTGAGAGTCTGTGTTGACATGATGACGATCCACAATAACAGGAGACACATTCAAATATTCACATTTCTTTATCCAGGTTGAGTCTCCGTGTCCAAATAATCTATTGTTACTGAATCAGGACTCGTCTTTAGTCCAACATGTCTGATTTCATATTTATCTTCCATGTTATGAGTCTGTGCTGACATGAATATTTGTTATTATCACACATGAACTCAGATTCATTTACAGTTAAGTTTTATTCTTTCTTCAGGTTGAGGAGCTGCAGACTGTCAGAGATCAGCTGTTCTTCTCTGGCTTCAGCTCTGAGGTCAAACCCCTCTCATCTGAGAGAACTGGATCTGAGCTACAACAAGCTGCAGGACTCAGGAGTGAAGGAGCTGCTTGATCTAGAGCAGAGTTCAGACTTTCACCTGGAGACTCTGAGGTCAGTAGATGTTTGGAGTCAGTCCATGCTGCTTTCATCAGTATTTTACTAAACACAGTCAGTATCACAGTAAAGATCCAGGGTCTGGACCAGAAGCAGGATTTGTGGTTATCAGGTTAACTTCAGGTTTAGTTTCTTCAGGCCTACGAAGCTCGTTCACTTCTTATCGGGGTAAATCACCATGGTAACTGATGATGGACGGCTAACATGCTCCGGAGCAGGTGAAGTTGGAGATCAACCTGTTTAAAAGCTCCGCCCACTGAGCAAAGTAACTACACTGTTGTGTGGACATGTTGAAGTGTCCTCGTAGTTCAGGCCTCAGTGTGTCCTCAGTGAAGCTGTGAGAGGACAACGATGACAGACTTCAGGATTGGACAGAAACTCAGTTTGTCAGAAGCACATGTTCATCAACACACAGTGAAACATGGCTTCACCTGTAACAGCAGGAAATCCACCTCTCAAGTGTCCACTCTGCACTTTCACATGCAGAGGAAACACACGTGATGGTCAAAGTGTGTGCAGCTCTTAGCGTGTTCATTCCAACACGTGAACATGAAGCAGAGAGGAAGCTGCTCCACCTCTGAACAGGACTGAAGTCCCTGCTGCTCTTTATACTGGATGTGCTGCATCACTGACTCACAGCTGATGAAGTGAGTCTCTGTAAACACTGATGTCTTCTTCTCTCAACAGATGGAGATGATCTTTGTAAAGGTGAGTGTGAAGAGGACAGTGTGAAGAGGACAGTGTGTGTGGACGGAGGCTGAGCTGTGTCCTGATGATCCAGAGGCTGAAGCAGCAGCAGCTTGTGTGTAGTCTCCAATTCACCCAACCCCTGGTTTCACTCAACATGTGAATAAACCCACTCACTGCTGACATCACACTCTTGATCTTGTTCTGACATATGGCAGAGACATTGAACATGTAATAATATTTCAACAGAACCTTCTTCTGTCCGACCGTTTTTTAATTACATTTGAATTTAGAATATTGACGACACTGGTTCTCGACAGAAATTCTATGATAGTCAGTGTTTATCTTTTTCCTGCCCTCGTCAGTCTCACCTGTTGGTCCTGTGCCACCTGTCTCTAGTTCCTCATTAGTTCAGTGTGTACTTAAGTCTTTGTGCTTCTGACCAACCAACTGACCAAGACACACTTGGTCAGTTGGTTGTTGTGAGATGCTGTTTCCATGTCTTTTTTCGCCACTCGTCTCTGTTTCTTCTCCCCCCAGTAAGTCTCTAGTGTTTTCTTGCGTCTCCCCTGTTTTTGCCTAAGAGCATTTGGAGTTCTTTGTTGATTTTGGATTTTGTTATTATTCCCTGCATTCTTCATTAAAGTACACTTTCAGTTTAAATCTTGTTCTGCCTGTCCACCCACTCCCTTACCCGCTCCCCACAAAACGTAACAATGCTTGTGAAGTCTGGAGGAGGAACAGAGAGCGCTCATCTACAACTTGTCCCGTCTTCAAGGGCATGAATGCCATCTTCATTCAGAACTATTACTTTGATTGATGGACGAGAGGAACATCTTCAACCTGATGAAGTCGCCGAGTAAAATCTCAAACGAAATATCAACAATGAGCAACTTGAGCTGATTTGCTCAGAAATATGTGAATACACTGATAAATAAAAGTAGAGGAAAGTGAAATAAAAGTGTTGTATTCAAATATAGATCCGAATGGTGAAAGTATAAAATCAGCCAGTGCAAGTTTTTTTTAGTTTTTTTATACATCCATAAGATACTATGGTTAAAAAAGTAAATAATTAATTTACATTTTGAAATTAGGAAAACAAATTAGAAGCAATCAGATTGAGGTTCCACTGTAAATTAAAAACATCAATATACTATAAGACATCATGTTTAGATCTGAGTGTGTTCATAAGGTCCTCTTGAGATCTGATCAGACACACAGTGATACCAGGTGCATACAGGAGGAAAGGAAACCAAATGAATTCTAATTTACAGGCATGGATGGGGATTGAACCCATGATCTTTGGTTTACGAGACCAACGCCTTACCACTTGGCCACCACGCCATTTGCTTTGTTATATGTTTTATGCATCCACTAACCACAAAATCTACAAATACTGGCTGTAATGTTTCAGTCTATGAGCAAGTCTATTTGCTGACAGTGTCTCTGGTCGTTTCCAGCCTACCGCTCATATGCACTTCAGTTGCATCCAGAGAAAACCCCCTTTGAGTGGTTCGAATAGTTGGGGATGATTCACTCCAGCTCTGCAATAAGAGTCACCTTCTACTCTGCCAGCTTCTTCATCTCTGGAGGTAACATGTCGGATCTCTGCAAGCTTTACTGCCTCTGTCAGTGGGATTCAGTATTTATCCTGAAGGTCTGTGATTTCTTCGCTTGTTGACAGATATTTTTTCAAATATAAACTTGATGTGGACAGTCTCTCTACAAATGTCTATAGAAATAAACAAGTATATGTTGGCACAATCAGTTCATGACTCAATGTTCAGGTCTGAAATGCACCTAAACCTCAGAAGGCATGGATGGGGATTGAACCCATGATCTTTGGTTTACGAGACCAACGCCTTACCACTTGGCCACCACGCCACACTAGAGAGTCTCATAAACATTTTATGGAAGAGAGCTGATTGCCAGAGGGAATTGATCATTGAAAAATGTTTGGTTGTTCGTTATTTCTCATCTGAGGCAAACACAAGCACTCAACTTTCAGCCGACACATTGCTCCACGTTATCGTTTGATTCCTGGAATCGTGCAGCTGAAGCTCGACGAAAAGTCTTCAAGTGGATAAACGCTAAACTCTGAGTCAGCCACGTTGTATTTGAACAGTAACAGACCAGTCGTATTGGCTTTGTTCTGAATGACCTGCACGAGTTACACATCCATCAGTATCTATGAGACACGCAGCATTTTATTCCAGACATCCAGGAGAGAACGTGTGATTTGGTTTTGAAGTTTTATTTTGTGTTGAGGAGAAATCAGTGATTCTATAGATGAATCATGAACCAGTTCATCTGAATGTTGAACTGGCAGTGATGCTGTAGTTTTTTCATTCTCCACTAGATGGCACCATGATACCATTTTCCTGTTTCCAGTCTGATGCTCTGAGTGTTTCTCTCCTACTCACCATCGTTCTTTGTTCTCGGAGAATAAAATAAAATAAAAGTGCTGCAGGTAAAATAACACATCACAACAGAAACTTCTACTGAAGAATCTGAGCTGAGGGACAACAGAGGTTTAAATACTGCAGCAGCTGATGAGATGAGGAGCAGCAGGTTTGAGGCCACACACACACACACACACACACTGATCAGTTCCTCAGATTAGCTCCTGGGCCGCTTGCATCCCTGACCTCTATGAACCCATGACCCTTTCTGTTCAGTGTAAATGCCTTCACGTGCTGGGGGCCTGACTGAGAGGAGGCACGGAGAAACCTAAAAATTTGCTTGAGAATATCAGAACTGTTCACTGCAGCATTTTTCTTGAACAACTATTAAATAAAAAGTTTGAATGTGTTTCATGCAAAGTTGTTTTTCGCTGAGTGACATTTGCCTTCTGACAAAAACAACAGTTTTAAAAACCATTCTTCATGTGTTTAAAGAACTCGAGCAGCAGCTTTACTCTCTCTCTCTCTCTCTCTCTCTCTCTCTGAAGAGCACCAGCTGATTCGTCCCCACTGTAATTACATCATTTAATTAGCACATGTAATCACGCTGCCTCCACAGCTTCATTCATAACTTATATCATAATGATGAACCATCACTTTCCACTGTATCAAACCCACTCTGCTGATCTGACCTTGAGTTGTGCGTAACGACGTCTTTAAGGCTAATACACATTTTAATTTCGCTCCACTGAACACGTGTCATACATGACAAAAGACTCGATGTCTAATGATTCAAAGACTCATTTGAGGCTGAGCTCTCTGCACACCCTCCCTCTGGTAACGCATCTATTAAAAATGCTTTTCTCACAGATGTTACACCACAGCATTTAATGAACGAGGCTCAGTGTTTTAATTAAATAATGGATCAGAGTAAGAACTGCAACCACTTTCACATTTGTTCTCTGAGACCCATTAATTACACAAAGGTTTTCTCTCATCACTTCATGAACTAACTCAATTTCCGGCTGAGGCACAAGGACGATCCAATCAGAATATTAGCAGTTTATCAAATGACGAGTGATGATGAGTGTTGTGTGTTGTGATGGTGCTGCAGGCGGAGTAATCGACATCAGACATGCTTCACATCTGTGGAGCTTCACTCAGCCCGAAACTCACCTCTTGGATCTTCAACACACAAACATGCCGCCCTAATATATAATACACACTACCAACCACACACAGAGTAATTCCCATCATCATCATCATCATCATCATCATGAGGATGATCGTCATCCTCCTGGCAGCAACATTCATCTTCACACCTCATTAACCACGAGACAAGGATGTCAGGTTCATCTGAGCGCACACAAGCATGTACACACACACACACACACACACACACAGTTGTGTAGGATATCACACAAAATACACACTTGCATATTTACATATGCACAAACACAACCTGGCAGACACACACAGACACCTGCAGTGCAGAGTGTAGTGTTGATCCATAATGTCCCAGCCCATCACTAACCATGTAACATCACTGTAGCTGAGCCTGTGTTACACAACATCTGCATTATACATCATGGTGTCTGTGTGTTCATACTAAACATGGCATTAGCAGGATATTGTCAGAGAAACAAACTTACACATGACACGAAACCTGTTTGTTCTGCATTTCTGGTCAGTTGGAGATTGTTGGGAAGGCCCGGTGGAGTAATTACATCCTATCTGTCATAATTAAAATTCGCCTCTGTGCCGGAAAACCCTGGATTTTTATTTTCACTCTGGGTCTCAGGGTCATTCTGAAAACACAAGACTTAAGAGGAGGGGATGAATGACTCGGCTCCATTTCTGGTGATTCCCTGGAACAAATAAACCTGATGAAGGAGAAGCCAGAGGCTGTTGCTCTGACAAGGGAGAAATGTGCTGCCTTGAACAAATGTGCCAAAAACGTCCATGCAGGTATGTTGATGCCACAGCAACATGAATAAATGATGGAGGAAGACTTTTATTCACAGTAAAAGATATAGATAAACTGTTAAACTCAAAACTAGCTTTTAAGAAGGTCTATCACGGACCTGTGAGACAAACACCACACTGTTGATTCAAGTATTTTTCCAATCTCTGAAATATGATGAGTGTTCAGTATTCACAAGTCAGATCGTGGAGTGGTGCAACATTTTTAGCATTTCAAGTTCTTCACACCTCTTCTCTTTCTGTCAGAGATCTTGTAAGTTCCAGGTCAAACCTTTACCTGAGCTCTGCTGCTCCCTCTGGCTGCTTTTCTTAGGAATAAGTCTGAGCAGAGATGAGACCACACTGGGATTAATAGAGCCGCCCCGCTGTTTGTCCTTGGCCTATTCTTCATTAACTTCACATTCGCACCAGTTTTAGGTCCTCAGTGTAAAAAACACACATCCCAGAGGAGGTGCAGGAGCGAGTCAAGGGGCCTGAACAACTTTATCAAACCCTGAACAATGGGCAAGCAGCTGCAGCACTCGTTAATTATTCAGATAAGTGGCAATGGAGCGATAAAGCGTAATTTAAAAGCGAGAACTAGACGACAGGTGAAAAGAAACTTAGAGATGGACGACAGAAAGAGTTTCTGCAGAGGCTGGAGTGTAAAAGTAGATCAGTGCCCAGTCGCTTCTGTTTTCTGTGGAGGTCGTTAGTAAAGTGAGAGAGCTGCTCTGTGTAGATTTAATATTCTGCTCTTCAAGTTCGACAAATTAGAAAAACGTGTGGTAAGTTTGCTTCGAAGATATAAAAGTCTCCATTTAAATGTCTAAATGAACCAAACCTATGTTATATATTTTGTTGACTCGTGTATTATGCAGAACGTTTCCCACAAACTATTCAAGGTAACAGGACGTTTATTGTTTAACCTTTCTTAGGTTAGTCTCTGCTGTGAATTCAAACAACGTATAAGAATGGAAAAACACACACACAGCCAGTTAGCCAGTCGGATGTTTTTTTCCTTCCACAGTTTATAGTGGTCACTGTTGACGGAGCACGATTATTCATCATCATTTGCTGCGTGATGTGAATAAACCGTTGACATCACTTCACCAACATGATTTGCATTAGGTAGTTTTTCTTCGGCGATGGTGCTGAAGAACTCCCATGATCCCTCGGTGCTTCACGACGTCATCAAACTAGGTGCTGTTGAGACCCCTAGTGGCCGTGGTCATACATGGGCCTTGGTGGAGGTATGAATTCTTTAAACTTTAAACCTGTGCTCTATTGAAATCATTGACCTGTAACCTAGAGTTTTTCCTGTCATCCAGATTTACCCCCTGTTGCCACAGTAACTCTTTAAATCAGTGACATGGTTTGTTGAAATGTTTTATTTTCACAAATTCTGACCGCACACCTCGAGCTGGGAGACAAAAACAAAGCATCTGTCAAATACCATAAATGCCTCAGTTCATTTAAATCTAACGTGCACTGACAGCGGCTCAGCATGAAGTGACAAAATGGACTGAGAAAATAAAATATTGTGCTGTCCACAGGTTTGATGAGCAACGCTGCACCTGTGCTGCTTTGATTTGATTACACCCATTCAATGCGTCCCAGTAATGGAAAGCTTAATTTGTAAAAACTGCAGGAAGACACATCCCCAAGATGATGTTTGGAGAACGGCTGCGAGCATCGCGGTGGCGGATGATTTGCTCTGAAGTCATTTTTATTAAAAAGTGTTTGGTTGCTTTATGTGCAAAGGTCTATATAGTATAATAGAGAAGTGACAGATATTATTATTTGCAGGTTAATAATGTTAACGCTGCTCAGCTCTATGCAATCACTGCTCCTGGGATGAATGAGTTGACCCATAAACCTCTGTGTGAATGGAGTTTGGTTGTGATAGTGCATTCACACCGAATGGAATTTTCCATGGGATGAGATTACAACAGACAACAGACACAAATACATAATTCTCTAGACCCACAAAGAACAGGCTTGTCTGGCATTTCTCTGGCTGAACAAGTGACCATCATCAGCACCGTCGATCAAACCGTCCCTGTGTCCATTGTCCCTGGATTTGGCTTGAATGTTTAAAGATGTCAAGACAATTGGAGTTTTACTTTTTTTTTTTATATATCTCTTGGTGCAAACCTGCAACAAGACGCTGGGAAACTATTCAGTGATCAAATATTCTCTTCACTGCACCAACCTGCTTACAACTTACAACTAGAACAAACACAATCTATGACACACAAAGACATTGCATCGTCCCGTCCTGAATACTGATCATTACTATGATCATTCAAACAGTTTAAGTTGGAAAACAAGCTCCGGGCTGAGGACATCAACAAAAGCTAATTGGAGTCGGGGCCAATCAATGTAACAAGGTGTGGGTTAGAGGTGCTTTAAATAAAAAGAAAAACATTTAAACCCTTTGAGTTTAATATTCACAAGACACAACGGCTGAGGTGAAACATGAGTCACAGCAGAAAAAATGACTTCCCAGGTTTACCAAGTGTCTTAGAGGATCATGTCCTGAAGCTTTTCTTCAACTATAACCAGACTTTGAACATGTACGTGTGTAAAAACTAAATTCTTTAGTGCCTAAATTACAACGTGAAACCAAAATCAACCAGATCAAGTGAAACAATGGAACAAACACATGAACCTTATTTCAGACCTCGGTTGCTACTGTACAGATTGAATAACAAAGAAGGAAACCCGGAGAATAAGTCTGAGCTGAAGTGGAAAAATAACGAAAGGACCGGAAGTAAACACACCTGAGAAAGATAAAAAGAGTAAAGGAGAGAAACTAAGTATGAGATTAGAGGAGGGGTGAGAAAGGAGAGAGATTATTGGTAATTGAAAGATAAAATGGTAATCAAGCAGTCGGGGCAAAATATTAGACCTCTTCTTTTTCATTTGGGCGGCAGGCACATGGGAGCGATGGAGAGAAGGAGAGCTAAGTGGTGGGAAGGAGTCGGGGAAATGGAGTGAGAGAACAAAGGGGAAAGGGAGTAAAGTGCGAGACACAACTGGAGAGGAGGAGAGAAAAGAGCGATCTGCTCAAATTTCACTTCTCTACCACTCATCCCTCTTCATAATAGAACTGTCAAATCAACGTGGAGCTTAACGACGAACTGCTCCCCTTCCTCTCGCGCTCTCTTTTACTCTCTCCTGCTCTCCATCTATTTATTTCCCCCTTTTTCTCCATCCTCACTTCTCACCTTCTCTCTGCTGCATTTTGTGCATTTCGAAATATGGTCTTTGCTTCCTTTTGTTTAACTTCAACACTTCCTCCTAGTTCCTCTAAGAAGAATCAGAATCAGATTTATTGATATTTGAGAGTGAGATGCAGAGATCAGTCACACTAAAACACACTCTGCTCATATTCAGATCGTTCATTTTAATTTGAGTTGTTCCTAATGTTCAGAAAACACATCACTGTCCTCACACTGTCCACTGCTGCAGCTCCTCTTTTCAGCCTCTGTCTGAAATGCTTGTGTTTAGCTCCTGTCTCTTTAAGAAGCCCCTCCCACTTGTTGGTCACCTGCCTCCGCTCCCTTCACATGGCTTCGTTGGTGGGCGTGTCAGACTAGCCGCGATTCACTTCAATTCAATTTTCTTCCTTTTTATTTGAGTCAAATCATAACATATATTATCTTGAGGCACTTTACAGGTCGAGACCTTAAATATCAAACCCAACAGTTCCCACGATGAGCAGCACTTTGGGCTGTGGAGAGAATAAAAAAAAAAGAGAGAGAACAGGAAGAATGCGTAACTGTCGTATTTAATCTCTGTCGGACAAATTGTTATAATGAAAACAGTAACAGTGATGTTTCCAGTGTGTAGATCCTCTGGACAAATGTATTTGAAACACGCTGAGAAGCCGCTGCAGCCTTGTGCACCACCACCTCCCTCTCTCTCCGCTCCATAACCACTCTGCTCCTGTTTGAATCTCCATATATTGTGAACCTTAATTCCTTCTTCCTCTTCACCAGAGTCTTTCTCTGTCTCTCTCCTCCCCTCTGTTTGTAATCCCTTTTCGAATTCTCTCTCACACTTACAGCGTCTGTAAATGTTTGACTAAGAAGCTCTGGCTGAGTTCTGAATATTTCAAACAGGATACATCTCAGTTTCCATGACAGAATATTTTACTTTCACATCACATCACACGGAGATGACACCTTCACGGCCACATGAAAAACGGAGGGGTCGGGCTGAGGGGTCACTTGGGACAGGCCCTTAAAACTGACAGTTGTCCCTATAAATGGTTTATTCCCAGAAACCAGACAAGGCAATAACAAGCGGTCGGTTTCACAGGACAAGAGTTTGCGACGCTGGTGTGTTTAACCCACGACCTTTAAGCTGCAGGTTGATCCTTCTACCTGCCTGAACCACCCTACTACGATGACGAGAGGAGCAGGAGTGTGATCTTCTACCACTGCTCCCTCCTTCTGCTTTTCAATTCCTTTCTCTGTGGGTTTATGTGACAAAAACACACTGAGGAATATTCTCTGTGTGTCATTCTCACTGTCTTCAATAAGTTTCGCTGCAGGTTCTCTTGGGGAGAATAATTCGTCTCTCGCTCTTTCTCCATTTGTTTTCACCGGGCTGACAAAAGAAAAATGCCGTCAAGGAATGGCCTCAGCTCGTCTCTTTTCTTGCTGTCTCGTCCTTTATGTCTTTTTGCCCTTAGAGTTTGCAAATCATGCTCTTGGAAAAAGCCATGAAGGCACAAACATGATGAATGAAAGATTTAAAAGCTCAAATTGCTAAATGCAGCTCAAACGTAAAATGAATAACAAACAAACTTGTTTAGAAAGAAACACAGGAAATGCTAAAGGCTAGATTAAAACTGTTGTTAATGGTAAAATTGGACATGTAGCTTGTTTTTGACTGTGGTATCATCACTGATGCTGTTATTGTTGGGGTATTGACCTGCTTCCTTGAAGGCATGGACAGGGATTGAACCCATGATCTTCAGTTCGCCAGACCAATGCCTTTCCTCTTGGCCACCATGCCACTGTTAGTTGCCTTTTATGGAATCAAACTACTGTGTTCACAATCAATAAACATTATTTTGCTCACCACTAATCAGTTATCAGGTTCAGTCGTCAGTGTATGTTCTTGGTAAAAACGAGAAGATGAGAAGCAACAATTCATTTCCACTATGTCAGTGCACCTGACGGTGATTGAAGTGTTTTGCAAATTAAGTGTTAAACCTCTCGATTCTTGCAGGAGGGAAACGTGTGCAGCCGTATATGGATGGGTTTATTGAAAGCATTTAAACTTGGAGACTTGTGCAAACGATTTAATGTAATTCATCCATCAAAGAATTCTTCTTTCACCGACACAATTCAGGGGAAACAACATATTTCCACTGTGGCTGACATCCACTTGGTATTACAGCATTGAAAGGTTAGGAGTTTGGGGATTGAAGCAATGATCTTTGGTTTTCGAGATCAACGCCTTACCACTTGACCACCATGCCAAAGACATAAGGGGACGAATTTGGATTTTTGCTGATGACCACAGCTTGAAGGTCGTCACTGGGTAAATACTTGGAATCTAGAGCAAAGGACAGAGGATCAGTGATCTCTGTTTTGAAATCTTTGGGGTCAGAATTAGGCAACAGTGAAAGTGAAAGATTGCTAACGTGGTAATATGACAATTAAGAGCTCTTGTTTTTCACTATAAAGGCATGGATGGGGATTGAACCCATGTTCTTTGGTTTACAAGACCAACGCCTTACCACTTGGCCACCACGCCTCCTTGTACAGCTGCAAAGGAATATTCTTTCATTATGCACATCTGTGGTATCTGCTGCATATGACATCATATTTCATAGGCCTGTCTGCACACTCAGCAGATGTGTGTGTGTTCTCATCCTGCTGTTTAAATGCCATCCCAGAGGGAGACCCGAGGATGAGAATTGGAACCAGGTACTCATTCATTTCAGAGGACTGGGATTGTGGGGAAGAAGAAAAAAAAAAAAAAGAAAGGAGAGTGTAGAAATGCTGAATTGGTAAAAAGATGGAAGAGAGGAAATGGAGCGAATGAGGTGGATAAGTCAGGATGTGGTGGGGAGGACGACATTGTGAAGAGGAGGGAAGAAAGGGAAATGGAAATGGGAGATGAGGTGGAAATCAAAGCTCAAAGTGGAGAAAAGGTGCAGAAAACATATGCAGGGAGGAGGATGTAGAGAGAAGACACGGAGGAAGGAGTGAAAAGTGACAAACTGAAGGAATCAGTGGTGCGTTCAGACGGAATGAATGAACCAGTTCTTTTAGTTCTGTCCATTTTCTCGTCCAATTATCAATTATCAGAAGATTTAGATGCACAAAGGGTCTCATATTTTTCTACCCCCTGCCTGCGAGAGACACTTCTGCTCCATTAGGAGGCGATGCATATTTTACTTTTATTTCAGAAGGTGAAAAGAGGCAGCAACGTGTGGTATGATGCAAGAGATGGATGTTTTTATGTATCACACCATGAAAACCTATTATGAATCTGTATTTAATAGATTATTTCATGAATAAAGTTGAAATGGTAAAAATAAAGTGGAACTAAATCCAAAGAATACAGTTGGACAGCACAACATGCTAATCTTAGTATTTTTATACATTCTTATATTAGATATACATTTTATTTTAACTTTAAAACGTCTGCTGATGTTTTGCGAATCTATAAGTATAAGTAAGTATAAGTACATACTAAAGGCAGTACAACAATGTACTTCTGTTACCCGCTGGACTTCCTCCTCTGCTCCTGACACGTCGCCTGTCTTCACAGATCATTAAAGGGAGGGGATGGGTGAGAGGATGGACAGATCGGTAGATGGATGGTTGAAAGGATGAGGAAAGACAAACATAAACACACCCCAGTGAACACGCCTCCTCCTCCAATGACTCATTTCTCTGATACAACAGAGACAATCTTTATCTTTTTGTGTTTGTGTGTCTGTCAGTGTGAAGCTGTGTGTGTGTGTGTGTGTGTGTTTGTTTCATCGTCATCCCTCCATCAGTGTTATACATGTATAATGTGACATACATTTTACACAACTTGTTTGAGATCTTGTTTAACATAAGGACTTAATCACACAAATTATATAACATTTACTGTAATAATGTCTAAACTGTAATATTGAGATTTAGTAAGAACTAGATTTTATATATTTGTTCATACATCTCTGACAGTAAAACTCCAGCAAAACATGCACAAGTGGAATTAAACAGAAGAACTTTCAGTTTGAACGACACTTTAAAACCCTTGCAAGCATTTCATTGTGATGCTTACATGTAATGATCACATCTCTTATTGATCCGTGACAGACAGAGGCACCTCCATTCACAGTGTCATGTCTCTGCACCTCATGAAGTTGAGCCTGAATCTTTGTACATTTTCTAAAAAAAACATTAGAAACTGTGTTGAAAGCGCCTTTAAAGCTGATTTCAGCTTGTGAACCTTTTCACGTACAATTAATCTAACCTCAAGTTTTGGACTACAGCTCAAATGATTGTATGTCTGTATTTACAAGATGTTCTCCTTCATTTTTAATCTCTTAGTCCCCCCCCATCCCAATTTCTGTGCATTGCAGTTCTTCTCTCGACGCTGATTCCAGGCCTCTTATCTCCAAGAGGAAAACACCATGTAGACAAACAGTGTGCCTGCAGAGTGGAAACATAATATTACAATCATCAAATGTGTGTGTGTGTGTGTGTGTGTGTGTGTGTGTGTGTGTGTGTAGGCCTTAAGGGTAGTAGTGATAATACAATGCAAACAGCGTCCATTATTGCTGTATCAAACCTTATGAAACGAGGGAGAGGAAACATGCTGGCTTCATGTTGGGCTTTTATATGACTTCACACACACACACACACACACACACACACTGCATAAAACATAAACACACAATTACTGACAAGGCCTCCCGTGGTCTCTGGTATTTGTTTCGTTTCCTCTCTGAACTGCAGAGCGCTGCTGCACCGGGTCGACAATCTAATGAACACGCTCACACGCAGCAGTGGGGAACATCTTTCATATTTGTTGACAGTTATTACTGTGCAATTAGTCCATGCAGACGTCGGGTTTAATTGTATTTTCACATAACAGAATGAGTGTTGTGGTCTAGACTTGTTATTCTGGACAACACAGAGTGTAATATAACAAAAAAAAACTGAGGCTGAATAACACAACGTGAAGTAACGTGTTCCAACGTGAAAATATTTTTCTCCCCACTGAGACAACAGCTCTTTTCAAAATGTTGAACACATCATAAAGTATCTGATCAACGTGTTTTTGTTCCTGTAGACCCCAAGTGAGCACGAACGTGGGACTGGCATCGAGGCGAAGGAAAGGGAACGTCATGTTAGCCGCCTGGATGAGCTGATCACAGTAAGTCGTCCATTTCATTACAACAGAAATAATTAGTACCAAGTTTCTCTGTTGTTGAGAGACAGGAAGTAGTAAAACTGTCACCTACTTTGTTTTTACCCAGACTGACCCAAAGACGAGGATCACGCCACGGAGGGGTCTCTCTCACCCCTTTCTCACAATGGTCCACTTTAAATATCCCACAGCATCCCCTGACAGCTTTGTTTCACTGTCACACCGACCTGCTCAGTCACTTCGAAACAGCAGAGCAGCAGTGTCTCCGAGGTAAAAAGAAATGACTCAGACTCTGTGTGTGTGTGTGTGTGTGTGTGTGTCCTCCAGATGGACCTGAGCACAGTGAGGAAGGTGTTCCTGCCAGAGGCTCTGGGTGAGGACAGATCGTAACAGCTTTCACACAAACGCTCTGAAACCTGCTCGGATATTACAAGGCCAAAGGTTTCCAGTCATCTGCTGCCTTTGTGTGTGTGTGTGTGTGTGTGTGACAAGGACAAAGTCTGCTTGGTTAGAGAAAATCATGCATCAATAGAGTGAATGTCAATTAATATGTTTTTATCATTGATTTGTATCAAATGTACATGTTCTAATATCCACTGCATGTTTTGTATTTCAAATTAATGACGATGAGTACTCCAATTTAGAGAAGTCCATGGTGTCGCGGCAAAAAAACACAAGTTTAAAGTTCCAAAAAGTGTTTCAATAAAACACAGACGAAGGAACTAAAACATTAGAATTCCAGGGCCCTTAGAAAACCTAACTCTACTGAAAATAGAGCTGACAAAACAAGGTGTCAACATAATCACTAACTGACCACAGCAATAATCTACGTTCGCATAGAGTGTGAAAAATATAACGGACGAAGAAGGGAATTAATATCAGGATTAAAAGACGTAAAAGAAAAATATTAAATTAGAAATGTAGTTTTGGAAGACATCAAGGAATTTACATCATCTTCTAATGATCTACTCCAGAGAAACAGGAATAAAGAAAATAACTTAATTTAAATTTGGTTTTGTTTGCTGCCAATCTACCGCTCCACACTCCAGTCCAGTAGGTGGCGGTACTGCACCTACAAGCTGGTTTGACAACCGGCATTAAACACCAGAAGAAGAAGGAGCTCAGGTGTTCTGCTGGAGGAGGAAGAAGAAGAAGAAGAACTCATGGCAGGTAACTCAAAACCAAGAAAGGAATGAATGCAACTTAAAAAAAACCATTAACTACATGTGGGTCTCATGTAGATACTGATTTATTGTGGAGCGGTGAATGTCGTGGGCTCTGCTCATGAAAGTAACTGAACACGTGTGTGAAACTTCAGATCTGTGTGAGTCGTACCTGCGGCTCTTCTTGTAAACATTGATTCAGTGCAGCCGGACGCTGACGAATATCACATCTGTAATATTTTGGTTCAGATGTTAGCTTCTAAAAAAAACTCCAGCTGCGCCACTTTCATCATTTATCTTTTGTTGTGCTGCTGTCACTCAGCGACCACAGCTGCTGGTCCCATTAGTAATTATTTATTTACTCACATTGTTTCATTTTAATTAGTATTAACTCGTTACATGTTTGAAACAAAACATACTTGTTGTCCAAAGAGAAGCTTCAGAGCTCTCAGACACTGAGCGTTTCCACAACCACTTGTATTTGACACCAACCAGCGTTTGGCCTCTGTTCCCTAAAATGGTTCAACGAGTGTAAGAGGCCGGCACGGTGGTGCAGTGGTTAGCATCGTCCCCTCACAGCATGAAGGCTCTAGGGTTTGAACCCTAACCCTCATGTCCCTGCGTTGGTTTTCTATGAGTACTCTGTCTTCCACCCACAGTCCAGAGATTTGCAGATCTGGGTTGAATGAATGGGATTGTCTCTTTATGTCGTCCCTGTGATGGACTGACCAAGGTCCGCTCCTCCTCCTGCCCAATGTCAGCTGGTCCAGCCCCCTGGACCTTAAAAAGACAAGACGGACAGATGTGGATGAATGAAAACAGCTACAATAGTTAACTAATCACCTGTAAAGCCGTCACATACCCTTCATCGTCTCCTCCCTCCTTCCCTCATCCCATAAAATTGCACTTTGCATGGACCTTGCTGAACCTTCCATTGACTTCCAGGCGTTAATCATGGTCCCTACAAGTCTTAGCTGGTCAAGATGCAAGCTCTGTTTTAGTCATAGACCTTGCTGGGCTCATCTATCTCTAAAAACAAAGTTTTACGTCATTCAGACGAGGACGTTGTGTTCGTTAAGTCTTTATTCAGACACGAGTTGAGAAAGAGCCAGAATGCTTGTGGGATATTTGGCACCTTGATGTGCCAGAGGGAGCAGCGACGCTTTCAGAGATGAACAACTGTGAGATGAAGAAAATAATATTATGATGGAATAATGATGTGTTTTGTTCTGTCGCAGGCGGCGCCACGCTGTCATGCTGCATTTGGCATCTGGCAGTTCGTATTGTTTCTGAAACAGAAACAGAAACAGCCGGGAACTCAACCAGTGAAGAGCAGAATTCGGTTTCTTAATGAATTAGTGGACATGGGTTCCAAAGATTCCAGCTGTGCCCAAAATGCATCAATGTGGGTCCAAAGGTTAAAACTGAGACGTCCGCTGAGCTACAGTACAATAACCAACACAATGAAGAACGTGTCCCTGTCTTCACACTCCTTCTTCATACTCGTACAATGTGTGAGTATGAATGTATCCCTGCTATCGCACCATGTTTGCTTGTGCTGTGTTTCTGCTCCTCTTCATAATCCTTCAAAGACTCGTCAGTCCTGGACGCTGAAGCCAAATGTGATGTGACGTTTTAATAATCACCAGCACAGCGTAGGTGCATCGAAGGGATTAATGTGACGCCAAATACGTCGATATATACACATCGGAGAAGAGTTACGCGTACAGTAAACGCAGAGAGGACCGAGTGGGAGGCTAATTGTGAATGTGTGAGGGTGTGATGGGATTTACAGGCTTTAGAAATGCCCGAGCCAGAGGAGGAATCGCACCAGGGCCACAGATTATCCTGGTATATGTGTAGTATTTACTGAAGAGGCGATGCATGTAGTATCAACTATTTAAAACTGAGCTTATGTCTTGCAGGGGGGGCTTTATGGGGCTTGTACGCGCCCACCTCTGCGGATAATAAGACATGTACAGTACATTTATACGACCACGTGAGCCTCGGTCTCATCTGTGCTGTGGATCTTATTGTTGAGATTTAGTCCAAAATATATAAGAGCTAGAGGTTTTATTAATACCAAGAAACAACCAGGCAGCGTAATACAAGTACAAACAGTACTTAGGAGTATACAAGTAGGCCTCCTGAAGTATTTGCGAGAATCAAATGGTACAAACAATCTTATATGTCCAGAGAAGATTGTAACCAAAAGCTTTTTTCAGAACCAAGCTGGTGACGTAAATGTTAGAGACGAACCCACAGCTCGTCCGTGCAGCAGTTTGTCATGACCGAAGATTGCAGATGAAGATGGATGACATTCACTCCCCCAAGAAATACGTCAAATAATCTGGCTGCAGAACAAAAATGTGAGAAATTCTTTTTTGTCGAATTATTGTTTCTACTGCCCGGAGGCTCCACATTATTCTCAGACATTCTTTTCTGCAGGTGTGAGTTGATCTTTGAATAATTTGCTTTTATGGTTTAACTGTTTTCTGTCCCCACTTCCTCCCAGCTGCTGAGGGCAAGCTAGTTTCCAGAGTTCATCTCCCTCCGAATGAATGAAGCCATCCGTTCTTTTATGCTAATTGAAATTAATCCTCCAGGTTCTATTTTTTTATGGCGTCGCAGCAGATGTTAATCAAAATCGCTCTATTAAAGGCTGCAAGAGGCAGAGAGACGAGTTCCCGTGAGACTGGAACTGTGTGTGCGCAAATATATATATATATATATATATATGTGTGTGTGTGCTTGGAGGGGTACTGTGGGAAAAGAAAATAGAAAACTCACGACACCTGATAAATGCTGGAAAATGGATGAATGGATGGACGCAGCATCGTCACCATTTCACTGGTGAAATTTTAAAATCTGATTGTGTGGGAGTAAATATTTTACAGCTGAACAAAGAAGTTATATTTTCTCTTTTACTGTGTGTGTGTGTGTGTGTGTGTGTGTGTGTGTGTGTGTGTGTGTGTGTAGGTGGGATGGGAGCCTATGCAAGTTAATCAAATAAATAGCCCCATAACATCAGTATGTGTTCCCTCCCATGTGACAAAAGGCTTAATGCAGCAGTAATGGACGCTGTTAAACCACATGCACTCATTTCTAAAAAGGCACTTACACAGATTCAGTGTCTGCTGATAATTTGAGTTCTATGTCATCTCGGTACAGGGACCCAAAGGCAGGTCGTGTATGAGATCATCAAACCGTAGAGACAGACCAATGTGGGTATTTCCTCCCCTGTGTCACCGAGCTTCATACGACTATAATGACCACAATCTGAGTCCATATAGTGTTTGTATGGGCCTCAGGCCTACAGACACACACAGACACACACACACACACACACTCCACACTAAGTGGAGAGAATATTATATTTCCACCCTGTAGGTGAACTGCTGAGTTTCACTAAATGACAGTTCTATCTTGTTCGGCCCTGTTTTCATCCACCTGCGGTCATTTAGTATAAAAGCTGCACATAACTCACATCGATCCTTTTTAACATTTTGGAACTGACCAACATAAGAAGCATCAACATCTGGCTGAACATCCATTTTCCCTCCAAACACCTATTTTATGTCAGTCAAGTGTAAATGAGATCATTTTCTTGTTCGATCTGCTTCCTCTCTTTATTTTTCTTTGCTCACTTTGACACACTAACTTCAGTACCCTGTGTCATGAGGTGGCAATCAATAACTAAACCCTGTCAGTCTCAGAACTCTGATGCATTTGTTGGTGAGACAGAATGTTTCCAGTGAGGACTCGGTCAGAGCCCTGAAGCCGCGAGCCGCTGCTGTTCTTCTGTTTACTCAGAGTTGATTGATCGTCTCGGTTCGCAGAGCCTTAAACTGAAGATTCGCAATTCTTACAAAACTCCTGCCAGGTGAGATGTGGACGGGAAGGTTTTAGAAAAAGCTGAATACATACCATCTGGCATCATGACTGTAAACTGAATCAGTTTGAACCGTATCCAACACAATCACAGATTTAACTTTCCCGCTCTGGACAGACAGTCAGTCAATCCTCCGTCCCTCCCTCTCGTAGCAGAGACATCCAGGCAGTCTGGTGGCTGGAGAGGTCAGTGTCAGCCACGATCCTGTCAGACTGTGTGTGTACAAACGTGTTTTGATATATTGCAAATGTGTGTGGCCTGTAGGACATGTGAACTATTAATGTGCGTTCATTACCACTGGCGTGCACAGTGCAGCACATAAAGCTGAGCATGTGTGTTGGAGAATGCTCGTAATTGCCTGTTCTGTGTAATTGCTTTTCGTTTACTTCCTCTGCCGTTGTTTAGAATGAAGTACGGGGTCTCTGGGTGCAGAAAATTGCCATTTGAAAAAACAGCACACACACACACAACAGTTAGCTGTTTGAGAGGTCCATTACCATTAGAATGAATATCCTCTCATCCACTACCTGCTGCTGCTGCTGCTGCAAATAAAACCTCAACTGTCGGTCTTCGGTTTTCATAATCGTATCATTCACTTTATCTACTTCTTTCTTTCTAATTCTTATTATTTTCATACCTCGTCCCCTCGCCTCCCCTCCCCCCTCAAGCTAATACAGTGGGTCCGCAGATCCTGGAGTCGCTTTGTGCCTCACGTATAACTGTGTGTGTGTGTGTGTGTGCACGTGTGTGTGTGTGTGTGTGTCTGTGTGTGGGTGAATGACATGCAGCTTCTTCCTTTAGTTTAGCCAAAGTTATACAGATATCTTCCAAATACAAATTAAATTAAAATCTTTCTCAAAGACAAGTACACACAAAAAACATACATAACATTACGACATATACACAATATGTGCTGACAAGAAATACAAACACAAACCTTTTGTCCACCTTCACACATTTTATATAAATAACTTACCTGAGATTGAAGCACACGTACACACACACACACACACACACACACACACACACACACCTTGAGTGGTGGGTGCTTCATTAGCTCTGGTTAATAAAGTGTAAAGGATTTTCATTAGTGCTGAGGAGCCAGCTGGCTGCGGACAGAGCTGAGTGACAGGAGGTCAGAGAGGAGGAGGAGATGATAGAGAGATGGATGGAGGAGTGGAGAAAGAAAAGACACCAGGAGACATGAGTTTATTTATAAAGCACCTGAAGAAGGACGCACTGTGTTTGAACCTAAAACTGATAAAGATGCCAAGAAACAGGAGAATGATGATAATGAAAGGATGGAGAGAGGGAGGGAGAGAATAAAGTTGTGAGTAAAGAGGAAATAAGGTGAAGGGAAACATAGTAAAATAAAAAAAAAAGGTGCAAAAAGAAACAGAAGTGGGATGGCTGCAAAGGCCAGTGATAAAAAAAACAAAGGGGCGAGAATGTTAAAAACGAGGGCGAGGTGATCGAGTCAGGGAGGTGCACATGGACAGAGGGAGCAGGAGGTGAAAGAGGTTTGAGAGGAGGGGGAGCGCAGATGGGGGAGAGAGAGGAATGAAAGTGGAACAGAAGAGAAACAGGCCGAGGACAGAAAAGTGCAGGAGGAGTAAACTTTATGTTTTTAACTGATAGATTGATAGATTGATAGATATGATACTTGATTTCAGTGACTTCACTTCTCATATCCTCATACGTTGAATAACTGATGCTGAAGCGTTACTAGATTGTTTTGATATCGATTAGACTTTATTGGTTATTAAGTGGAAGCTGCTTCTCTTTTCATTACAAGTTAATTGATGTTAATGAACAGCTGTTAACGCAGCCTTAACGAAGCTATAACAGCTTTATCGTCAAGTCATTCTGAAAAATAATCTTCAATTCCAGTCACATAACATTTATGCATTTCATTTAAAAGCCAGAATGTTTGAGATTATGGTTTTGTCATTGCCCTTCAGGGGTGACACTGTCCTGCTGGTCCAGACACACAACAAGACGGAAAGCATCGTGTGTGTGTGTGTGTGTGTGTGTGTGTGTGTGTGTCATTGACTATGATAGTGTGTCCTTCCAAATCCAGACAGGACACAGTCCGCCCCAATGTCACCCCTCCTCGTGACAAACAGCTTCCAGACAGCCTCCTGTGTTTGTGTGTGCACCAAACGTTTACGTAATAACTTTAGCATGTGTGTTTATTCAAATATGCGTTTCCGTCACCTGTGCATTAAACCGTCTCGTACACACGTCGTCTCAGGAGATCCGGGAAACTGCATTCGGAGTAAAAGCAGAAACAAAAACAAATATTACGAAACCAGTTTGCAGCTGCAGATGCATCCCGTCAAATATTGACTCGCACACATTTTTTTGAGGCAGGAGAGGATGTCGGAACATTTTCTTACGGGCGTTAACTCCACCGTGTGAGTTCTCAAGTGATTTGCTTTGAAAATACAACCTCCTCCCTCCTCCTCCACTTTCTACACCACCCTCCATGGTTTTATGGCCTCAGCTCCTCTGTCTCTATTTTGATGTGTGGAATGAGTTTATCCATATTTAATGATCTTCCTAATGAAGCTTTCACCTCATGTTTGCCTGCTCTCCGTTTTCCTCTCCTGCGTCTGGAGCGCAGACACAAAATAAAACACTTCTGATTTCTGGGCCAAAGACGGTATCAGGTATAAATTGTGCGAGTTAGATTGAGGACATTACACATGTGTATTTCCTGCATTTGTGTGCTTTTGCGTGTCCATGTGAGCCTGCAAATGTGTGTTTTCGTGTGGCAGCTTGGGAGAAGGCCCATTACTCCAGGCTAAATGAGTAAAGAGCCCCCACGGTGCCCGTTGAGATGCACGACTAGAATGATGGTTTCCTGGCGCAGATGAAGCGGTCCTTCAGGCAATATGCTGGATGGCAATGATCCATTACCGCACGGCAAAGGCCTTTCCCTGCGGCCTCCACACACCCGGAGATAGAATCAGAATACAGACGCAATCTCGCTGTGTCGCTGGATCTCAGTTTCTCACACTCACACGTACTGGTCCTTCACCAGCACTCATCCATTATTTAACACGGTAAAACTCCCACTGAGCAGCGTAGAGGTATCGGCAAGGAACGCTCTTATTAGAACAGTTAACAGGAGAGATTGGCTGTGGAGAAAAGAAAAACACAGAGGGAAGTTGAGAGTTGAGAACGAGGCAGCTGGGGGAGAAAAAGAAAGAAGGAAGAATGTGAGAAGGGACCAAAGAGCGAGAGACAGTGTATAAAGAAAGACAGAAAAGAGATGGAGGAGGGAAAATTATTTCAGGGGTGGGAGGACAATAATGGAGGCGGTAATATGTAGTGCAAAGAAGATTTGTATTTGTTGTAATTTCCTGAGGTTGTTCAAGGATTGCCTCGGCCACAGAGGTTGTGTTTTCATCGGTGTTGGATTTCCGTGACCCGAGGATGAACCAATCACATTTACGAGGCAGATCTGCATAAAAGTCCAGATCCACATTTGTTCTTCCACTTTTCTTAGCGTCAGCTGCTTTCAGACATGCACTGAATCCATATGTGAGATGTCAGAGCGGCGGACATCCTCTGGAGGCTTTTCCCGCCAGCAACCTGGCAGTCGGCGCGATGATGACGTCTCTAAAACACAACGGACGGAAAAAACAGAGGGAATGTAAATATTCCAGGATGGAAAAGATGAGCCATACACCTGCAGGACACGGACAAAGACAAAGTCAACTTGGACGTTAAGACGTTAAGTCATAAGAGCCGCCCCCGGTGTTGACTTGCTGTAAACAAAAACACATGATCTCTGAATTCATCCGTCACATCCTCCAGTGTAACGAGGATGTTGCGAATGCGTCTGACGGAAGAATCTCCTGCTCCTCGTATGTGAAAATCAAACTCTGGACAGAGTTGATTATTGGTTGATTTAGATCTGTTCTGTAAGTCTTTGGATTACAAGCTGTTTAACTAGCTCGCCGCAGTGTGTATCTTACATGGTGGTGTTTCATAAATATTAAGCAGCAGAACCGGAGTGCTGCACGAATCTGTTCCACAACACAAATCTATTCACACTTTGGTCAGTTAGGTGAGAGGTGCACATTTCCTTCAGGGGCTTTTATGTCCAAGTCTAAAATAAACTGATGTGATCAATTAACACTAGCCTCAGAGTCAGATCAGGTCACGCTCACCAACTCTACTTTTCTTTCTCAATTTATTATGTACATATTTGAATGATCCTCCTCCTGGGTCTCAATAAGGCTTTATTCTGTCTTGTTTTTGTTTTTTTTTAATTTTGCATATCTGGTCTACGAGCACTTGAGGCTCCACCAAAACTTGAATTTTCTTCATATTGATCTCCACTATGATCAATGGACGGATGGTTCTCCACCGAAGTCGTCCAATCAGTTTGAGTGGCAGAAGCCTCGTCGGATACTGTGGGTGTGAATCCTGAAGGTTGTTGGGTGAGTGTGTTTGAGTAAAAAGGTAAAAACCCTTTGGCGAGGCAACAGAAGGAATAGCTTGGAAATAAAAGAGTTGAGTGTTTGATCTCCTCTAATGTTCCTCTATTTTTACTTTGTGCTTCGGTTTGATTATTTTCTTCTGTGATGTCATGTTGAATCAAACAGCAGCCGTGACTGTAAATCATATGCTGCTTGGTTTCCACTCAAACTAACGTCTGCTCTAGAGGATCTCTTTTAAAAACCTGGCACTCTGCAGACATAACGTCAGATTTGACCAATTCTTAATCTTCTCATCGTTAGAGTTCAAACACGGAACATCCACACCCACGTTTCATTTCAACCTCGCCCCATGTGTGTGACTGTGGGAGGAAGCTGGAGAGAAACACACTTCACACAGCGAGGACCTGTCAAAATGGGATTCAAACCAACGACCTTCCTGCTCTGAACATTGAAAACAAACACAAAAGAATAAAGTAAATGCAGACGAAAGAAAGCTTAACGAACTTGGACTGAATCTGGGAGTGAAAAATTCTGAAACGGGTAATTAGTGTCGCTCACTTTATAATGAATGGGGTCGGCTGAAGGGCCGGGAGATGGAGAGAGAGGAGGTGAACCTGGTCAAAGTTAACCTGGTCAGTGTGTGTGTGTGTGTGTGTGTGTGTGCGTGTGCATCCTTGAATACTAAGCAGCTTTTCCTCCACGTCTCCTGTTCCTGTGATACGTGGGCAGAGGAGGAGATGTCAGCTTTCTGTGCACGGATGTTATGAACACAAGTTCAGTCTGCTGGACACAGAAGAGCAAAGGTGACGACTCCTCAGTTTTTACAAAATCTGACACGGCGCTGATACCAGACAAGCTCTCTCTCTCTCTCTCTCTCTCTCTCTCTCTCTCTCTCTTTCTGACTCTTTGTGTACCGCCTTCAAGTTGATGGGCAATTACGTAAAATCATAAAGTTTATAATAACCATTCACAGCAGATTCCGACCTTCTGAACGTACCTTGAGTTTGTTTAAATCTTTAAATGATCCTCTTTTGCGGGGTCCTCAGACTGAAGGACTTTTCAACTGGTGACTCAAAGTCTAATAACTGCACAGTACAAAGATCAGCACTAACTTCCATGCATGTGCACACGGACGCTGTTAACGCCAAATGTAAGAGGACATTTATCAAGGCCTTCATTAACATCCATGGGTGTGTTCGGGAGGTGATGTTTGTTTAACTGACCTCACCGAGGAAACTGGAAACAGAAAAAGTGAGATGCAGCCACAGCAAAGGTTGATTTCCCACCTTGACTTGATATTTTCATCCTGGAATAAACATTAACGAGCAGCTTCAGGGATGTTGAGACGAAGCCAGGAGGAGTTCGTGGCTGCCTGGCTGCACGGTCCTCCTTGGCAAGAGGAGCGCTTGTTTTGTTCGGCTTCCCGCTTTCCTTTTGAAGAGATGGATGTCTATGAAAACACTCCCTCCACCTGCTGGAGGAGATAATGAGATGTGGATGTGGACTCCCTCGCTCATTTAAATGCTAATCTGATTTTTATTTACTCTTCCTCCTGTGATGTCAACTAACTAGGAGGCTCCTTTGGTTTTGAGAGTCTGACAGCAGCTTTAAAGACGTCCCTTCGACTGACTCCCGAGTTAACAACCACACTATAGAGTGAACTAATTAGCGCCTTATTTTACTGCAGGGTGTCTCTGTTATGAGTTGTTTTTATGCTCTGAACATCTCAGAGACATAATATTTAACGATCGCATTTCCACTTCCTCCCACTGTATGAGAAGGAAACCAAAATATTCCAGAGACGGACGCTGCCATCTTGCTCTTTTGACGTCGTTTGGAGACAGAGTCTGTTCAGTCATGACGCTTCAGGGGTACTTTGCCCATGAAAAGTGCCCAGACAACAGTGACTTTAAACTAAAAACCACATAAGCAAAGTCAGAAAATGAATGAAATGGAAAATGTGAACATTTCAAAGAGAGAGCACAAATATTCACATCGAATCATGTGATGTTTTTTTGCAGCTTAACAAAGGTTTAATTTCAGTTTAATTAAAAGTAAATAACGAAAACAGAACAAAAAGGACTCAACTAAAAAATCTGTCTTTCCGTCTTCCTCGGTGTCTCCACCTGTCTGAGCTCCAGAGACTATTTAAAGTTTAGAATCGGTCTGTCTGCTTTCACTGCAGTGATTCCTGTCAGGTGTGAGACGGCACACAGAAGGACCTGAGCAGAAATATCAGTCGAGCACATAACAAGACACATATTACTTTCAAATTAAAACCACAGGCGTCTTCTTTTCCTCCGTCTTCTTTCCCCCTTGTTCTTCTCTCCTGCATTTCATTCTTTCATTCCAGCCAGTCTTTCTTTCTCTGGGTTGCTGTGTGTCATTTCAATTAAGATACGAGGTAATTAAATCTCTTTTTAATGAAAGCTAACTGCCTGAGTCTGTGTACGCATCAGTGCACATGGAGAGTGTGTGTGTGTGTGTGTCTGAGTGAGTGTGTGTGTGTGTGCTCGTAGACGTACTCAGTACTTCTCCACCATTTTGTCAGCACTCGTACATTCGTGCATTTGTTGATTTAAATGGCGTTTGATAAACAGGTAGTGGCAGAAGTTATATCACAGGATATATGATTTATTTTTGCTATATAATGATGCACATGTCCAGCAATACATTCACAGTCATAGATCATTAAACAATATCCAATAAGAAGCTTGTATTTGGATGAGGCAGGACATTAGCTCGGGATGAAGTTTGGAAACAGGGAGTGCTGTAAAACTAAATAAACATTTAGACTTTAGTGCCAGGCCGGTTGTTTCCCTCCAGTCTGTGTTAACCAAACCACTTCTCGTCTCCAACGTAAAGCTTAATCCATGAATTGTTTTCAAACTCTTAAAAAGAAAAAAGCAATAAGTGTATTTCCTGAAACGTCGAAGCTTAACTTGAACACTTCTGTAGAAGTGACACAAAAAGTTTCAATCCCAAGAAATGAATATATGTTTTTTTCTCTGTTCTAGTGACTTTGTAAACTGGTTTATTGTTTCGAATAGATTCATTTGTCTCTTCCTTTGTGTTTCTTACTTGGACAGAAAAACTTTGCCTGAGGGGAGAAAGGAGGTTCGGTTATTCGGCCTGAAAGTGTTTTGAAATTTCAAATCTTCATAGATAGATACAGTTATGTCTAAGATCAACAAATGCTATCACGCCAACTAACTAACCACACCGCAGGAGAAGACAACAAACTCTGAGCTCCTTGACCACTGGACTGTCAGATGTCACATGTCCACAAGAAATCGTGTGAATGAAGACATGAGAAAAGGAGCAGCCAGAGGTGAAGCGGAGAAAAAGACAGCAATTGCAGCAAAAGACAGTTTAGCCAGAAGCGAGCGGAGCCGATAGTCGAGGTCTTGAACCAGACGGCTCCGTCTGACACGTCCGCTCATCGAGATGAAGAAATCTGCCGAGAAGCAGCAGACGGCTGCAGATATTCAACACGAGAGAAAAAAACAGGAATACCAGGAGTGAGATCAGACGTTTCTGTGCAGTCTGCACGTCAGACATGTTGGTTTCTTATTTCTCAAATCATATTCGAACTGCTCCGAGGCCAAATACGTATTTTTCTTTTTACAAACGTTGACCTGCTGTCATGTTTTGGTACTTCAGCTGAAAGCGTGTACTTTAACCACGAGGGTACAGTTTGACGACATCATGAAGCAGCAGGGGATCATGGGAGTTGATCGTGTTCACAGATGACATTCGAATAACAGTGGAAGGATTCAACTAGCTTATTTTATTTATTTTTTACTTCAATTCACAGTTTTAAAAAGCGTGTACCATTATTTTTCCATCTCTCTTCACCTCTTTCTTTATTCTCCCCTCTGGCCCCAATCTTCTCTCTGCTCTAGATTGAAGCAGAGGATGATGGGTACTAGCGCACCAAGAGTTTGGGGTAATGGTGCCAGGGCTTTAGTAGCACTGACTCAACAGTGATGCCCTTTCACGAGCGTGTGTGTGTGTGTGTGTGTGTGTGTGTGTGTGTGTGTGTCTGGCACCTAGATTAATCCATCAACACATTTGGCATCAGGTCAGCTTGAGGATTGTGTTTTTCCCATCTCTCCCTCTTTTCTCTTTCTGTGTGTGTGTGCATGTGTGTGTGTGTGCGTGTGTGTGTGTGTGTGTGTGTGTGTGTGTGTGTGTGTGTATGTGTGTGTGTGTGTGTGTGTGTGTGTGTGTGTGTGTGTGTGTGTTGGCCATCACTTGGTCGTTTGTGCTCCCTGGGGATCAGAATGAGACATGGACATAAGGAGCTAACATTCCCCCACAGGGTGCTCATGCCAACACTCCTTCATATGCATGAGATTTGTTGTAAGCCAAGTTTGTGTTGGTGAGTGACTGAGTGTGTGTGTGTGTGTGTGTGTGTGTAGTGTTCACCTATTTCTACCTCGACATATTTTTGCATTATTCATGAAAAACACTTAAAAAATGCAGTTTATTTGAAGCGTATATGTTGTTTATGTATCTGCGATTTAGTTTCTTGCAAATTTATGAATGATAGTTTATATAGTGTAGTAATATTGCACAATTATGTGCGTGTGTGTGTGTGTGTGTGTGTTGATGAGTGTCGTTGTGGAGCCAAATCTGAGCCAAATGGAGAAGTGAAGCAAGAGTTCCAGGCCTCGAGGCTGCTCTAAATATAATGTCAGGGTTGAGGAGGAGTCATATCAGTTGCAGACGTGTACTTTAGCTCTTCATCAAGACAAATACACAACCTCGTGTACTGTCACTATAACAGGTATTACAACAACAATCACGTACGAGTATAAACATTTTATGTAGTATGCATAAACAGTTAAAAGTATGCACATCATAGGAAGGGTGCACGGTTTAATTCCAGCTTCAAATTTTAACTGCGTCAGAAAATGTACGAGTGTCTTTATACTTTAATGCAAAGTACCCTGCGCTGCTTCTGCTTGGAAATGCATCGTGTGATAATGTCGACGCAACCGCTCCGTGGACCTTTGCATCTATTAAACATGCACATTGATAAATAGATGATTACTAACATTTGAAAGTTCCCCTATAACCGCAGAGCAAGAGAGCAAACACAAAGTCGCACCAACACAATACATATTCGTTTAACACGTACAACGTGATGTAAAAGTTACACTGCGCCTGCACCCGGACACACAATAACCACCCCCACTCACAGTTGTTTGTTTCTTCGTGGACACTTATGCATTATTTATCCCTGTGCCTGATTTTATCGTCTTGTTTTTTAAACCGTGTTCTGTTCAAGCTGCATTTTCTCAGCCACAAATGTTTGTTCTCCGCTTTTCGCCGTTTTGCATCGAATGATCCAAGTTGTTCTTGAGCTTTAACTCGACGCACAACAAAGTGTAAAGTAAAAAAAAAAAGGTCAAATCACAGTGTGAGAGAAAATGACCAAAAACATCTTTCTTGTATAATTGTACTTATCAGAACTATCTCGTCTGCAGGATTATTTGACCTTGGCAGAGGGATGCACTCTCTAGTTGGTTTGACTCTGGGTGGAGCTTTTCCCAGCGTTATGTGATGTCGCTAAACTCTGTGGACCAATAGGACGCTAAGAAGACAGGGAACATTTCAAAGTTAAGCAATCACCTGCGGAATATGCTGCAAAACAAAATGACGGAGACGTCAGACAAGTTGAAGGTGAATTGATGAGTGGATTTTAAAAGTGTGAAGCGTCGTCTCTTCCTCTAACTTCACCCGTGCACACGTGTTAATAGATTTTTTTTCAGCAGGAATTATGGGGATTTCCACAAAAGAATTATTGACAAAATGACCCAGGTCTTAAAATTAATTAAAACAACATGTTGCATGTAAAAGTGTTAATGTTCCAGGGAACAAAGACAACAGTTAAACATCTTTCAAACTGTTCACACCATTGGATTCCAAATGTCCAATCACAATTATCATAATCAAGCTCATAATAACATAGAATTATAAATAGAAACGACGTTAACGTGTTTGTTTCGCAGGATTTCACAGTTAAAGCTGTAATAGAAAATGTTCTCTTGAAAAAATCTGGTCTGCAACTTCGCAACGCGAGGCCGTTTGGCATTTCCTGAGTACGCGCCCACCATCGCACCAAGCACAACCGCTCCTGCTCCCAATTTAACTCTTCTAATTACATGCCTTTGGAATTTGGATTACACAGCCGCTGCATGGTGTGTGCCTCTGGAAGCAGCGCTGGGTTGTGACGCTGCTGGTTCAGAGGGCCAGAGCCAGTGCAGAAAAAAACGTGGGTTGGTTCTGGCTCCGAGTGAGAATCCCATGCGGTTTACCTCTATCTCCCCTCGTGCAGGGATCCGTCTCTCTCCGCCTCACTGTGTTGTTTTCTCCGGGGGGATTTGGAGGTCTCTAACTCTGCCATCCAAATCCATTGTGTTTTCTATATACTCTCCTCCAATCCTCCTTTATCTCACCTTCTTCTTCCTCCCATCCTTTCTTCTCTTCTTCCAAAACCTCATCTCTGCTTTTCTTTTCCTCTCATCTCCTGGTTAATCCTGTTTGTACTATGCTCCTACTCTCCTCCATTGTTCCTCTGGTACCTGATCACATCTCAAACCTCTTTTCACCAGATCCTCGTCCCCATTACTTTTTCATCTATTCTCCACTATTCTAATACAGTTTTTTATTGTATACCTCTTTTTCTTACCTGATGTAATCTCCTCCCTTTCTCTCCTCTTTTGCACTCCTCTCATCATCCTCTTCTTTTTCGCCATCTCATTTCTACCCTCCAGCACTTTCCCCTCTTCTCATATACTCCTCTCCTCCTCCCAACTCCAATCATCCCCATCTGCTCCATCTCTCTCTCTCTCTGTCTCTCTCTATATATACCTTTGGCAGCTTATTCTTCTCATTGAGTTCTCCAGAATCCATCCATACATCCATCTATCCATTACTGCCTTCTGCTAATTCAAGTCGTCCTGCTCCCTAGCCACGCTCTCCAGCTCTTCCTGGGGGGATCCCCGGCCAGAAGGGGGTCATAGTCCCTCCGGTGAGTTCTGGGCGGGGTCTCCTTCTGCAGCGGTTCTACTCGAAGCTCCCTCAGGATCTCCTCACCCAACACAGAAAACTAATTTCAGCTGCTTGTATTTACGATCTTGTTCTTTCAACCGCTACGCTGAGCTTCACACCGTAACTGAGTGTTGGAACGCCGATCCAGAACAACGCTCGCATTATTGTTGATGCAGCACTGACCCACCTCTACCCGTCACCTGAGAACAACACCCAGAGGTACTTCCTTCACTTGGGGCAGCGACTCACCCAGACCCAGGAGAGCAATCCACTGTTCTCTGAGGTTCTCGAACCAAACGCTCCCGTCACCACGGCTGCATCTTGAAATCCTCCAGAATCCACCTGAGCCAATTCCCTCCATCTTCCCGACCCAGTGCAGATACATCCCACCGTTTTATGTTTTACATTTTATTGCCAGCTTATTGAAAGCACATTAAGTAATTTCATGCAGATGAGGTTCCCATGCACTGGGACGTAATTTGTCTGCCTGTTGTTAGACTCTAAATATGTCTTTCTTTCTTTTTTTTTTTTTACGAGTTTATTAAAACAGGAAACAAAAGGCAAGTCGGAATCCTCTTCTTTTTTTTTCTCTTCAGCACCACTGTGGGAGACATTTGCTTAGGGATGGTGCAATTAAAATATAAAAGAAGCAGCGTTGCCCAGTTGAGATGGAGGAGCGGAATCAAACAGCGTTATCTGTTTATTACAAGGCCTCATTATAGCTGCAGGCTCCAGCAAGCTTTCCTCTACCCACTCAGTGCTACGAGTCCAGAAGGGCTGCAAACAACACACACACACACACACACACACACAGACACACACACACAGACACACACACACAGCTCTGCAATGACTCTGGTTGACTGGTCAGGGGAGAGGATGATGGTGATAAATACAAAGCCAGAGAGCTTCTATGGAGGTGCGTGTTTTATTTGTGTCTGTGCACACAACAGCTGGCGAGACAGAGAAGACTACAATCAAAGAGGAGTGGAGGAAGAGGAGGAAGGAGAGACATGGTTAGGTTTGTGGGTGTTTGTCTGTTTGGGTGGGGGGGGGGGGTTGAGGCTGCTTCTCTGCCGCCTTTCAAAACAGCTTTTTGGGATTAGCTCCTGCTGCCTCCTGTGGGAGAAAATCTCTTGAGGGGAAAAAAGGGGGCGGGGGGGGGGGGTGCAGTGGGATGAGAGAAAATGACAGGAAAGGGAAGGAGAGAAGGAAGGGAGGATAGAGGAGGAATAAAGGAAAGGAGGAGGGAGGCCATGGGAGAAAAGGGGAGGAGAGAGGCGAGGAGGTAAGTGTGTAGATGAAGGTGGTGACGAGGAAGGATGAAAGGGAAGAAGATGAGGGCGGAGCGAAAAAGGGGGAATAAGGATTTTAAATCATTTCAATGGGAATGATGAAACAAGAGGGGGGGGGGGGGGTAAAGGGATAAAACATATAACATGGAGAGAGGAGAGGAGAGAAATAAGGAAGGGAGCAAACAGGTGATGATAATGAAAAAGAGAGGGAGGAGGGAGGGAGAGGGGAGAAGAAAAATGAACCACTCAGAGACAAAGAGAGAAAAGTGGAGATTTTCAAAGGGTGAAGAAAAGTGGACAAGTGACGGAGGAGGGGAGATAATATCTCTCCGTCCTCTGTGACCTTTTGCAATCGCTCTGTCGTTACTTTTTTCATTGTTTGTCTTGTTTTGACAGTTTTTCTTCTCTGTGACCCTCGATGATGCTTTTCTATTCTGTCTTTTCCACCAGTTTGTTTTATTTTAAATAGAAAAACTGACTGACAGCCAATCGTGTTAATAGTTTGAGGGATGGATGATTTACTTACATGGAATATGAACTGTGTGCAGATCGTATTCAACACGTATTACAATATATGGAGGTAAATAATCGAAAGTTAAGAATTAATTTGAAACGACACAACAGACAGAACTAAGTCTTAACTCTGAAACTCATAATATGATGAAGCTTAATGTAGGAAATGATGTCTCAGGTGTGTGTGTGAAGCATCTTTGATTTCCATCATTAAATATTGAATAACATGGTTAATATTTCATATTCTGCTCCACTGTGAGTTTTTTTTTTGAACGAGCTCACACATGGAATTCTCTGTCTCTTCTTTGCATCTTATTCTAATCAATTTTTTTTCTGTCCTCTACGTCTTCTGCCTTCCCTCTCTCTCTTCTTCCTGCAATTATATATCACTTTCCTCAATTTCCTGCTCTTAGACTGAAGCGTTTTTCAAACTGTTGCATAGATTGAAATTGCATTCGATAGACATTCACACTCTTTTTATATTTGGGATACAAAAAGATCTGCAGATTGCGTCCACTGCTCCAATGACACTTTGCAGAAGCTTCTATCTGAGACGTCTCAGTCTTCTTCTGAACTTTAAAACTTCACTGAGCCTCAGAGGGATCAAATCCCATCAGAACGTCCAAGACGAAGAGCCTGCACATTTAATAAAATGTATTTTACAACATGTAGTCCTGCACTGTCCCTTCTGCATTGGACACAGGACACGTTGGACTATCTTGAGAGGGCGGGGACTGAGTCAGTCTCAGCTGTCAATCATCACGTTTCCCTCAAAAAACAAACATCAGCGTGAAAAGAACAAACTCAAATGACAGAAACCGTCTTTACTTTGACTTTCACTTTGGTCCGTGTCCCATCACGAAGGAGGCCCCTATACTGCAACCAGCCACCAGGGGGCGACTGGGAGGCTTCGGCTTCACTTTTGGGAGCCGTCACGTCAGATGGTGCTTGAACGCTCCTGTGCCAGAATCAGGACGGATTGGATTGATTCTAACGTGGCGGCTCCTGGTTCAGTCTGGCAGTTTTATTCTGTGTTGCGTCTTTTTTGTGTTAATGATTTTTTTCCCGCAGCCGACTCGAGTCTCACGCTGGTGGAGTTCCGTGTGCCACACAGGGCGGCCCAGCGGTGTGGGGGTGTAACGCAGACGGAGAGAGATGACGGCTGACAAGGTTGACAAGATACAACAGAAGGTAACAAGAGTTTCTGAAAGATGTTTACGACCTCGCATCAACTCTTCTCTCCTCCCTTTCCCCTTCTGACCCACTTGGAAGTGACGGGTAAGGGGCTTCACAACAATGAAAAACCAAAGAGAGAGGGGAGGAGGACGAGGAGGGAAGGGTGGAGGTATCAAAGTAAGAAAGTAGGGTGTGGAAGGGGAGGGTTGTTGGGGGGGGGGGGGGAGTAGCGAAGTAATCAAAAGCCTCATCTGGAAATCTCTTACTGTAGATTTTGATCTTGAATTCTGGGTCGTCTTTTCTTTTTCAACCACAGAGAAGCTCCTCTGGCTGGATGCTGCCGTGTCTCTGTTGTTGTTTTGATGAAGCTAAGAGCCGAGCGAGAAGGTAGAACTCATTTTAATTCTCTCTGTGCTGTGAATCCCTCTCTGTGTTCTTGTCTTATTGCTTTCAGTCTGTCTCATCCGTCTCCGTATCCAGTTAAATTGTTTTTAATATTTTAGGGCAAAGAAAAACATTATGACGAGGCTCCCCGCTCCGTTCTCTCTCGATATCTCTCTAAACGGGGCCTTCACAGCAGAAAATATATATTACAAACACAGGCAAATATCATTAAACCAAAGCGGTGTGAATAATGTTCTTATTTTGCGTTAATGAATGTGGGACCTTTTATTATCGCTCACTGTTTTTTGGGTGATGTGCTTTCAGTCTCTCTCTCTCCCTCTCTTCGGTGCTCGCTCTCCCCTTCTACCACTTCGTCGTCTGCGGGAGTGGAGCACCTGAAAGACGGAGACGGAGCACCGTCCTCAGACCAGTCTTTCTACCCATCGGTGTTGGGTTTAGTGATTTCAGTCCGGTCTGGAGCTCAGTTCATGACAACAGACGCAGATTTCAGGCCTGGAGAGCGAAGCAAATGCAGACGTGCTGTAAAGAGTTTGTCCTTTAACTCGTCCCTGGTGGCAAATCTCTGTCCAGTGGAAATGTCCTTGAGCAAGACAGAGAATGAATGAAATACATACATTACATAATACATCATACATGTATATATATATATATATATATATATATTCTAAATATTGGTCCTGTTTCTACATGAAGCAGATTCTTCCACCTTTTCTCCTCTGCACAGACAGGTTGCTATATCGTCTTCTACCAACAGGGGGCGCCATTGTCACACTCAGCTGTCACTTTCCTCTGTTGGCATCTGCTGAGAGTGGAGAGTCGACACAGAGCAGCTGGACGCTCGCAGACGACTGCAGCTCTGACTGATGCTCGACGCCCCGTCCAGTCGGGGAATCCACACAAAAATGTTTTTAACTGGAGTCGACGGAAAGAGGGGATGAGGGAGAAGAGAGGAGGAAGGGAGGAGAAGACGACAAGGAAGGAAGGGAGAGAGAGACAAAGTTTAGGGGTCGGGAGAAGTAGACCAATGGTGAAGTAGAGATGGGAGGTGGAGGAGAGGAAAGGAGTGGTGGAGGGAGAGGTGTTGAGTTGAGGTGAGAAGGAAACAAGCATGAAGAAATGAATGCATGAGAAAAATGGTGCCCCCTCTTTCTTCCCTCCCTTCTTCTCCTCCTCTCCCTCGCTCTGTCTCGGAGCGAGGGAGGTAGAGACGGTAATGAGCGCTGTGACGGATTGCGGCGAGTTATCAGCGTCCGTATGCTGCACACAGGGGACAGCTCACCACCATCCCTCCATCCTGACGGAGGAGTGGAGAGAGAGAAAGAAAACTAACGTCATTCTGTTAAGCTTCTCCTCTTTCAATCCATCCGCACCTACTTATCCTTTGCTTTTTTGGCATCCTTCTACTTTAATCTCATTTGTCTTCTTTTTACCTTCTCCATTCTGTGTTCTTCCTCAATTCTCTCCCTCCACTGTTCAGCCTTTTCCTCCCTCTCCCTCCGTCTCTTTCCTCCCTCTGTTCACCCAACTTTATTTCTCATTCCGTCATGCCAGTTCCCACATTATTTCTCTTTCCTGTTCCCCCCCCCTCCCTTCCTCTCCATCCTCTCCATCTTCTTAACTCATTAAGGGTGTGAGGTTCCCTCTGAGTCACTACCTCCTTCTTTCTCTCCCTCCATCCCTCCATCAGACGGTGATCACTAACAGTTGTCACCCAGAGTTAAATAAGGCAGTGACACCTGGCCTCTCCTGCTGTGTCCACACGCAGGACACAGAGGACAACAAAGAGCGAGAGAGAAAGAGAGAGAGTTATTAACGATGCTTGTGGGTGGAGGTATGAATGCAGGTCAGGGACGATGGGTTGAGGGGGGCAGCCATGGATGGGTGAAGGTTGAGATGAAGTATTTTGTAGGAACCAGGAAGTGAGACAAGGGCAGTGATGTTTTTTTTATATAAGTTTATTTCATTTATCGACCACAACAGTTTAACTGCAAACACAAAATCTGTAAGAGAGCAAAACGAATGAGAATCATATTACACCCGCCCCTCTTTCACGAGTCATTAATGACTCGTATATTAATATTAATTAATTGAAACACCTGTGTTGGTTTTAGATTAACATTTGTTAATTCAACTCATCTATATATTAAAGCACATGTTTCCTCAAAGTCTGAATCTGTTCTCATCGGTTCGGGCACATAATTCCACGATCTCTTGTGCTTCATGTGGAGGCATCTGCATTTGTTTGCCTTCGTATTTATTCAGATTCGTCATTTATATGTTACGTGGATGAGCGGAGACTTTTTTCTCAGCTTTATTTCCTTCCAATGACAACATCATGATGTTTATTCAGTGTTCAGTGTCTCATCCTGCACCACATTTCATCTGAAAATCTGTATTCTGCTTGCACAGTTATTTCGTGGACCATTAAAATTTTCATAATCTCACCAGTTTGTTCTACAAACATGGGAGAAAAAAAAAACTGCATCTGCTTTTGTGAAAGAAAAATATTCAAAATGCCAGAACTGTGCATGTGCTTTTACTGCTTTTATGCTAATCGCAATGATTGATGTGCATTTTGCTCGGATTAAAATAACACTTTTTACTGACTGGTTCCTCTGCACGTTAGAAATACTGAATGCTGAGCTTCAGATGGAGATTTCTCTTTCACCTTCCAAGTGAATATATGAAGTGTTGAAGGAAATAACTTCTCAGCTCTGTGCAGATCAAACTTTGCTTCAGATGCATCACGATGTATTTGTTCTACCTATGCAATGCAAGTTTAATCCAACATGAACAATACTTCACCCCTAAAAAGTTTAAATATTTCCATAACGAGCTACTTTTTATAATGCATATTAGAGTTACATAAATTATTCCCGTCTGCAATGTCAATAACGTTGGTTTGGTAAAGTTGAGACGAGTCAAAGTATTTGTTCAACGTCAGAATAAATTTGTCATAGTAGTTAAAAGAAACACCGGATTCTGCCAGTGTTGACGTCTCTGTAAATTTGTCCTTCAGTAACGATGTGATGTGACAGCTCCTGCTTTATAAGAGACGTAATCTGGAGCAGGTGTTGAGGACAAAAAAAGAAGTCGACGATTCAAAGGAGACTTTGTTTCCTCTGCACAGGAGGTTGTGTTTTTACCATCGTCTGTTTGTTCCGTCTGTTTGCCAACAGGATTAAGCAAAAACTACTGATTTCTATGAATCTGTTTGAAAGGACACGACATGGAGCAAGAAAGAAAACATTCAAAAAAAGGGGTTGATCAGATTATAATAGTTATATAGTACAAGGTGGACTGGACAAGAACATGTTGGCTGTTGAGGCTGTTACATAATGATCAGTGTAACCAGGAAATAGATTTTAACCTTTTACAGTAATACAGATAACACATGTAGTGAAATAACATAAAATAACTCCAACAGAAAGTCCTGGGAGGAACGTGTACTCATTCACTGCCTACGTCTGTTGATTGACAGGTGATTTCTGGTAAATGTAGAGGAAGAGAACTGTGTCACAACTGTAATGAGCACTTTGCAGCACATGTGGAAACCGAGAAATCCCCAACCCCTCGAAAAAAAAGAAGCATCCTGAGTATTAGCTCTTCACGGTTTCCAGCTCAGGATCCAGATTTAGTCTCTCTGCAGAGATCCGGGCTCATTAAAACATGATGCTGTCATAGGAGGAAACACCTGATATAAACCTGACCCACTTTAATACAAGTGTTACCTGTGGACATGTGGGAGACACACACACACACACACACACACACACACACACACATTGTCAGTTATGCAACCTGTGCTCCTCATGTGCTCACAAAAACAAACACAGCGAAACAATGCAGCTCACTTATCCTCTTAGATGCTGAAAACTCTCTCTCTCTCTCTGTCACACACACACACACACTCCTAACAGTCACCCAGTTTGGTAAGGTGGCGGGAGCTGTCAGCGAGCGCTCCGATTGGACGACTCCTTGTCACACAAAGCTGTGACTGGCTGGCACATCAACAGGCTCATGGCGAGAGAGAGAGAGACAGAGAGAGAGAGAGAGAGGGAGGATGTGAGGTGGAAAGAAATGACACAAGGTGGGAGATCAGGGGAAGCGAGAGGAGAAACAAAAATATCACCGAGGCGAAAGGAAAGATTTAAATCGTAACCAAATCAAAATAAAAAAATAAAAATAAATGAAGAAATGAGAGATGAAGTAGAGAAAAATGAAAAGAGAAGAGTGGAGAGAGACAGAGAGGACACTGGGAAATCTTAACAACTTAAAAGCTTTGAAGAACTTGTCGGAGTAAAACTACTTTATTCCCTCAGAAACTCGTGTTTGTTTAAGTCCGTCAGTATTAATACACACGTCTGAGTGCGTTAAAGAAGCAATTACATCAAAATGATGTTGACAACACTGAGTCGTTCATCAAGCTCTTCAAATAAATGATCCGTAATCACTTACTCCCAATCTGCTTCTGCCTCCAGTTACTCACAGAAAGAGAGTAAAGAGCTTTAATTAGTTCAGCGAGAGGGTTATGGATGTTCAAGCATATATAGAAATATGAAAACTTTGTATGACCCCCCCCAATACACACACACACACACACACACACACACACACAGCCACAGGGCTTGAGTGGGAGTCTGGCCTGTCATATATGCATGTGATTGAATGACCGGCTGTCACACTGGGCTGTGATTAGCTGATGGGCTGTGATGACATTCTTTCCTGTCCAGAGGGGAAATCCTTCCCAGAATTCAACACAGTCATTCCAGTCTTCTCAGTGTACTACTACTCCTCTCTGAAAGTATTTACGAACTGTACATATATATATATAGATATATATATATATATCTATATATACATCACCCATCAACTATTCCTCCAAACTACTAAACAGCTGAGTAGTAACTGCTGTGGACAAGGCGACCGGTGTCCTCACTCCGTGATCATAGTTGGCCGTGGACGACACAATCCTTATACTGATGTAGAAGTACAATTATATTCAGGTGGGGGGGATCTCCTATATATCTCCTGTTTATATACTGTATATATACAGAACAGCCGAGCCCAGCATCAGGGTGTTGACTCATTAATCACTGATTGATCAGGAGAGGCTGAATCAATCACTGTCTTATCAGTTAAACATTTAACATTGCAACATGGCAGGGTCAAGTACACACACACACACGCACACACACACACACACACCACTCTTAACATAACAGGGTCAAGTGGGCAGGGTTGACTGACAGGTTACTGCTGAGACTACAGCAATATCAATATATCACATGTCAGGGTGTGTGTGTGTGTGTGTGTGTGTGTGTGTGTGTGTGTGCGTGTGTGTGTGTGTGTGTCTTTCACTCTCTGAATGTGATTATTTGCAGATGAAAACTTGTTGGTCTTCATCTGAAAAATAACGGACAGCGATAGAGGGCAGGGCACTAGAAGAGGTGTGCATGTGTGTGTGCATGTGTGTGTGCATGTGTGTGTGTGCATGTAGTTAGTGAGGAGAAGTCCTGGATTACTGTGAACTGTGTGTGTGTGTGTGTGTGTGTGTATGTAAGAGTTTGTATTAATGAATACTTGCAGGGTAGATGGGTGCTGAGCAGAGCAACCATTGTGGAGTCATTTCTCAGCTCAAGGTTGGCAGGGCACACACACACACACACACACACACACACACACACACACACACACTGGATAACTGATTACTCTGCTGTGATTGTCGTCATCTCATCTCCACCTGGAAAACTGTCACAAATACAAGTTTATCTTCCAGTGTAAAATGTGCATATTCCAATAGAATTATATATATATATATATATATATATATATATATATATTAATGTCCTGAACATAAACATGCACAAAGACACACACACAAACACACACACACTCAGCTGTAGAGTGCAGAAAGGTCATCACAGTCCTCTGAGGATTGTGATTAAGTCCATGTTTATCCTGTTTGCAGCTGAGCATGGAGGACAAGGGAGCAATAGCTCAACTCCTAACACTCATTAGCAAGGTTGTCAGTGTGTGTGTGTGTGTGTGTGTGTGTGTGTGTGTGTGTGTGTGTGTGTGTGTGTGTGTGTGTGTGTGTGTTTAAGTACTGTCAGCCTGTGTTGGACTCATCGTAACATTTTCACCTGATGCTGATGAACTAACGTGTGAAATAAAAAACATCCTTCACTTGTTTTTGTACATTTACGTTGGACTTGAAAGCTACGACATGGAAGTTACTTCATCTCTTCCAGCAGCTCGAAGCATCTGCACGTTCACGCACTGATTGACAGCCGTGAGCTCCCCCGCCCCTGTAACATCTGCCTTCACTGATTGGTTAGATTTGTGAGGCTCGCTCAGAAACGTTTACGGGAATCACCTCCGTTCAATGACTCGACAATTTAGCTGCTTATTTTTGTGTTGTTCTTAATTTCCCGTAATATGCTCTCGTGTTCAGCAAATGACTTTGTGTGTCTGTACGTGTGTCAACGTGTGTGTGAGTGCGTGTGCACACACTCCATAAAATAACTTGTCGTTTTGCAGCAGCCTTCGTATATCAAATCCTGTGCAGTGACCTCAGCCGTCACCTGTCTCTCCCTCTCTCCCTCTCTCTCTCTCTTCCTCACACACACATTATAAATTAATGGGTATACCCACATTCTTGTTGGGGAAGTGACCCGAGTCAGTATCGATGTACTGTATCGTTTGTGTGTGTGTGTGTGTGTGTGAAATATATTAGATGATTAAATATTCATTGGTCTCTCCTCAAGGCCTCACAGTCGGAAGGGAGCCGGTCACCTCTCTGCAGCACACTGTGTCTCGCTGTGTCTCTGCGGGTTCAGAACTAACACTGGTAAGTTTTTAAAGCACCGAACATAAATCTGTGTTCACATATTCTCATCCCGGCTACAGGTGGAAGGGTATTTCCTGACGGGAAAAGACACAGACTTACCTTCTTTTAAAAGTATGAATACACACAGAAGGATTGTGAAAACAAGAATCTACAGCAGCTTTCAAATGTGAGCTGACGTCCGCACAATAACATTTTCACAGGTAGATTTTTTTTCTGAATACCTCATTTAAATTTTTCTTGCTAGCATGCTAACATTCGTGTTTTTTTGACTTCTTGTACATCATTCATTAACCATAAACCTAACTAGCATGTCACTCATATTTTCAAAACAGCTCCCACAACATCCTCATCAACCGCCTGTTGAAAATGTTAAAGAGAAGCAATAAAAAAATCCTGCATCCGACCGGGATCTGCACCAAAACGTAACGTGTTCCAGTAGTTTTGGTGTAATACTGCTAACTAACAAACAGCATCTTAAGAATCTGGTGGATATATATATATATACTGTATATAATACTATGTTAGTGTTATTTTGATATGAATTCACATCTCAAGGCAGAATTTATTCAGTGTTATTCCATTTGTGTCATTGTCCTGAAAAGTAATAAATAAACTCTATTTTTAAGGAAAGCAAAGTTAATGACTATAAATAAATAAAAATGGATTGTATTTGTACTCTTCCCTGCGTATCCCGTATGAATACGCTACAGTGACAATGAAAGCCGACTAGTCACCTCTTCTCTCCCTCTCTCCTTTGAAAAATATGCATGAATGACTTGTTCCTTCAAACCACAGTGAATTCTCAAACCCGCCGAGCGCCTGGTTAAGGTCACATCTGTTTGCACGTTTCAGTCGCAGTGTTTGTCACAATAAACCCAGCCAAAGAGAAAAGCCATTGTTATTAAAAGACAGCTATTATCACACTCACGGCTCCGGAGAGATGCAACGTGCCACTTAAAGGACAAAACACAAATTATAGGCTTTAAGGTGGCACAACAACAATGTCTGCAGGAAGGCATGGAGGGTATTTGTGCCGTTACATGAAGTATTAAATTAAATCTCTCGGAAAGGAAAGAGGGAAGGAGGGACACTGAAAGCCAACTGAAAAATGACAGAGAAGAAAACCATTGCAGAGAAATAAGTGAGATGAAAGAGAAAGTTGAAGGTCAGCGGGGGGGGGGGGGGGGGGGGGGGGGGGTAATTACTGTATTTCTTCACTTGAAAGACTTCAATTAAAAGCGTGAGGCTGTTGTGTGAAGAACACTTGTCACCGGACGCTAACTTGATAATATGGAGATGTAGGATACGTGTGATTAGGGTCACCGCAGGGCAGCCAGGCGGGCGTCAAGCTGTGCCGATGGACAGAGACGGCAGAATTAGATTTCCCTAGAGCAGACACATAAAGCAAATTTAAAACGCTTTCAGGGTAGAAAAGAGTCCAGCCTGCACAGTTTTCAATTCGTCTTCATAGTAATGTTTTCTCCCCTGTCCGTTTGCCCGTTGGATGGTTTGTAAGCAAGATTACACAAACTGAATCAAACTGAGTGTTTCCTTCACAGGAAGAGGAGCCTTCTAGTTTTCTGGAGCGCCGACACAATGTGTATAAAGTTGTAGAATAATTATTTCTACCATTTTAAAAGTCCGTTTCTGAACTGGGGCCTCATTCATAACGAGTGCTTCCGTGCGAAATGGTCCTGAATGAGGCAAAAGTTCTATTACAACAACCGGAAACAATAAAGACTCAGACTCTTGCATAGGAACAGTTTGGAGATGGGAAGGTGGGGAGTTTAAACCAACGTGTAGAAAGTAAATGTGCGCGAGGCCTCGTTGTCGTGACGACACAGTCCGACCCTCTCCGCTGCAGAGGAAAGGACGAGGATGCTGGGATGTGGCCGGATTCAGGAAAGTAAGACTCTCCCTGATTTTAAGTGAGAATAATGGGGAGTTTAAATCATCAGCATTGGTAGAAACCCAACATATTGCAGAGCAGAGTGTCAATAGTTTTCAACAGGGATGTAAATATTGAGCGTATCTCTCTAACTTTTACTGCAGTTTAAAGTTTTGTGTAAAACTACTGCAGTGATCACAACTGTCGTGCACTCTGCCTCCTCCTGTCACCTCATCGCCACCTGCATTTATGGATTTTGTACATTTGCAAAGTCTGGAAATAGACAGTTGTCGTATAATCATTTCACTGTCATGACCCAGGCCAAGTTCACTGTGAACAAACCTGAATAAAATAATAAATAAATGGTGTCCGCTCATCAAACTTCCATTTTTAAACGATATTCCAAATATATGCATGTGCAGAACCGGGTCCTGCATTAGAAGCAACCAACCTGACGGAACCACACAAAGTACTGACCACTCCAGGGTTTCTGGCAACAGACAGAATAAGTCGACAGATAACTTCATCTAATCTTTACCTTTCAGCCTAAAGCCTCCTCTGGGAATAATATATCTCAGCTCAGTTCTCTCCTGGATGTAGAAAAGTGCAGTCCTCCCTGCATGGGTCCAATAACGTCTGCTGTTTTAGGCTGGATTATTAAAATGAGTGGCCGAGATAACTTCAACACGGTGGAGGAAGAGGTTGACATCAGGAGGCATCAAGGTCGTTGTTAAGGTGAAACATGAAATAAAAAACTTTATTTCATGTATTTCAAAACCTGAAATTAATCTCTACCTCGGTCTGGACAAATGTGGTGGTGTTGATAGCCTGACTGAACACACGGACCTCATCTGTGATGATTCTCCATTATAACCTGCAGGTGACAGTAGCGCCCCCCTCAGGTGCTGGGTTCTCACCCATCGAGCACAGACACGCAAATTGTTAAACCACCTAAAAACAGTCTGAGCGATTATCAGGGCATGTACTGTTTTGTGTAATGGGGCCTCTCACCCCTGGCTGAAGCAGTTTTAGTTCATCTATAACCTGAACCTTTACATGTTCTTTCACGTACGATATTCGCACAGAAACAGACGGCGCCTCCTGTTGGTCCAGTGAGTTTGTTTTGTCCGCATTTGTTCATTAAAGGTTACGGATACAGATGAAACGCACCAAATAGAACAGTTCCACTGGAAACCAAGGGGGGGGGGGGGGCAGTGTAGCCAATGGTTCAAGCGAGAAAAACAAAAAAACAATTAAAGAACAACTATGGTGGAACTCTTTGACACGACAATTGTGACGTTTGTCATTTCGACATCCAGCGCCCAAACTTATTAACTCACTAATTCACCTGCGCCTGTCGTCTCAAAATGGGGCCGTAAAAACATCTCCTGCAAAAATAAATGTCTTCTGAACCATGAGTCTGCTGCAGCAACGTTTCGGATCTGGACACGTCCTCAATGCACCCGTGCAATGTGCTTCAAATCATTAAAACAGCTCCTGTAGTTTCTCTCCATGTCACCGTGGATTGTGTTTGTGTGCTTAGCCTCAAGAATCGCCTTTTTTTTTTCACCTGCTCTGCTCTAATAAAATCAGCCGCCATCCTCTCTTGATAACGGCTCATCAGCGTGAGTTTCCTACTTTGTTTTCTCCCGTCCCCACTGGAGGATGACGGCAGGGCGCCGCCTGCTTCACCTGCCTGGTTATCAAGCACAAGCCACACCGAGCGAAAACACTTTTGACCAGCAGCTCAGAAAGAGAATAAGAAAACGCAAAACTTTGTATCCTCGTGTCGAGTCCATCTGTCTTCCAGAGCTGGAGACGAATTGAAAATGCAAGCAGCCACCTCATCTTAATTCTACAGTTGAGAGTGCTGTGAGTGTGATTGGTGCGCTGGCTGGCTGGAGATTGATGGGCTGACTGGTTCACTGCGTAATGTAGCTGGAGGAAAACACATGGTACTTTTTCGTACATTTACATTTTAGCTCGAGAAACTCTTCCAGATGAACGATGAACAGGTGTAAGCAACAGTGAATAACGTTTGCTGAGCAACAGCGCCCCCTGCAGCCAGGCGTCGTGATTCATTCTGCATTTTCACCGATATTGAGCAGAACTGAACTGAATCATAGCTGAACGCTGGATATTACCCATGATCCCCGGCTTCCTGAACCAGAAGAGCCGTAACAAATCCACCAAACTCTGTAACGAATTCTTCATATTTAAAAAGTTTCCTGCTGTGTTTGCGTGTGTCGTCAAATTGATGAAGTTGTTATCATGATATTTGTTTTATTAATTTAAGAAAGAGGAAACTTTCTCCATATTCACACTCACTCAGCCGTTAAACTCATTTACTCACTTTACTGTAAAAAAAAAAAAAGTTGCATAATGAGGCTTTATGAAAATTCATTTCGTTTAATACAGAAACATTTATCAGATTCAGCTGAAATGTTTTTGGATGTCGACCATTAACTTATTTACAATTTCAAACATTTCAGCAGGAATTGCAAATGGTTCCTGCTCTTTTCTTCCCAGCTTCTGATTGGTTGGGTGAGATCACATGTCACAGGTAAACCAGGAAGTGCTTGCTGCTGACAAACGTGTGTGATTCAAACTTTTACTTCCAGTTACATGAAAGTTTTTCGATCTTGTAGGAGAAACTTCACGGAGAGGAGAGTCCAGAGGTGAAGGTTGTCACCGGGTACAGTAAATTGATAACTTGATTGATTCTTGTATCCACTCATTTGTTTGATTCTTCAGCCTTCATTCCGAGTAAACTTCATTTTTCAAATCTTTTTCTTTTTCTTCTTTAGTTTTGTCTAAATTGACCATTTCCCTCTCGTCCTTTCGGCAAAACAGAACTCTCATCCATCCTTTCGTTGCAGAGACTTTTCATTTTGCACAACGAGCAGCAACAAACAGTCGAGGATAACTGTGGCTCAGGCAGTGAAATTGTATTCATTACTATGGAAATGTGGCTTTAGATTTAAAAACCACTACGGACGTGAGAGCTGTGTTCAATTCTTCACGTCGCTCCTCTCACTCCTCAGTTGAACTGTGGGAATGTTGCACGAGGCTCATTTCAACCGGATGTTCCACGTTGGGAGTTCAGCGTTTTACAGATGGTGGCCACCAGGGGGTGAGATACTTGTTGTTTTGTAGTTTGAAGCTAAGAAGCTGCTGAGGAGTCAATGAAGTTTCTTGGGGAACTTCATCGGTGTGCCTTTTGTTTTTAAGAAGGCTGAACTCGTGTGTGAGGTGATACTTCAATGCTTATGATCAAGTTTTTAATCATAACAAACTTGGGTTTTGTCAATTCAAGATAAATCTACATCAGTATTTCGTAGTAAAACCAATTTCCAGAACACTTCACGAGATGTGTTGTCGTGTGGAGTCTTGAATATTATCGTGTTTGGTGCCTTAACCTGTAATTTTCTTTCGTTGAATAAGTGTCTGAATGACTTCCAGGATTGTTATTGGTCCCAACACACAACCAGTCCTGAATCATCAAACATGATTTTCACTTTGACTGAAGTAAACATGTAAACTTGTTTCCTGCTTCATTGTTTAATGCTCCTTGGCATTCAGGGCCCAGAGGCTCAGGGGGGACGCAACCGAGTTAATTTCTTTTTAAGTCCCTTCTGACCTACTTTACATACTTTTACTGGAGAAGATTTTAAAAATGTTTTTAACATGTAAAACTATTGTGTTTGGAAGAAAGTCACACTGTTGTCTCGTTAGTTGTAGAAGAGTAAACATTTGCTCTATAAAGACATGTTACTATTATTGCCATTATTATTAATATAATGACAATTCATTGCATTTTGCACAAAATCTCAACTTTAACTAAAACCACTTTACACTCAGGTCATCAGCCCTGATGTCCTTGTGCAGCCTCAGCAGAACAACATTAAAGCTGTTCTGCTCTGTTCCTGTTGACAGATAATTCTGTGGCTTCTGTCACTCATCCGTCACACCTTCTTAAACACACACACACACACACACACTCAGGCGGAGGAAAGATTTAAACCTTGTCGAGATTTCTGATGTTGACACGAGCAGAGTTAAAGCCTCAGCAACACTCATCAACGTTGCATAGTCGGGGCCTGACGCCAGCGAGGGCGCCGTCACAACCTCCAGCAGAAAATCCAAAGTAAATATTGAACTTTTTCCTTAACGTTTTTTTTTTCCAGCCTCAAATATTTGTTAGATTTTTTTTCTTCTTTTTTTGGGAGGAAAAAAACGCCTGAAAAAGCAGAACTCCATGTTGGTCTTAAGCTCATAACCTTCACTCATCCTCTTCGTGTACCTTCGCCTTGTTGGCACAGGACGCGCAGCAGCGTTTCGCCGCGGTGAGCCTCTCAGGGGTCGGCCGTGACAGCTTCACGGTGTCACCTTGGTGACGGTTGCTCATTGATGAAGGAGGTTGTTAAGTGGAGTGGACGTGTGATACTGACGCAGCAGGGAGCCCAGTGTGAGATGCCAGTGTCCCACTGACTGTCTTCCAACCGTCTGATGCCAGGTGAAATCTGATCCGCTGGCTCTGTGGCAAATTTTTTACATTTAGTTTCGACTTTATTACCGTTTCACATTAACCTCCAACTTTCTTTCTACTTTAAACTCAACTCTATTTGGTTTTTAAAGCCTCTGTCACCTCCAGCTCCTCATGAAAGCCTCAGTCTGTCTGCGGAGATGTTCACATTCACCTTCTGAGAAGCAAGTTTAAGTCTGAATTCTTGGCTGAATTACTTGATCAAGGACTTTTAAAAATCAGACACTTATGTCGTGTAATTAGTTTCCGTCCGTAACTCTCCCTCTCTGCACTCATCAGAATCAGAAATGGAATAAAGAGAATCGTCGGAGGTGAAGACTGCAGCAGCAGCCCTTTCTTCTTCTATCGTTTAACGTTGTCTCGACTTCCTGTGATTGGGCTGAAAGACGATCCTCTATGCCAGACATGTGCCGCTTTAATTTTCTCATGTCACTCCTTCCTGCTGCAGAGTGAGACATCGTTCATTTGTGTGGACCGTGTCCATCTTGTCAGAAGAGCACTGTCCATTCCTCAGTGTCGGTCCACAGCCATTTCTATCAGTCTGATTGCTTTGAGCTAGAATTTATGCATGCGTCCTGTCCTCCCTCTCTCTTTCCATCCATCTATCCGTCCTTTCATCCGCCCATTCGTCCGCTTTGTGCAGTCATTTCTTCTCCAGTTGTGCTCACTGTGTTGTTACTAATCACTCTTTTTCAGCTTCGCCTCCAGCGACGATTAATGGCTTTCATTTACGCTCATTTGGAGGCAACACCTGTGACCAATGAGAGCGTCGCTAGGAGTAATTGCGCTCATATCGGGTGTGTGTGTTAGTGTGCGTGTGTGTGTGTGTCTGAGAGAGAATGTTGCAAAGATAATAACTTAATAAGTCTAACTTCAGTAAAAGTCTCTGTGTGTGGAGGTGTTGTTTGTGTTTGACACCCGGCTGAGCTCGAAGTAATTACACCGATGCTTTACCTGTGTGTGTGTGTGTGTGTGTGTGTGTGTGTGTTAGAGAGAGAGAACACATCTGGGGACATCTAATCACTTGGATGCATCATGTGAGCTCTGCACGTGTGTGTCTGTGTGTGTCTGTGTGTGTCTATGTGTGTCTGTGTGTGTGTAATTACTCTGATACATCACCTGAACTAGATGTGAACTCTCCAGGAGGGGCTTTGTTTGTGTGTCAACTGTACAAAATAACGTCTTTGTCTCTCTTCTCATCTAAAACTGCAGCAATATTAAAAAGTTTAAATTTTAATATGGATGTTTGTGACGAAGGATTACAACAACAACACACATACTTGAGATGTGAGTCTGAGATACAGGGAGAGCGCACCGTCCTGAAAAGTGAGGAAGGGTCACGCGACGCGGAGCAGCTGACCCATCAGCTGACGTGGGCCGAGATGTGCCTCTGTCAGCTGACGTACTGGGGTGTGGTTCAACCTGAGTAAAGTAACGCTCTGCTCATCGGTCTGTGTGTGTTAGTTATGACAGTTAGACAGACATCACGGATTGTTTGGCCTCAGTGGACGTTAACACTCTACTGGTTTTTTTTAATTTTCCCGGATAACGTTAAAAGAAATATAGCGAAGTGTAGCGGAGGGATGCACGATATACATGCATGTGTTAGATTGTTTGGCCTCAGAGCAGATGGACACTTGTTCGTGCTACTTCTTCTTTCTTCTTCGCCTCTTTGTGTTCAGGAGGTTGTTGTTTCTCTTTCCCTCGACCGGCCTCTTTTACATTCGCCCTCTTTCTCCCTTTTACATCATTGTGTTTTCTCCAGCGTCGGCCTCAGCGCAGACCTTTTCATTGATCTGGTGTTTGGTTATGTGATCAGTCTGGCTGCAGGGTGATTGGCAGGTGGAAATCGGAAACGTCTGCACAGAAAAACAGAGGCTGTGTTTACTCTGCGGCTGTGATCCAGAAAAAGATGTTTGTGTAACTTTAAATTTTTATTCAGAAGTTTGTGTAAAACAAAAAAATATAGATATAAGAGCTTCGTGCTGTAACTTCACTGTCATTTCGTCATTTCTGACTTGCGGTACATTTGTTTGCAAGAAGTGTTGGTTAGGACATGACTCAAAGAAGAACGCGGATCCGGACAAACTAGCCTTTTGTTTTACTCGTTATCGTGGCGAGACAGGATGTTAGCCTTGGTGGAGGAATGTCTCCGAGCTTCTGTCTAGTTTAGAATGAGACTACTGAGGCTAGAATATCAGTTGTTTCCATCAATCTCGTAGTCTACCGCCCTCTTGTGGCAGCAGTGGGACTTTCGATTGACTACGAGTCATTGCAAATCATTTTGTCTTTTAATTTTCTCGTCAACAAAGGCGGCGACGAGTTGGCAGCAGCAGAATCTTTCGGATGTTTGAACATCTGCGTTGTGGAGAATTTTTCTTCTGTCTAAAGAAAACAAACCACGATCACATGAACCCCAATATCCTCCGTCTTCCCTCAACAGCTGCCCTTGAGCAAGACTGTGAACTGCTTCACCGGTGTGTGTGTGTGTATATGTATGTATGTATGTGTGTGTGTGTGTATGTATGTGTGTGTGCAGCGAGCTGAGTCTCCGAGGGGTTCACATCTCTGTTTGTAAACAGAAGAAAATCCACAGCACACTGTACACTGGTTTATTCAGCCCCGCTTCCTCCCCGAGCTCTTTACAGTGATATCTTCTGTAGTGTAGACGAGGCCTCTGTGCTGCCAGCAGAGATGCAGGTGAGAGTCTCTGAGGATTTCAATAAAGAGGAGTTGAATCACAATCAGCCACAGCCTCTGGGTTATACTGCCGCAGGCTCGGTACTGCAGGGATTCGGAGTGTGTGTTTCCTTGTGGAATCCGTCATGTTGGATGATTGAAGTCATACCTGTGTTGAGATGCTCCCACAAGACTCTGATCGTGTGTGTGTGTCTGTGTGTGTGTGTGTCTCCACGGGTGCAGGTTATTGTGTGAGTGTGAGAGGGAGGCCAGGGAAATTGCATTTTTCTCTAAAATAGCTGTTGATTTAACGTGATTGTTGTTTTTCCAGTGAGCACAGTAAATGATGAACATCCAGTCAGTATTCAAATGAGTGAATTTCCTTTGCTTTATTAATATTTAATAAATGGACGAACCCTTCAGGACCTGCAGACAGATTAAGGGGAAACAGTGGTTCCATATTCTGGAGCATGTTGCAGTATTTACATATATAAATATCACAAAACTGCATTTTATATGGTGAGAATGGAAAGAGCTTGTATTTTAAAACTGGAAACAATGAATTTTAATATAATCGTAGAAGCCTTTATGACACTATGACTTTATTCATTAAATTGATAAGTTAATGCTTTATTTTTACTTTTTGTTATCTACAGTAACACAATTGTTCAGTTTGTAGATTCTCCTCTTGTCTGTACCTGTTTGTACATATATTTTTTAACATAATAAATATTTAACAAACACAAGGAGCTATATAAAAAAAAGGAGGATATATTCATCCATCCATTCAAAGAAGCCAAATCATTGTTGTTTTAACAAGTGTTTGTTTTTTTCAGTGTGTCGCACAACTTATTAAAACAACGCTTCGACACACTGTGAACTGGGAACTGGGACACGTCTCACACATTCAGTTGTGTGAGCTGTAATTTGCAGGATGAGTGGATTCTTTTTTTTGAAGTACTCTTCTTAAAAATCTTCCTCAAAATGGCGTTAAAGCTGAGTTCTGCACAATTTTTTTTTTTCTAAAGAATCTGCGTTCAAAGAACTTTCCTCTGCAAAGTTTTCAAGTTCAGGGCCAACACCCCTCAGCATAGACTATGAAAGTTTAAAAGGAGTCGTGTGTGTGTGTGAGTGTGATATTGCACTGCAGGGGACAATCCTAAACTTCAGTATGTATCATTAAATCCTCCTTGAGTCTATACACACACACACACACACACACACACACACACTCGGCAGCAGCCATCCCCTGCAGAGCCATATCTTCCTCTCTATCTGACATTCTATGGTTGGATGGGCAGGAAGACACACACACACACACACACACACGGTTGTCTTTCGCAGTCTCATCATCTTCACTCTACAAACCTGCAATCCACCTCCTCTTTCTCTATATCACACTTTTTTTTTCTTCCCCAAAAAAAATCCGTGTCTGGAAATGAACGGTGAAGCTAAATGGAAGGATGGCAATCTGACGGACAATCAGGAGCAGGAGCTGCGCTCAGAGAAAAAAAAAAAGATTTCCTGCAACTTTTTTCCCAAAAAAAAAACAACACTTTCATTCGTCCCCTTTGTGAGGAAATAGGTTGACTGCCACCATCGGGCCAATATAATCCAAAGTGCTCTCTAGAACAGTTTTCTACAGGAACCCGCTGCCTTGAATTTCCGAGCAGACGTGGACAGAAAGCTCCAGTTTCCTCCGCAGGATCCTGACGGAGCTTTAACTGGAGGCTACGCTGACACTCGCACTCGTTTATGAGCTGTGCCGACTTCTATCAGAGGCTTTTAGATCAGGAGAGTCCGCAGTGCAAGCTGATGACTTCCCTTACTGTTCCACCGTGAAGCTAACGGAGGCTCAACAGCTGCTGCTCGGGTTTTGGTTCCAGCGTGCACCCCTTTTATTACCGATTATATTTCAGATGACACGTTTCACAACTGCAACTACAACTGCATGTTGTTTACCCCGAATCAGACGATGCCAACTTCTACAGGGTAAAAAACGGTGACATCTGACTGTGCGGACAGTCGGAGTCTTATAGAATATAATAGAAAGCCTTTATTTTCATTGTATGCTGATGCAACAGAACTGAAAGAGCCACCGGACCCCTTCATATAAAAAGACCCGAGATATAAAAGATTTCACTTCTTACACGCAGACATAAAAAGAGAAAGTTTTCTACTTGTGGATCTTTGGGTTGAGTAGAAGTTGAGTAAAACTAAAAAAAGTCCATTTCATAGACTCGACAGCAACATGTCTTTCCCGGCTGATGTTCTGGCTCCTCTGAATAATTCACCACTTTGTGAACAGTCTGAATAGTTTATCCTGAAAATCTGCTGATGTGGTTCGAGGTCAGTTCTGTTTCACTTATTCAACAGCCAGACTTTGTGTTTACATCTGGAATAAGAATGTGAGAGTAGTTCGCTCGGGCACGAGCGACCTGATCCACATCACACGTGCACATCTGTTGCTTCGGAGCACGTCTGTGTCTACGCATCTCTTCTCACGTGACGTCTTTCCAGCAAATCACGCCTGTGATGATGACCGTGACTCGCAAGCTGAACGCAACTCCTTCCTGTCTCATGTTTCAAAATAAGAGCCTTATGCTTTCGAAAGGATTTTTTTTCTGTTCACTAAATCGCTTCAGAATCTTGACGCAGCTTCGAAACCTTTGAGCTTCCTCTCACGACTCTGGTCCTGTGCGATCATTCAAAGCTTCTGTTACGATACTTCAGGGACGAAACATATCATCAGGAACCAGAAGTCCCGCTGAGAAATGTTATATTTCCAGGTGTAGATGTCCAAAGAGGGTAAATTGGCGGCGGCCACATCTTACCTCTCAGCCAGATTTCTTTCTGGATTGCCCTCCATTACAGTTTTACAGTACGTGTCCATTAGTTGTGATGGATGTCTTGCAGAGTGGAGTCGAGAAAGACAAGAAACGAGAACATTCACTTCCAATTAATGTCATCCAGATAAAGTGCTCATGGCGCGCTAACAAAGCTGGCACTCTGCCCTTTTAACAAGCTCAAATCAATTATGACAAAATGATCAATTTACCTCTGTAATTAGCTCGTGCATTAGTGGGTATTACCACCAAACACATTTATTCCTTAGTTCTCTTCTTTTTTTCACCCCCCCCCCTCAAGACCATGCACATGGTGCTAAATGGGAAGTGTGCAATCAGCTAAATTGAATTTAATTGATTAAATAATTAGACAGATTTAAATGAGTCAATTAATGAGTCCATTATAGGAGAGGAGGCGGGTGGGGTCCCGTGGGTTTCAGGGGTTTATTAATAATAACTGGAATCTTAACGTCTTGGCACCGGGACAGTCCCCAGAGTAATGTAATCCCTGACTGTCGCTGTAACCCAGAAAAGCTTCGCTCCAGGAGACTGTTGGAAAAGTCAGTGTCTCAGTCTAAAGGGAGGAGACGGAAGCGCTAATAGACGAGGAGACTCTGATGCTTTCTCTTAAACTAATGAGAAAACTTCTAACTCGGTGTAAATATGAAGGTCGGGAGGCGATGTACGTTAAAGCAGAACTACCTGGGACACGGAGCCGTCCCACGAAACATTACCTCGAGCCGGACCCAGCAACCTTTTGTGCTTCTTCGTTACTGCCTCACCTCTCTCGACACATTCAGGGCTTTGTTTTCACGCACAAGTGACAGTTATACAAGCTTGTAGCCGCGTTCTGGAACTTGCAGACATTCACGTTGGCTCCCCATCGGTTTCTGGGTCTATTGCTCTGAGTGTGATGACCTAATTTTTACGAAGGGAATCAATTAAGTTCATTGCTTCAAGACCTTTATATGTGAGATTTGACAAGACGGGTCTGACCGGGCCTCAGTCTCTGTGCGACCACGTGCAAATGTTATTACGCTAGTTGATTTTTTGCAGCATAAAAAAGTTTCAAAACTTGTCTCCATCCCACTGACGCCTTAATTGTTTTAAATGGCGTATTCTGCCCCTTCCTCCCTCAGATTGATTACAGTCTGCGGTAATGAGACGGCAGGATTCAGATATTTTCCTCATCACAATGCGACAAGGTAAAAGATATGAAGGACACCCTCAATCAGTCTCTTATACGGACGGTGTCAGTTTGAATCACTGCAGAGCGCTCTGGTAAATACGGGAGGCCGGCCGCACTAATGGTAACTGATTGATATTTGAAGTGGCTGTGAAACCGTCGCGCTGCCCTGATGCGAATGGCTTCAGCTAAGTGAACTTAAAAACTAATCCAAACAATGTGCGCACGTTTTATGTGCATGAATTATTTATGGGGTTTGGAACTCAGATGCGTCTCACACCTGCAAATTGAGACATCACAGAAATGTTCAGAATATCATCTTGGCATGTGGAGACTGATGGTTATATATTTTTTTTTTAAGTGGCATCCCACTGAGGACTGAAAAGTTGAGATTCAAATGATTGTTTGTAAGATTGAAATGACACGAACTTTAATCAAGATGCATCTGATAACCAGAGCGTCTGTTGGTCCAGTTGTAGGCGTTGGGTGTTTGAAATGCTTTTGCCTGCAGTGAGCTGGTTTCCCACGTTGTTTTTGCAACAGAACGTACAGCGAGAATATTATATTTCACCGTGTATGAAAGAAAACAGAGCCAAAGCCACATATTCGGTGACTCAGGCTTCAAAACTTTATCTGGTAAAAATCGATCTTAAAGCAAGATTAGGGGCTGTTCATCGGGAACTAGTTGAACTGTAAGAGGAGTCTTGACCCACGTGTCCTCTGTCTACATCGTAGGACACACAATATCGTCCCTTGCCCTCAGAGACAAAATCATCGTCAGACAAAACCTTTTGGTTTTTATCATCTTGTATATAAATGCTTCAGCATGTTGCTCGGAAAGAAAAAGGAAACTCAGCATTTATCACTTTCTCCAACTTATTTTCAGAGGCAACCAATTATTTTTCTGGTTCTGAATAAAAGTGAGTCCATACAGAAAATGGTAAACTCACTTATATTTTACCCAAATCTCTCCTCCTGGGTCTCTAACTTTTTTTTAAAAGTTTCTTTTTCTTGGTTTTCTGGTGTAATAGGTTGCAGACTCCTTGGAAAACGTCACTTTCAATACCTATAATCTGTTTTCACGTATTTCTGTGCTTTGTTCACCGATTTCAAATGTATTCCTGAGCCAGAGGGACAAGCACATAAGCAGAATCCATTCAGAGCCGGTCAATCTTCCTCTAAAACAGCCATTGATGAGCTGGTGTCATTTGCATAATGTATTAAAAATGAGATTGAAAGCTTCTGAATCAGCCGTCAGACGTTCCACTTAAATTTATAGTCCAGTCCTGCTTATTTCTTAAATGGAAAAGTTGACTTGGGAGAATGTAAAAGGAGAGATTTGAAAAGTTTTGTCATTAAGAGCAAACGCAATTCATCAAATGGAATTATACTTCAAAATATTATTTTTTTATTTATATTAAGATTCGTCACCGAAAATAGAGAGAAGAGTCTCTCTCTCTGTCTCTCTCTGTCTCTCTCTCTCTCTGTCTCTCTCTCTCTGTCTCTCTCTCTCTGTCTGCTAATGTTGTCTGAGTATAAATATTATAATTCATAGTGATGAAGACGTCCAGCAGCACAAGTTGAGGTACAGTGAAAGACGAGAATACAAATCCAGGCTTTTCATCAAATATTTCTCAACGGGTAAATATTTGTATATTTACAGCAACATGTCGGGATTCTGTCGTTTAGATCAGAGAAGACGAGCAACAAGCAGCAGCAGAAGAAGAAGAAGAAGAAGAAATCAAAGTGTCTTTAAAAATCAAGTAAAGACGACAGAGATGGATGTTTTTTGAATTCCAAAGTTGAATCAATCTTCGACTTCAGTTCAACTTTTCTTGGACTCGATAAAAACACAGTTTGATAAGATTTGATAAATCCTGTTCAAAAACATTAAAATAAATATTTATAATATTCACAGGACAGTGATGAGCATGGTGGAGCAGCAAATATAATATTATAATAAAATATAATTGTTTAATTCACCTCAGCGGATGAGGTGACATTAGCTTGACACAACATCTTCCGCCTCTTCGCAAGTAACTTTGATTATAAAGCTCCAAACACTGCGTCCAGGAATCCTTTAGTCTATTCAGCCTGTTTTCGTTTAGATCTCACTCTACAGTGTTTTCAGCTCAGTATTAAGGATTCTCAGTAACTCCACTCTTGTGAATCAATAGGTGACGACTCTGCACAGAACGTCGAGTTCAGAGGCAAAAAACCTGCTGATTTGTTTTCGGTGACGCTGCTTATTTCTGTTTGCTCAGTTCAGCTTCAGGACGGCGTGGCTGTGATTCAGTTTGTTCAGAGGGGACGTTCTTCAAATAATTATCAGACAACTCTGTTCTTGGACTCCCAGCGTTGGATTTAGACTCTGTCTCACGACCTCTGGTTTTCTATTTCTCTAACACACACGCACACACACACACACACACACACAAACACACACGTGCCACTCCTCCACGGGAAACCCTTTCATTCTCTCTGTCCTGTCTCGCAAATCTAATTTATTCTTTTATTTCGGCACAAAGCCAGAGCGTTGTGTGTGTGTGTGTGTGAGTGTTTGTGTATGCGTGTGTGTGTGTGTGTCTGTGTGTATTAACTCTTATAACCTTGAACCTGTATATTGTCACAAGAAGCTCTGGGGAAGTCGGAGGTGCGGAGGTGCAAAAGGAGAGGAGAGGAGGAAAGAGGGAGGAAGGAAAGATGGATGGAAGGGAGATGGTGAGGAGCCGGAGATTAAAAGGCTGGAATGTGTTGGTGGTAAGATGCAGGGTAGAGAAGAGATCAAATAAAAGATGTGGAGCAAAGAAAAGAATAAAGGTTGAATAGATCTTGTAAATCACATCTTCCTTTTTTTCTAGATTCTTCTGTTTTCTTTTTTCCTCCCTCTGCGACTCGTTTCACGTTTGTCTCGTCTCTGTTTCGTCATCTCGTCCTTTTAGCTCCTAACGACGGCGAGTCGCAGTAACACCGACCGTCACCGGGGAGTTGAAGAGGGCGGACTGACGGGACGAAGAGTGCACAAAGACAAATGAAGGTAATATTTGAAAACTCTGGGAATACAGTGACGGGTAGAAATAGAAGAGGGATAAATGGAGGAGAGAAATAAAGATAGACAGAAGAGGATCAGTAGAACAGAGCAGCATCGTGACCGGGTCAAACGTTTCATCATCAGTCATCGTTCTGCACAGAGGAACAGTTTGATATCCTGAAATACTTTCACCACTAAACACAGAAACAGATTCATTTCAACATGATGCAAAAAAATGTATAAACAGATCAATGCAACCACACAGGAAGAAAAAGGTATTTTTAAATAAGAACTACTAAACGTCTGGAGGCATCGAAACTGAGAAATTCACTGAAACAAACATCTTCACCTCTGATCCGTTCATTCAGAATGTTCCAGATGTTTCTGCGCAACAGTCGAAGCTCCACGAACAAAATGAAGCCAACGAGTCAAAGACAAAGTAGATCAGGTGTTCACGAAAATGAATAATCCATTCCAGACGTGGAAGATGGTTGGATTATCACATTGAACCAGGTGAACAGTTCTTTGCTTGTTCTGTTTGGTAAATTTACCTTTTGCATGAACATATATTGTGCAAAGAAAGACTTGAAGGATGAATTGACAATGAATGAAAAGCAGTTTAACGTCACATAAACTATAATATTCTCTCTCTCTATATATAAGCGGAACACACAAAAAGGTAATCACAATCACCCGCTTGACGTTTCTCAATCAAAACAATAACAAAAGATCTAGTTTGCTGATGTCATGAAGCAGTGTGGGATCATGGGAGTTGTTGTCTCCTCCACCGATACAGATGAAAACCTCCCTGAAGTGACTCATGTTAACGGATAGAGTCGCGTGTTAAAGTTGTATTCACGCTGCGCAGCTAACGGCAGCTAGTCATCGTGATTATTCATTGGAAATGATAAAATGTCATCGATGTTTAAAGTTACAGTCGAGGTTAAATCCGCTGGAAAAGCAGATTCGATGCAACAAAAAATGTGTGTTGAGTAAAATATGATTTGATTATTGTTGGAAACAAGTCAAGAAAATATATGAACATGAGTTTAGTTGATTTTAGACGTTTTGATGAAGAATAATTTATCTTTTAAAATGCAAAAAACACAAGCGCTGGTCTAAAAGTGAAGTATAATATGACCTCTCCTGATATCCAACCACTCCCATGGGCTGATGTCTTTTTCTCTTTCTCTTTCCTCCGTCCATCATCTATGTCTCACCCCCCCCCCCTCTCCGTCCCTGACGAAGGCGTGTGATTGTCTGAAACTGCTCCGCCAGTGAGCCTCTCTGCATTGTTGCGTTATTACCGACCCACGATGCAACACTTCAACACGGCCAAGAGCAATTTAGCACCTTTTAATGCAAAGTGTTTACCAACGTGTAGGAACGAGCCCGGATCGATAGCACATCCCGGTTTCTCTAAACGTCTTTTAACACCGGACTCCCGTCGCTGCTCTCAGGCCTGTAATTGTTTCTCTTGCTTCGGTGGAAAAATCAATCCAGCGATGATTGGATCCCCCCCCCCCCCCCCCAGTCCCACCCGTGTCTTAAAGGTCCCACCATTGTCTTGGGTAATAACTTGCATACGTATCTGTCATCAAGTCATTGTTTTTGCATTTATCGTCCATTTAGCATTTCCCCTTTTCAGCGTTTTCTGTTTTTAAAGGCTTCTTTTTTTTCAAATCTAATTTTTGCCATTGGAAATCAATCCGGTTATTATTGTCACAGCTCCATTAACAAGTTTGTCATTATTTAGCCGAGGCTTAAAGGTGAAGGCAATATTTGTGAATTATCTATATGTGTTGTACCACGATGATCTTCACTGTGTGCATGAGGGCACAGTGAGATTCCACGTTTTCAGTAATATATTAAAAGGAGATCGGTTTATTAGTCATGGTTCGTTCTGTGAAAACACTCGGACGGAGCTTTATTTTAACTCGTACAAAATAATCCAAGTAACATCTGATGAGAAATTTCAGCTTTGGTTCAGAGACTAAACATTTATAACAGAAATCCTGCTTTTCAAACTGCGTATGTAAAGTTTGAAAGATGTTGGCAGAGAATACGTAATGAAGAATTGAAATGTAGAATCCAGAGCTCTAACTTGAGAAGCTTCGTCTTTTTAAACTGAGTTTCAGTCATGAGAACTTTTGAAACTCTCTCTCTCGTCGCTTTAGATATTTGTTTGATCATCGTGAGTGAGAGTCCAGGGCTGCGGTTTCATTTGGCTGTGCTAGTTTTCACATCAGGGTCATTTTGAAAGGTTTGTAGATAACAGATTTATTTTAAAATGTAATAATGTAAAGTTTGCTCTTAGAGTGAGAGCGTTTTTAAAAGTCCGTCCCAATCTTGTGAACGCGATATCTCCAGAACGCCGAGAGGGAATCTCATCAAATTTGGTAAAAACTTTCTCTTGGACTCAGACGGGACATGATTTGATTTTTGTAGCCGAAGGTTAAAGGTCCAGTTCACAGTGTTTGTTTTTCTTGAACGTGATATCTTCTAAAAACAATAATAATAATAACCTTTCATATAATAAATGCAGCTCAAAATATGAACACAAATAAAATCATTTTAAAATTAATTAGAAAGGACAATAAATTTACATATTAATACTGTTTCGAGTTGTGAAGTTGCACCGTCGCCATCAGATTAAAATTAAAAACACAAGAGTCGTTATGAGTCACTGGGTTTGTTGCCCAAAAAGTTTTCTCCTAAACCTCAACTATGTTTTTTTTTTCGTGCTGCTTGTCGTCCTCTTCCTCTCAGTCTGTCACTTCTTCAATTGCGTCCAAGTGCACAAACATCTGTTCCCTCGCTCTCAGTTTGTTTCTTTGTTGATAGTCAATCTCATACCACACACACACACACACACACACACACAAACACACACACAAACACACACACTCACTCTTCAACCCTTCATGCTGTCTTTTCCGCAGTGTCCCTCTCTTCACACCTCAGCACCGTCCTCTTCTCTTTGAGTCGTTGGGATCAAATAGAGCTTCACTAACATCCATCTTTCCACTCGTCCGTCTCGTTTGCTCACTTCATTCCAGCGGAGAAGTCGGGGCCTTGGGATTTATGATTTCAGAGCAGCGATGGAAGAATCTGTCAGGAATCTAATGATCAGGGAGAAATGACGACCTACCTCCAATTTGAATGGAGGAAGAAAAGTCCTTTGTAGCAGTGATTCATTTCTTCGTCCCTAAAGATGCAAAGTTTAGAAGCGAACACACTAATCAGCTTCCACGAACATTTAACTGCAGCCAATGTTTTTTTATGATAAGGCTGAGAAAGGTTGAGAGTCGCTGCCGAACACACTCCATTTACCTTTTCCTGCCTCCAACCCCCGGCTCCGCATCTCAATTCCATCTGGAATGAAAAACCTGCTCTTTATTCCCCCTCCTCCGGTGTGTGAAAAAGAAGAGGATCCTCTATCCTCTCGTCGACGTGACCTTCTTTTGCTCCGCGATTGTCTCTACAAGCTTTGAACACTGCAATTGCAGAGTTTTATGACAGAGCCCCGGAATAATCTCTGCAAAATAAATATTTTCCGGCGAGATCCAATCGGCTGTGAGGAGGAGACGACTGCAGAGTAATTGAAGGATCCTTTTGAGGACTAACATAATAAAGTAAAACCAAGGTTCCTGTGGGTTATTTTCACAACTGTGCTTTTTGTGCAAGTGTGTCCTCTGGAAAGAAAGCGTGTAATTGCCCTGCAGGTGTTATGTGTTTTGCTTTTCATTATATTTAGAAACTGAGTTTGAAGGTTTTTAGCTGAAAATGTGTTTTCATGACAAAGCTGGAGGCCACATTCTACAAGTACAGCCCACGTGATTTCAATATATACGATGATTCAGGAAGATTCAGTTTCAAACCGTCGGCAGAAGATATTTTTAAAAGCCGAAATTTAAACGGATCTAAATGCTGAGTGAGATCATGACTTCAGAAATGTTATTCTTTGTACGCTAAACATGGAGTTACTAATTTAGTTATTTGTTATAAACCTGCCATTTTTTCCGGCTTTTAAAGACAAATAGTAAATATATATATATATATATGAATATGATTGTTTAGCACAGGCACATGTTTAATTTATGAGATAGATAATGAGACAACTTTTTTTCTGAGTTGGATGTAAATTTCGATTTGCCTGTGAGTTCTCGTTAGCGATGCCACAAAACTATTGCTGCCTGGAGGGCTGTGAGCAAAAAGGGAAGCATACGTTGAATGAACTAAATGATTGTATCGCTCTAAATACAAAAAGTTAAATGCTGCGGTGTAAGTGTTCCCAAAAATAAAGTAAAAGACAGAAAAAAAAAATGTATATGGACAAGAAAATTCTAATAAAGACACAACTTGGGTGAAATTAACTAATTTGAAATCTTGAAATCCGGCGGCGGCCGTTTATTTGAACCCTGATATAAGATGATAAACTTGCACTCAAGGCTTAATAATAATGATGATGTGATGACGTCTGGCAGCAGCGCTCTGCCTGCAGTCACACGTGACCTTTCAAGAACACTAACAGTTGCTCTGTAGCAGAAGAGTCTGTGATAATTATTTTGACTGCAGCATCGGGGTCAGACAGTCGGTGGAACTTTAATAAACACGTTGTTGTATGTTGTATTAAAACCCTGATATTGTACACCCAGAGTCTCTACAGCTTCAATGCCTCTGACAGAAACAGTTGTAGTTTACGTCTCTTTCCTGACTTGTTCATGTTGTGACGATAAATTTTATGAAAGTTATCGAGTCTTCGTGAGGTCAGACTGACCTCGACCTCTGACCTCTGACACCAGATTTAAATCGCTAAAGTAATTCTAAGTAATTACCTCGTCATTGAAACACACAACGGGTTTCTCTCTCGATCCCTTGTTTCCTCTTTGAACACCATCATACCAACCCCATGTGCGGCCCCCCCCTCCCCTCCATCCCTCCTCTCTCTGTGTGTTCACCCTCCCTCCCTCCCTCCCTCCCTCCCTCCCCTCTTCCCCCCGCGGGCTGATTGCTGGGCATTAACAATTTAAATTGTTTGCCTTTTTAGTCACGCCAATTGTAATATCGCTTTTGGAGAGGCAGTCGTTTTAATGAGTTTCTACTTTGGGGTTCTCCCGCCGAGACAACACAGGAATAGATATCGCTCCTCTCTTCTTTTCTCTCTCTCTCTCTCTCTCTCGCTCTCTTTCACTCTCTCTCTCTCTCTCTTTCACTGACGACTGAGCTCTTATTCTTTTATTAACAGAAAATATACAAAATGAAAAAGATCTGAGGGAGTTATTGTCTGCGAGTCTAGGTCATTGTGTGTGTGTGTGTGTGTGTGTGTGTGTGTGTGTGTGTGTGTGAGAGAGTCTCATTGTGTGTGTTTGTGCTACGTGTGTGTGCGCACACACTCCCTGAGGCAAGTGTAGAGTGAGAATGTGTTCTTAATAAGAAAGCAGGGAGGTAAAAAACATTACATGCTTATTAATCTCCACCCGTCTTCTCTCTCTCTCTCTCTCTCTCTCTCTCTCTGTGTGTTTCTCACTTTCTGAATTATTTATTTTTTTGTCGCTCTCCGTCGTATCAAAGTTCTTCGTATTGTCGCTCACTGCGGACTTCAGAGATGTCCGTCAAAAAGTGTGTGGTTGCCGCGGTTACAAAGTCGTGGCACATCATCTTTGACAACCATGACCTTTTATTTAAAATGCCAAAACTCACATCAAATGTCAGATAAAGTTCTCCAGGAATTTTCTGCAGCAGTACTTTATTACTACGGATACTTCAGATTCTACTCACGGTGACACGGCCGTGCAGTGATCATTACTGCCCCCCCCCCCCCCCCACAGTCCAACCAGCTCAGGCTCATTGACCAGGTACAGACGGGAGCATGTGTTATTTAGCTGGGACTGGTGATGACAAATCTTTGTGATTGCCACCTGCAGTATCAGTCGTAAACCCCACCTCCTCCATTGTTAGCAGATTGAACTTGATTGTTATTTGATGCTGTTACAAAATCACTCTCCGATCACTGCTGCACAGACTCTGGCTCTGAATGATGTCAAAAGCAGAAGATGGTGGAATCTGTTTCTTGGATATTTTTGGCATCGTTCCTGCAAATGTGCATGGGAGGAGGTGAACACGCGTCCATCTCATTAAGATATTAAAGGAGGGGTAACAGAGAGAGAAGAGGTGGATGGAGAGAGTGAGGAGCAGTTTAAGAGAGGGAGGGACATGATGGGTTCGAAAAAGTTGTGAGAAAGAAACAAGGGGAAAGAGAGAGATTAAAAGAGACAGCAGACATGACGGAGAATAAATCAGTCATAAAAGAAGAGAGGAGGATAAAGACGAGATTGACTCGGCTCAGTCGTCTCGCTCTGTCTGTCAAGAGTCAGGCCTTTGAAAATGTTACAAACAGAACAAGGTCCCTAACAAGCCAACACTCTCCTCTTTAAAGCCTGATGAAATAAAAATGCCCTTTTCAGCTCTGCTCTCTGCCGACTCTCGTTTATGTTTGATGCATGTGAAGCAGTCGTCTGCACCGAGCAACAGTTCAATGCGCTTTAGTTCTCACCACTGCATTTAAGCCAGAAACAATAAAGACGTGACTCCGCCTCACGCTGTCTCCCTGATCATCCGTTGACATCAGACATGTAAATGTCTGAAAACATCAAAATTAGCTTTTTATTTATTTAAAAGCTGCAGAAGCGATAAAAAAAATATTAAATTATATTAAAGATAAAATAAGTCAAAGTCAAGTTTTTTGATAATATTTACTGTTTCTCTCTGATCCCTGGGGTTCACATGTAAGTAGACAGAACTTATAAGTACGCAAGATAATAAGTACTCAAGTGATTTATAATAACAAGTGTATAAAGTACAAATACAGAAAAGTCTATAAACCATTCAAAAGCCAGGCTGAGAGACATTAAACTCTGTCTCGTGATTAATCTTCAGTGTAAACATCCCTGTTCTCTACTTACATCAGGTAGAATACAGGGATCCTGGCTCATATTGTTATCAACATATTCTTGAGTCCTTTCTAATAACTTTATTTAAAATGGTGGAGTTTAGATAATTTGTTGAATAAATCCAACATGAAACCGTTTCGGATTCTAGTGCGTGTTTCATATACATGTACAGTAACGTCTCCTCCGTTCTAATTTCTCATCTTTTCCAGGAGTCATAGAGTTTGAAACCTGTTGAGTGAAAAGTACCATTGAAAATATATAGAATTACAAACAACTAAAGGCTTTTCTGTCCTGATTTTTACTTCCTGTGATCGCATCTTTTGATTTATTTCAGTATTGTTACCATGGTATTGAAGCGGAGACTTCACAAAAATATCCAGAAAATCTCACTCTGGTGTTTTGTCTGACTTCCAAAAGTGTTTTTGTCTTTGAAAGTGAACATTTGCATTCGCCTCAACGTGTTCTCTTTGTTCCTGGTGGAGTGGAGCAGAACTGGGAAGTTGATTAGGAGGAGACGAAACATATGTTAATTTGGAACATGCTCTCTCGTCTCTCGTTTGTCCATCAGTTATCCCGGAGACGGATGAGAACGGACCAGAGAGATCATGTGTTTGCGACGTGTGAAAGAGAAAGAAATTTGTATTTGTCAGATTTTTTTAATAAGTGCCACATCTGAGGTTTCGTCAGACGTCTTGTTACCGTAAGACGTTTAAACAGATGTTCGGGAAATCTTTAGATGTTGAGATTTACTCGTGTTTGACTCTAAAAACAGCAGCGTGTGTGTGTGTGTGTGTGTGTGTGTGTGTGTGTGTGTGTGTGTGTGTGTGTGTGTGTGTGTGGTAAGTGAAAGATGGCTCTCAGGGCAGATTTTCCCTGATTCGTCTCACTGATTGTTCACATCTGTCTGCGTCTAATCGGTGGAACGTACATTTTTCATCCCGAGAAGAAAGGCGCCTCGTTTTTTCTCTTTTCTCTCCATCCATCCTTCCATTCACTGTTAGTCACACAGTGTTAAGATGCCGCGTTCGCCTTGAATGAAGGAGGAAAAAAACACACACACGGATATAACCAGCACTTTATCAACAAGGAATATTTCATGATGTGGTTTTGTCAAATACACATGGAAACTGCTCATAGTGATCAACTTGGCCCGGGACAAATGTGATGCCGATCACTATAACCACATTGCATTAGTTCATGATAGTCCCCGAACTTGAGGGAAAGGAAACGTTGTTTTTTAAGATATCGACGATATCACATTACACGCCCACCTACAGCTGCAACCTGCACCCAATGGTCACTACTGGCTAGTCAATCACACAGTATCCACGCCCCAAATACATACAGTGCTTTACGGTCTATCTAAACTTAATCGGGACCATAATTAACTAATTTAACATTTTTAATTTATGCTTCAATAAAGAAATTGTTGCTGACGTGATAAATCAAGTGGAGTCGCCCTCTGCTGGTCATTTGAGAGAAATATCGGTCTCAGGCACCTGCTCATTGGCTTCATTTTCTGGACCAGGAGGAGTCTACCTCCATTTTTATAAACAGTCTGTGGACTAGCCACTACTTGTTCGTGATATAATTCTGGAGGTGTTTCAGAAGCGTCAGTGTTTTCTGTGGGGGAGAAGAGTTCCCCAAAAACTATACGGCCCGCTGGAGGAAGCAAACTGGGAAGAAACATCATACGTCTCCTTTAAATCAAAGATCTCTGGACTCCTCTCATCTATCTGATCCCTCCCTTCACATCTCCCAGGGATGGTAAATAAATGTTTTACCTGCCTTTTAATGATTCCCTTTAAATATCAGCCTAATTGACATTTTCTGATTTACTTTTTTTTGTCCTGTCGGTGGAAACCTGTGTTGTCGTCCACGGCGGAGAGAAACGGCCGAGTGCGATCTTCAGCCCTCGAGGTCGTCAGTTCTTCACCCGGCACTAAGAAGCATCATCGCTCAGGTAAGAGGAAACGTCGGTGACCTTTCAGGGAAAAGCTGCGATCGGACCAATAGGAATGAGATTGAAGAAAACACGTATGAAGCTTTCGGTTTAATGAAATATTTCATCATCATCAATCATAGCTGCTGCAAATTGCTTTCAGATGCAAGAATCCTCTTTTAGAACAGTAGGTACATTGAGGAGGAAATGCAATTACAGTCACATTATGTTTTACTATCAACGACACGAACCAGGTTTCTATAAAGATTTGTTTCTGAGTTTCCTGTCGTCTCCTGCTCTCGATGTGATTATCTGTGCTGTCTCTGCTGAGGAGGTCGTGTCTGAGGTACTTTTTGTCAAATATTTCACTGTCAATCTCAACATTTTGATGTGTGAAACGATAACGTATGCGCTGGGAAACACAAGCCAACAAAGTTTATAGGTGCAGCGGTTTTTAGACATTTTGATGATATCCAGGAGTTTTTAAGAAAGAAAGAAACAAAGAGTTTGAAAAACAAGCAACGAGGCAGCGATGTGTTCAGCTGAAATATTTGATGGAACAAATTTAGCTCATTTCAAATTGGCTATTTGTTATCCTTCTTTTTCTATATTCTGTTCCTCCGAATACACCTTTTCTTTCCATATCTTCGTCTCTCACTCTTTCATTTTGTTCATTCTTTCCATTTTGTTTTTTATTCCCTTCACTGTCTCCTTCTTCTTTGCCTCGTCTCTCCCTGTTTATTCATATTTTCTCATCACCACCATTTCTAACTTTGTGTTATCATTCTGCGTCTTGTTTTTATTTGTATCCACTCTCATTTTTCGTTTATTCCTTCTCTCCTTGGCCAGTTTCTATTTTCCACTCCTTCTTCTTCTGTCTTGTTTCCAACTTTCCTCCCTTTGCATTTTTTCCAAACCCCCGCTCTCTCTAATGGCCTGTCCTTTGCTGTGTGACCACAATAGCCTTAGCATTTGGATTACTGTAATGGGGCTCGCATCACCCTCATATGATCAGCCATCTGGGGTTAGCTGCCTTTTAGCGTCCAGTTAGCATCTCCCCAATAGAGTTGACTGCGGAAGCTAAGCCGGAAAAGCACTAATCTCCCACAACCGGCCATTGTTGCTTTCCCTGACGGCCTCTGTGCTAAAAGGAGGCTAATTGATGTGGCCGCCTGCTTATTGTGGTTCTTAAGAGGAAGCGGATGATTGTGGAGCGTATGTAGTGAGCGATGTGAAGAAAGCTTTGGCTGGAGGTTGAAATTACTGACCTCTGAGCTGAGATGACTTTGTGATATCGTCTCACATCATTCACTGAGATTACTGTAATTTGGTGACTCTTTCATACTTTCTACAACCTTTCAGGACGGATCTGTGGCTTCATATCCCCCAGATCAGTCATTCCTCGATATGTTGTCAAGGTTTATACAAGTACTGTGTGTTTGAAACTCCCTTCAGACATTTGCTGGAGGACCATGTCGTCCATCTTTATGTACAGTCTGTTGTCCAGACGATATGGGAACCGTTGGGTTTCTCTGTAAATCATTGTGAGGCTTATGTTTTTGATTTGGCGCTTAATATTGACCTGGATTGAAAACCTCTTATTTCAGTTCAGTCTTTATTCTACACAAGTACATTTATTATTTTGATTATTAATGACATATGGACATGATGCCACTCCTCATGCGTGCACATCTTTTTTAAAAGAGGACACCGATCATCTTGTCTCTCTCGTGTTGATTAAAGAATTATTGCCGCACACGTCTCTGTGAATAAAAACCATCAAGACTTCATCTGTCGTGTGTGAAACAGCTGCATGAGACTGACAACACAATAAATCCTGTGCTGCCGGCCGTCCACACCCTGTAATCATGCGCTCATCTGAAAACATTAACACAAATATGTGACACAACCGCTGCACTCTGACAAAAACAGAGATGATAGAAAGTTTAGTGTTCAACACTGCTGTCAATGATGAGAGCTAATCTCTACCCACGTGTGTGTGTGTGTGTGTTGTTACCATGGTAGCAAACACAGTCACTGGGTTATTTTTTGCTGTAACCAGGTTATCCCCTAATTAAACAATTGTTCACACCTACAGCATCGAACAACCAAAGAGAATAGAGGTTCATATCTGAGGTAATGAGAATTATAGTGTGTGTGTGTGAGAAAGAGAGAGAAAGCGATGGAAGTAGCCTGAGGTGATGTTCAGATCATCTAACCTGTGAAAAATCAGAAAAACAAGTGACCTATTACTAGTTTGTTTCGCACGTCTTGAAACTTGTGATGTGAAACTATTTTAACTAAACATTCTTAACGCACCTCACGACTGATTCTGTTCGGTTCATCAGTCCACCTGATGAAAATCAATCTGCGGGGGTTGAAACTTGCTGGAGAGATTTGATTGTGTCGCACCATCTGGTTTGATTTGGGTTGAAGGTTCTATATGTGCATGATGATGAAGTTTAAAGTCATCAAAACAATCTCCGCATTAAATACATTTATATTAGAATATTCTGCGTTTTGGGATTCACGTTTAAAAAAAAACCCAAAAAACAAGACGAACTGGGAAGCTGAGAATTATCATGTTTTGAATACAACAAAATGCCCGAGGTGAGGTGCTTTCTTTAAATGTGAAACTAAATGTATTCTCAGGAGGCAGTTTGAAAGTCAAGAAGCAAAATTGGGGAACTTGTATTTGCCAAAGTCTGCACAGAGCAAACACCACAATGTCGTGGCTTGTGCAAATATTGAAATGTGCCAAATAATTACCTTCTTGCAAACTGAATAAAGTTTTTGAAGAATACTTTAGTTACATGAGCAATTTTCTGAAAGCACAAATTGAAAATCGCAACCATCAGGAGTTTATGCTTATTCTACCAAATTCACAATATTCCTTTTATTCCTTAATTCCAAACCTTCCAAACATCTTTTTTTTTATTTTTCTAGGGTTTAAGTAGAAAGTAAGAAGACCTTTGACCAGTAGTGAACTGTACATCGTGAAGACAGACACAGTCACCATGGAATCCTCAAAGCGTTATTTCACATGCACATCACAAAACTATGTGGGTTCACTGTTACAGGCTGGAGAGCAGAACAAGATGATATTCAGTGTGAACAGTTCTGCACAGGTGTCATCCACCAAAGTCACTCTGAACAAACCGAGGCTTGTTACAGGCCGCAGGTTCAAAAAGGAAACGTCCCACCACAGATAAACTCCTGTCCTCCGTCAGCACCCAACACTTCTACAGGAGAATCTCCAGAGACTCTGTCTTCCTGAGGACTTAATCCTCCACGTCCCCCCCGAAGCAGAGGCTGATGTGCGGCTCCATCTATCACTCTGAGCAGACCACAGCTGGAAGGAGGAGATGTGTCAGGTACAAGGCCAAGACACCAATCACTTAGAGGGAGCGTAATGTGCCCCTACGTCTTGTACTGTCAAGAAAACATTTCATTATCATCCCCACCCTGCAACAACCAAGGTCTCCATTACTGATTTCATTTGTTTTCTCTTTGATAGAGAAGCGTTTGAGCAGCTCACGGTTATAATCAAAGTATTTTCTTTTATTTGTACATTTCCCGCAACTTGAAGGTTGAATATCTTGTGTGCAGCAGAGAATTTCTGAATTTTTGAAGCTTTGCAGACAGAAAGAGGAAACATTTCTGCAAAAGTGTCCAGAGTCGGGTGTCTTTAATTTGGTTTTAATGACAACTCGCTCGTCTGGCTGCTGCAGCTTGTTTAATGAGGATGTCGGGGCGCGCTAAGAGAGACAAAGGAGAGGGAGCTTTCCCAGTTGGAGCAGCGTGCTCCCTGACAGACTGAAGCATTGTGGGAACGCCACTGAGCTGATCAAGAGGGGGCAACCAAGAGTCACCTGAGCAAAGCACTCCGTGGTGGTGTGTGTGTGTGAGTGTGCGCACGTGGGAGTGTATAAAAAGCAAGAAGTGTGACTAATAAAGCTGAGGTTGGGATTAACTTTTCCACCCCGAATATCATTCTCCTGAAACCTCCTGACACAATATGCTCTCTAACACACAAACACACACACACACACACACACACACACACACACACACACACACACACGTGCGCACAGTATGCAAATAGCTGACTTTGAAAATAGCAAATGTTTACTAAGATGAAAGGTTTGGCTTATTTCTTCCCCTCTAAGAGGATCCGAGCCAGAGTGAGCGACTGCCAACACTTTCTGTGTGAGTGTGCACGTGTGTGTGTGTGTGTGTGTGTGTGTGTGTGTGTGTGTGTGTGTGTGTGTGTGTGAATGAAAATCTGGCGTCTTTGTGCCTCCACACTTTCTTTGGCACGTCCTCAAACACTACGTGTGTAATCTAGGTCCGTGTCATTGGCATAACAAAGACAAATGTGCACTGGTAACATGCATTATTCTTCAAATCTGCTTCTTTCCCTTTTCTTGGTAATGAACTGAGCTTCGAATATCATCACGTGCACAAATGTTTGCCGTCATTTGCCACCTTCCTTCCTTCCTTCCTTCCTTCATTCTCACCCCAAAACCCCATTTCTCTCTTTTTTTTTTTCCGTCTGTTGAGTTTAAAGAATTAATGATATCCTTTCAAAGGGTTGCATTCAGCCAGGAAAAAGTTTTGCTCCTTGAAATATGACGGTTGATATTCATCCCACCAATGATTTTAACAGAATGTGCTGAACACCAACGTATTAGTATGAACTCAGAGCTAAAATCTCTGTTTACAAAAACATCAAATCACATATATGAGGCATTATAAAGGCGGCCTCGCGCTTTGAAGACAGCGTTCACACCGTGTGAAGTCGTCCTCGGTCGTCAGGTGCGGCCGGCAGTCGTTACTTTCTCAGAAATCAGTGAAAGCTGCTTTACTGCAGCGTTTCACGTGGATTGCATCATGTCTGATTGAAGCATTAGAATAAAAAGGAAATTGCTGCTTTTTTACAAATGGTGAGAAACAATGAGGCTCTCAGTTGGATTCTGGTGGATTGAAGGAAAATGGATAATGTGACAAGTGTTTTCTCTTCAGTCTGTCGCTTGTTTGTCAGCAGGATTACTCAAAAACTACCAAACTAATTTTCACAAAACTCCGGGGGAGGGGGGGGGGTGGAACATAGGCCGAGAAAGAACCCATCAAAATCTCATTTGTTATGTATTTAGGGGACAGACATGTATTTGTGGATGCGATGTGTGTAATTTGGTGCAGATCCAGACCTTTCCAGCCACTGTACACTAAACAATGGGACTGGTAACCTGTAACTGATGTAGGACAGATGTAAACAGCCCAAGATCAGATGTCAGGATCAAATGCACCAGATGTTTATGTGATCTGTGATAGACTTGGATATTTGCATTACAGCAGCACCAGCTTCAGTTTGACGAGGGGCGTGCATCCTGGGTTTTTGTATTCCCTCACTTTTTCGACTGAATTGCAAAGAAAAGCAGAATTTCCATTTCAATGGTCACTTTGTTAATTCCGTTGCCACTAATATCATACAAACAAAAAAAATACAACAAAAAGTAAACATCCTTGTCCGAGGCATGGTTCGGTTTGATCCGGATCCATTGTCCAAGGAACCAGATCCAGACCAAACAACAGGATAGATGAGAAATGCTGAACTGTAGATCAGTTAAAAAAACTTAGAAATCATCAAAAACCAGAATATTCAGCAGGAAACTTTTAAAATATGAAGAATTCTAAACGGAGTTTGGTGGATTTGTTACAGCCGCAGCTCTTCTGGTTCAGAAAGCCGGGGATCATGGGTAATATCCAGCTTTCAGCTGCGTTTCGGTTCAGTGAAGGGGACGACACAGTCAGAGCTTTTTTCTCTACATGAAAACCACGTCATCGCTCGCACCACACAGATCCTGACAGAATCGATCCCGTGTGGCTGCAGGGGGCGCCGTTGCTCAGCAAACGCGTCACAGTGTTGCTTGACGTGCACGTTAGCGTGGCCGGACCCAGTAAAAGAATTGCACTGCTCACACCTTCTTATTGTCCTAATCCCTCTCCTCTCCTTCTCTCTTTAACTTAACCTCTCTTCATCCCACCTCACCCCTCCTCTCACCCTGACATCCCTTTTTTTTCTCGGCAGGATAAAACGAGCAGGACAGAGGTGAGGAGAAAGAGCAATGGAATAATAAAATCAAAGTGCTCTCATTACTAAAGGTCTCTTTAGCGGGTGAGATCTGTGTGTTTTCCTCAACAAACCATCCATTCCACTCTGAGTGTGATGCATCGCTGCCGATTACAAACCAGCTACGTTCGCTCATGTCTCACTTTGTCCCCCGATGGAACAGACCTATTTGTTTTGGTGCATTTTAAAAGAGGGTTTTGTCAATAAACACTAATATCAATTACAATAAAGTAGAAAACTCGACATTTATTCAACTTCAATTAGTTTGTCTGTCTGTTACTCAGCAGGATTATACAAGGACTGTAATTTTTGTAACAAACGTCGCTCTCACGTGCAACAGATTCTGAGTGAGAGGAACACGACTAGAGAGTGAAAGATAAGTTCTCGTGTGAGAGAGAGAGAGAGAACTGCAATGCTTTTCACTGGGGGTATGAGCACAACTGCAACGATTGCACGAGCGCGTATACGCAGCTATGGAGTCCAGCAACGGAGCAAGAGTCCAAGGAAGAGGATGAAATATGAAATCCTTTATTAGTCCCTCAATGGGTGAGTGTAAAAATCCATCACATCATTTCTGACATCCCAGTCTACATAGGGTAGTTAACGGGAAACACCGCTTTAAACTCTATATATTAATTTGAGAGTTATAATCTATAATTAACGGGATGGAATATGTGTCCCAGTAAAAAGAAGTGATACTCTCTTATAAGGCTTGATTGATAATACACAATCACTGGTTAGACGTATGAGTGCATGCTGTTGCTCATAGTCTATTTATTTTCTATCAAGTCTATTTCACCAATCCGAGATCATAACGTGTGTTTTAAAGTTGAAAACATTCCTGGTCGATACCGAACTCGCTGCCTCCTGAAGCAGCAGCCGCGGCAGCAGTGCCCCGCAGAGCTGAAACGATTTCAGCACCAATCTGCTCCTCACACACTGGGTAAGGTGACTAATGGGCCACTCTCAGCTCCCAAGGAATAGTGCTACAGCGATGGGGAGAAAGCTTAGATGCGACATACAAACACGAGCACAGTCATAACAAGACTCGAAGCTGCGAGTATCTACCTCAAGCACACAAACACTTGAAATCATCTTCAGGATGCGGGACGACAAAATCACACACGCGCCTGCATGAAAGAGAAATGTGCAGAGAAAGTCTTCAAACTTGAACACAAAACTCTACAACAGCACACATACACACACACACACACACACCCTGAAACTTGAAGAGACTCACTCCGGCCTCAGCGGACGAGGTTAAATACGGCTTAACACAATAGGAGTGTTTTTGGGTCAGCCGTCCCTGAGGGCGGCGGACACTTCACTGACACAATATCCCTTTAACGACATCGTATAAAGACACACTTTACGGCTTAGAGCGGCCTCTTTAACTGCTTAGACTAAGCTCCTTTGTGGCACTAACTAAGAGCAGCGCAGGGTAAAGAGGGGAGGAGAAAACGATGCCATCCTCTTTAGATGATAGTCAGACAATAGCCACGCGCTTTAGCAGATTAGGCGGTCGTAAGGTTTTCCGACGCACTGTAAACAAAGCTCAAACAGCGGAGGATTTTCACTTTCCCCGTTCACTCCCTCTTTGTTCGTACAGTTATCCACTTTGTCTTTCTGTAAATGTTTAGATCTCTTTTAAAGGAGGGGGGGGGGGGTGAGCCTTTGCTTGGGTTTCGGAGGAACAGGCTAAGCTAAAATCATTGAGGGGATTGTGGTTGTAAATGTCACTGCGTCCCCTTAAGGGGATTCTGCCACGGCTATTGTTTCACCTCCCAGTGCGCTGACGAGGCCCGAACACAAACTGTGGAGGAGGAGGAGGAGGATGAAAGTCAAAACTGAGGAGATGAGTCATCGTGTTTTTAAGACGCTTATTGTTCGGTGAAAGGGACAAAGAACGTTTCCTGTCTTTCCGCTCTCTGGACCGCTGGAATAAAAGACTGAGCTTCCTACCTTCTCCTCTCCTCTCACCTTCACTGTCCTGTGGAAAAACCCAAGAATTGTGGGTACACACTTAAACGCACGTGAACCCACAGAAAAGGTGATTGATCCTCCGCCTCTGACCCGAAGGTGAAAGCCGATAACTTTCCTTCCTGCTGGTTTGGGAACTTTTTAATCCGAAGGACTTTATCAATCTCTCTTATTTATCCTGGAGACGATTGAACATCAGAGCGATGGGTCATTTGACACGTGATCGTTAAGAAGCGGACGTGATTGGTCACAGTCTCACTGTATCGGAGCGCACGCCGCTGCTCGTGTATTAATCAGACGGTTGGTCGATATGTGCATCACACGGCACAACAAACACATCCTTCACAAATTAAATCGACTTCTTTAGCGACTCATACTTTTAAAACAAATTCTTCCAGGAGTGCTACAAAGGTCAACAGAGGGTGTGAGGAGTGACGAGGCGCTGCTGGACGTGAAGCTTTGTATCTACAGCGTCTCTGTGTCTGCTCTCAATGAACTCTCAGTCCCTCTGGATAAGAATGGATCGATGCACGTCCAAAATTACGTTGCTGCCTTTTTTTTGGGGGATTTCAATACACTGTGATCTAGAGAGCGCACACATTTACCATAGATTCAGATTTTGATTTGTATCTGCACCACTTTGCACACGCTCATAAACATCTGGGAAAAAAAAAAGAAAAACATAAAAGAACTACGACTTTATTCATTAATCACAATTCACGAATGGAACTCAAGGGAATTAACCATCCGTTAAACTGTGTCGTGACATCATCTGCACTTAGAGCCTTGAATCGGATAAGAAAAAATACTTTTAAATTGATTTTCCCAGAAAGGAGCAACAATCTGAGTGACAACATTATTGATTGAAAGCATTCATACAGAACATAATCTTAGGATGTGCCGCCAGCAGATGAGACCTGAACCACACAACCTCCTCTGCACGATGAAGACCTGGAAAAGAGGACGAGGCTACACATCGTTCACACGCCACGAGGAGGCAAACACACAGAGAGAGAAAGAGAGAGAGTGAGAGGCAGGGAGAGAGTGGAACGGAGGACAATGTGTCTCCTGGAGGACGAAGATCAAAAACATCTGGGATGAGGCACGAGCAGCCAGGAGAGGGACAGAGGTCAGAGGACGGTCGATGGATGAGCACAGAGAGGACTGAGGGAAGGGAGGTGAAAAAGTCTGGATAGAGGTAGAGAGAGAGAAGCTGGACCTGATGCTCATGTGCTCGAGGGCGCAGACAAACAAGGTTGAAGTGATGCAGTAGTTTGGGGAAAGTTCCTCCGCTCTGTTGAGGCGAGAGGCAGAGCAGCAGGAAGAGGAGGGCAGTGACATATTAACTCAGAGATCACGTGATCATGTTTAAAGTATCTTCGTCGGCGTGTTGTACGTGCATGAGGCTGCTTTTTCACCCGGAGGGACTTGCTTTCTTTTTAATTTTCTGTCTTTTGCGTGTTCACTCACTCGAGGTGAATCCAGCAAATTCCAAAGTGAACGTTCAGTGAGTCTCTGAAAGCAGCTTATGTCTTCTTGCAGCACCTTTAAGTCCGACTTGATACCCCCCCCACGACTAGAATTAGAATTCTAGTCGTGGCTTTCTGAACCATTCAAAGGCTTTAAAGTGGCTACAATTATGTGTCAGGAAACAAAACACTACATCAAGTGTGGATGGAAGAAACGTGTGAATTGCTGTATCAGTATCTGCCAGTGACAGAGAAAAAAACAAATTAAAGATGTAGGTGAAAAGAGAAGTGATGTCTCTTAATGGGCTGATCTAGAAAGAGGGCGGAGGAAACATGACACCAATGTGTTTGTCTGTGTCTCTGTCCCGCCGGAGGACAGCGTCACGGTTTCAGCTGAAATTAGGAGCAGAAAGGTTTTTCTGTCATTTGTCCAATGATCAATTGGAGAATGGATCCAGTGAGAGCAGCCATTACTTTCTCACTGAGAGCAGTCGAAAGTTTCATTTTGTCGATTATTTCATTTACTCATAATTACCCATAATTACCGTCTCCGCAACTCAACTGTGCCGAGACTTTGTCCTATTTTAGCTTGTAGCGCTCAGCGTTGCTCATTCGGGAAGAGCTGAATGTCGCTGTGCAAACTTCACGCTGAACTTTCCTTAAACTCTGGAAAAGCACCGCAGAGCGTCGTTTTCACTCACAAACATCACGGGTGGGGCGGCTGCCGTGTTTCATCATCGCCTTCTGAGAGGAGAAGAAAGCAGAGTTTTGTCCAAGTTGTACTTTTCGCTGCGTAGTAACGAGCCAAGTGTGGCGTCTGCAGTGGCATTGAAAGAAAAAGTGTGTTGTGGTTTTGTGCATTAAAGTTTTCAAAGCTTCAAGGATTTGTTATTTTATTTTATAACGTCCACAGCTGAATGTAAAATTGTGTTCAGGTTGTAGCCATGAGTTCTCCTCACCTCGATCAGAGCATCCCGTATTTTCAGCTGCGACACAATAGTCCACCTCAGCATCGAAACCGGTTTTAAGAGGGTATTACACGGATTCAGCTCCAGCTGTACAATACCACAGATGCTTTGAAACAACTGTCACCGGGGATTAAAGGCACACTTGTACAAACCCATTTAAATACAGGAAGGAATTATTGTATTAAAGAGGGAAAGGAATTATACCATTAGTGCCCTGACCTTCCCAGAGCTCTGATGTCAGACAGCAACATGATTGTGGAGGTTCGTAAAGGCTGAGGGCTTCCGGCTTGCTCTTGAAAACCATGGATGTAAGTGACACCTGATGGATTCAACCACTGTGCGTCAGTAGAAGTCCAGAAAAAAAAAAAGCCTGCTGGGGCGGCGATAGTGGAAATTGTGTGAATGCACACGGGACACAGTCCACAGAACCTTGAAGCTGCTGCACAAAGAGCGGTTCACCTGTTTGTCCAAGTTCGATTGTGAAGGGACTGGTGAGGCTTGGCGGACAGAGATTCCTGGAACTATGAGATAAATACTGGTTAAATAAACACTTGGTTCTCTTTTTGTTTATTTATCATTATTATTTTTTATCCTTGATTTGGTCAGCATCCCTCCGCTCTTTCTTCTTATTCGAGTTTGCTTCTTTACTTTTGCAAATAAATAACTTACTTCAACCCTGGTTTTGCCGAAAGACGTTTGCGTCTGAGTCTCACATTTATTTTGAGCAGTTCACTGTACTTTTGTGGCTCTCATCCGTAGAAACTCTGCACAGTGTGACCTGATGTGTCGGTGCTACGAGAGATTAGAGGTGTTTGAATCGTTACTGGTGTCCAGTCAGTGACATAAATCCAGTTTTCTGGTGTGAGTAGCTCCTCGTCAGGCAGCAGCTCCTTATTAAAACCCCCAGATCATATTTCCACTGTGTTCACTGACTTGAATTTATTCCTTTGTTCTCGACAAGACGTATCTTAATGCAGAACCGGTCGAATAATTCAAGGTGTGGTGTGATTTCCAAGAAGCTGACATTCAGGAATTAAATCAAATATAATTTATGCACCTCAACCTCAAGGCGTAAGTTTTATTGGTAGTCCTGTCCTCCTCCGCTCGCTCAGCCAAGCTCCCACCCCGACACTGTCACTCAGGCTGATGAACGACGGCCTCGGGAACAACATTTAGCCTGTGGTGTGAAATGTTCACCGTGTTTGAGATGGATTCAAACCGCCACATGTCCAACAAGCTTGTTTTTACTTTGTTTGCCAATGTTGCTTCTGTTATGACCTCCGTGCGCTTGACTAGTGAGAATCAAGGAGTGATTTATGTAAAGTAAGAGAGCAGAGAGTTTGCATAATCCTGCGCAAATCAATCTTAAATAATAACCATAATACAACATGCATTATTTTTGGACGAGAAAGCCAAAGAACTCTCTCCTCCGTGTACGTAATTATGTTATGAAGAGGATTTTAGAAAGACACAGAGAAGAATAGATGAACGGAAAAGTTTTGAAAGACAAGTGCATGTGTAGTAACCGAAGATGAGACGGGCAGAGATTAAAAAGTCTTGTAGGCAGCAAAGTGGACATAAACTGAGAAACTTAATTAAACAATAGAAAATGAACTCCGAAAAATTCATTAGTTGCACAAAGGGAAGCGAGTACTCTGAAGGTCGGAGGAAGCAAAGGTCTCAGTTCTACCTCAGAGGAATATTTCAAAAGACGTCACCCATCCTCAGCCCTTCTTATCCTGCCACATAATGTACCTGGAAACTCACCAGTTTCAAGGAGGTTCTTTTCAAGACGTAATCTAAGAAGAACAATTTGGGTTTTTTTTTTCGTTCACTGTGCAAATGAAGTTCTGTGTTTCTTATCGTATAATAAAGATAAGGAGAATAATAAAACAGAATATAATTATGATTGTTCTGTGTCTGTAAATAGAGTTCAGTTTAGACCCGCTCCGTTTGAAGAGTGCACTGAGATCATTTATGTTGCTACATGAATCAAATTGACTTGACTTGCTTTCAAACACTGGCTGTCGCCCAGTTCTGCATAATTTCCCTTTGGCTCATCTACACAGAAAACTTTTATCAAAGTAAAATACGGTCAATACCTTTTTTTTTTTTTAATGAAGTTAAACCGAGTTGAGCACTTTTTCTTTTATTTTCCTCCACTTTCTTTCTCACTTCACGTCGTCTTGTGTAAAATCTCTTTTCCTCCGTCAGACAGTTTCTTTCTCCCTGCACACGTTCTTTCTGCCGTCCCACTAAAGTACATTCGATTATCTTGCAGATTTGCAGCGTGCAGCAGGGGATCTTTGTTTCCACCCGCAAATCCAGCTCACGTCGCTCACACACACGCGCACACACACGGCGAACTTTTCTCCATCTAAGCTAATTAGAAATGAATTTTTTTTCCCCTCACAACCCAGTTATGATGATTGCAGCAGGTTGTGCTTCTGATTCATCCAGCTCCGATCGATGTCATTCATGCAGACGCACACACACACACACAGACAAAGTTGCGGCAAATTGTTGTGCCAAACGGCTCCACAGAGTCAGAAATGCATTTTGGGGGGTGATGAAAAACAAATGGAGGCTTTCAAGCAGCTGCTGGAAACTCATTTTAAACACACATACACACATTAAAAATACATACACACACATGTGCAACTTACTGTATATGACAGGCACAAAATATACACACAAATGAACAGAGAGGAAAACGCCCACATACAATATGCTTATATATGCATAAACACATTCCCACACACACACACACACGTGCCAGTGCATCCCTGCAGACTTCCTCTCCTCCCCTTCAGTCGAGTTGACAGCCTTTAGATAAATCACTCGTCGCAGCAGCGAGCGAGTGAGTTGGCTGTTCTACCAATTATTTTAATGAGAACATAAGCTCGCCCAATTCATCTGAGCTGCGTTCAAAGTGCCCCCCTCAGGGAAGACAAAATCCTGCTGCTTAAAGAGTTTTGTTGGCTCTTTTGTTTTGCCTCGGAAAATCGGTTATGAAACAAAAGCGGTTTTGTTTACACGTCGGATTCGCCGGGATGAGAATTTCTTGTGTTTCTCCCTCATTGAGTCTGGATCCGCTGCCGAGGAGAATGACGTCATGGACTTTTAGAGGAGACAGGAAGTGATGTGTGTGACAGGGCCCCAATATCTCACCTGGTTGAGCGGGCGCTCCGTGTCCAGAGGTTTGAGTCCGCCCGGACTGGACGACAGGTTTGGTTCTGAGCGGGCTCTTCGCTGCTTGTCTTCCTTCATTTTACTGAATTATTATTTTGTATTATTATCATTAACTTGACCTTTTTCCACTTGGGGTGAACGTTCTTCTTCTTTTACTGATTCTGAATTATACAACAGTGTCATCCTCAAATCAAATTGTGCCTCTTATAAAGATGAACAAAAAGAAGATATACATAGAAGTGACTGATATAGATGATGAATAATATGAATGTTACACAGTGTCTACGATAAACATGATGGTTTTTAACAGCGTTAAAGTGATTATGATAAGTACATGTTGCACACGATGCTTCTGTTACTGTAACTGTTGGAGTATGGTCAGTGGAAGTCTAACTTTTTTATTCTGAAAGTCTCCTGCAGTAGATTTGATTTATTTTTATTCATGCTTTAAGAATATGAGCGTGAATGAATGTAGGGTTGGAGGCTGCATTGTGTTTTAAAGCTCTCACTGCTTCTGGAGGGAAACTGTGATTTCTTCAACATACTCACGTTATAAAATCTTTTCTCTTTTTACTCCAGCAAAGCTTTTAAGGTTGATGCTTAGACACACACACACACACACACACACACACACACACACACACACACACACACACACACATCTGGATCCAGCCTCTCTCCGAGTCTCTTTGAGAGAAACAAAGATCAATCCTGGGCAGAAGCAGAAGCACAAAAAAAAAAAGCTGACAGAGAAGCTGACTGAAAAATTGAGAAATAAAAGACGCCGTGAAGACCTCCTGCACGACGTCTCTCCCCAGAAACGAAATGAATCGATAGGAACAAGAGAGACAGAAACAAAAGGGGCCGCTAAAAGCATCACATCTGCAGAATGACGGAGAAACACAGGAGGAAAAAAATAAATAACAAAAGAACTCGTGCAGGAAGGAGGAGGAATGAGAGAGAGACGGAAATGTGACGGAGAGCAAATGACTGGAGAAATGGAGAATAATCAGAGAGAGAAAGGCATCAGCCGAGAGAGAGAGAGAGAGAGAGAGGGAGAGAGAGAGGGACTTTGAGATAATTAAGAACAGGGGATCTAAGGCTTCATTCATAAATTCAAGATTTAGTGACCTCTGACCTCGAGGAGCAGGAACATGAGGCAAAAGAGGAGAGAAGGACGGAAGGGATTTTTTTCCCGTCCATCATTTCCACTGTTTTCTTTTCACGTCTTTTTCCCTCCATTCACCTTTCTCTCCATCCTCCCATAGTCCCGCCATCCTTGTCCCTCTTTCTCCCCGATATTTTCTTCCTCTTCTCTCCCCACCTTCCTCTCTTTAGTATTTCTAACCCACGAGGACTCTTGTACTGACACTGTGCAGATTCCAGAGGCCTCGCAGGCTTCACGCTGAATTAACCAGTTAACCACACACACACACACACACACACACACACACACACACACACACGTATGAATTAATGAACAAACACACACACTGATGTGATGCCAGCTAACGAGGGAAATGCATCAGCCGCTAACAAGGAGCAGAAGCCTGACAACACCTTGTACTTTAATGACGTCTGTTAATCAGGAGTGAAGTCTGCGGACACACACACACTTCAGACACACACACGCACACACACACACACGCGCACACACACACACACACACACACACACGTTTTAAGTTTGACTTTATAATGAATTCTTTTGATTTGTGATTGTCATTGAAAGAGTCGCAGTGGGCATCGCTCAGGGAGATTTACAAAGACAGGAGCTGGGTGGGAAAGAGAGGGAGGGAGGAGAAAAGAGAGTGTGAGAACGTGTGGACGGAAAAAGAAGATTTAAATCCAGGTGAAAATTAAGACGGGGACCGATGGGATTATTTATATTCTTTCTTTCTTGATTGAGGCGAGTGAGTGAGGAGGTCGGCCCGTCTCCACTTCCTCCACAGATTCAGCCAAAATATCCAGGATGCGGAGGCGGCCATCTTGAACATACATCTGTGTGAGAATACTTGAACATGACAGAAACCATCTTTGAGATATATTAGTTGGATGTTTACTTTCTTTCACTCAAACAGTTGCTCTTACGTCATCAGGTCATGTGATTTGTTACGAAAACACAATCCTTATATAATGTGGTCCCATATAACCATGATGCATTTCGTCGTGTTTTTTTATGTTGAGCCAACTTTATATCTCTACGACGAATCTATCGAATCTTCGCTGTTGCACGTTTCCGGCCCAAAGTGTCGCTGAACTAAGTCAAACTTTATCAAACTGTGAAAATAAAGTTCGGAGCTTAAAACTCTGCATCACATTTCAACCGAGCAGCAGCGGCGATTAACAAAACTAGGATGAGAGCGAGCAACAACAACAATTCAGAAATTCAGAACATATTTTTTGGTGAATATCATTAAAATTCACATTTCAAACACATATTTCTTCCATTTATTCAACACTAAATTACATTATATTGTAATTTTACAGTAACTTACAGTCAATTTACTGAGCTGCAGTCATACATGTTGTTTGGGTCTGTTTGTGGTTTTGCAATCATTCATGTACCTGCGTGCGTGCGTGCGTGCGTGCATGTGTGTATGAGTTTGTGTGTGTGTGTGTTTTTGTGTGTGTGCGGTGTTGGGAAATATATTGGTATGGGCGCTCTGTGTTGTGTTTGAAAGCCACTATCTCCTCACTGCAGCTGGATAGAACACAGATTGGACCAGAGCTATAAATACTCTGTCTGACACACACACACACACACACACACATACACACACACACACACATACACACACACCATAAATACACCTTGACGCTGAGCTTGAGCTCAGTCTGCTCTGCCAAACCCGATTAAACAGGAAATAAATCAGTACACACACACTCACACCTTTTAGCACATGCACATATCCAGATTCATGCACGTGGACACATACACACCGACACGAAGCGGGCGCGGGTGCGAGCCTTTGCTGTGGCTCCTGGATTTTTATTGGTGGAAACAGTTTGAACTGCAGCACCTGAACCTGAAACCTACAGCGATAAATCTGGTTTAAAGTTAAGTAAATGTCAGCGCTGCTTAAGAAGAGAGTCATTCAGTGAAACCGTGTGACTCGGATTTAAACTTCACAGTTTAGGCTGATGTTTTATTTGACAGGTGAATTCCCTGAAACCATTTTAACCTCGTGTGTCTCTCTTCAATTACACTGAGCGTGTTGAGAGTCAAAGCACAGCTGCAAATCAACCAAAAGAGTTCGAAACCAACACTTACAATAAACAAAGCTTGTTTCCGAGCTTCATGCGCTCGAACGTATTATCTTTAACTTAAATCTTGTGTCGTCAGAGGGCGTCGACCAGACGTCTGCATCGCTGCAGGAAGTTGATATTTTCTATCCGTGGGGAAAATCGAAGCATTTATTTTTTTTATCTCCGTTGTGGGTGTGTGTCAATAAAACTGAACAATAATTTAACTTGAACCAAACTTTCGGAGCTGAAGTTAAACAAAAAAATGGTCCAAAACACACTTTCTGAGACGTTTCTACGAATAAACATTCTAGAGACACAATCTCCTCCATGAAATCGTATTAGTTGGGAAATGATTCCATATTATATCATTGGGAAATAATTCATAATGATGTGGTAAGGTCACTATGAAGCCAGGAAATTATCCAGTGTGGTTTTGTGGTAATGTTTGCAACCAATAACACAAACAGACACAAACCAAGTATTCCTCATCACATGATAACGACTGCAGCGTGAGTGACAAGCAAAACGTTTGGGGTCCGGATCGAAGAGAAAGAAGTTTCAAGTTTACGACTTCACTTCTCTTTTCCCAAGTTTGCTTTGTGACCTTTGGAACATGCGAGTAAACAGTGGGTCTGAACTTGGACGAGTCAGTTGTGTTTTGGGCGTCCACGTTCTTCTGTTTACCGGTGGGACCGTCTTAACCTCATTAGCCTGAGCCCGGCTGATTAGCATTAGGCTCCTGGGTGCAGAGGAACAGCAATTACTGATCGTTATCACCATTTATTTAAATAATGAAGCACCAGGGCTTTGTATCTGCAAACAAAAGGTCAGAAATGAGCAGAAAAAAGCTCTGGGTGTGTGTGTGTGTGTGTGAGTGTGTGTGTGTGTGTGAGAATATGGATTGTGTTTGTGGAGTTTATATTTTTTTCAATAAAAGTAGTCCACCTACGTTTTGTACGAAATATATTTGTGATCTGATTTTGTCGATAACCCTCAGGATGTGTTTTGAATGTGCCTATTTAGAAAGTTGCAAACTCATTAATTAATTAGTCAATTAACCACTTCGTTGTCTTCCTGATTGGTTCACATGACTCAACTACCAGCGGTGAACACAGAGCGTTGCTGAGTCACAGTTTCGGCCTCTTCATGAGTGTTGACCCTTTTTTGTTTTAAAATGAAAAACACCAGACACAAGGGACGTGACCCTCATGCTGTCGAGATTTGTCAGATAGAGAATTTCTGGAGGGGGTTTAAAGAAAAAACAAATACTGTGATACAACCACGAGTAAACATAAATAAGTAAGAGCCCACGTTGAGTGTTTGTTCGTTGTGAAGAAACAACAGAACCTCAGATTAATGTCCGGGGGCAAAGTGAAAATCAGATCCAGCTGCAAAAGAGAGAAATATTAAACGAGAGAGAGCGATAAACAAAAAGATATTAATTCTAGAAACTGACTTAATTTAATTGGAAACATGTCTAATGTGATTTGACAGAGCTGAACTTTCTGTGAGAGCCACTGATCAGACCTTTAGTTAACGCTGCTTCTTCTTCTTCTTCTGCTGCTTCTTCTTCATCTGCTGCTTCTTCTTCTTCATCTGCTTCTTCTTCTTCTTCTGTTGCTGCTGCTCGTTCTTCATCTCCTTCTGCTGCTGCTGGTGAATCTCAGTGTCTCCGTGCGATAAGGAAACGGCGGCAGCTGAATGCTAACAGGCCGATTGAAGATGTTGGTAATTACTGTCTCGCCTTGGAAAGAAATCTGTTAGCATGTCACGCACAATTGTCTTCAGTGTGTGTGTGTGTGTGTGTGTGTGTGTGTAGCCTGCAGGTGTATCTGTATGTGAATTCATTCAGAAGAGGTCCTTTGTGCTTTGTGTGTGTATGAGTGTCTCTTCCATTCTGCATCTGTTGTGTGTGTGCGTGTGTGTGTGTCTGTGTGTGTGTGTCTGTGTCTGTGTATATACATGGAGCAGAAAGATGTCGGTGTCACAACAAATGTGTCCTCGTCACCTCTGAGCACCGTCCTGCTGTTTGTGTCACCTCTTGGCCTCTTATATTTATCTCACACACACACACACACACACACACACAGTTGATCCTCACTGACTCATATTATTTGTGCCCTGGTGGTTCTGCATTAGAGGCGCTACACAAATAAAATAAAATAAAAGTGAATGCTGTCTTTGAGAGGATCAGTTTGAGATTCAGAGAGAGAAACGAGATTTACAGAAAGTGAAAAATACAAACTGTACTTAGACACGTGGAAAAATGTCCAAGGTCCTGAACAGTGTGCGTGTGGAACATGTAAAGTGTCATGTATGGAAGCATTCCTCCGTCATGTATTGATTTCTATGAAAACAAATTGTCGGAACATATTAAACTCCCTCGTCGACTGCACAGAATTAACCGAGCGCCCGAGGCCACCGCTCATCGTGATTTCCTCACCACTGTTTCACTGTATAATCTGTGCGTAGCGATCGCTGCTGCGCCGGAGCAACATTAAGCATCTGGATGGAAAGTTTAAACTGTTCATGTCTCCATGCGAGTTAATCACATGTTGGGTAACAAACCCAAAGTGACAGAAAAAGACAAATAGGAGCGAGCTTCACCGGGAAACAGATGTTTGTTAATTGGTAAAACGGAAAAGTGATGAAAAAATATCCATATTTATTTTACTCCCACAGAGTTCTCGCCTGAAAGCAGAATAATTCTTCAAAACAATATCACTGAATACTTGAAGAATAAATATGTGATGATTTGAACTGAAATCCGTTTCAGCGAAGGGAAATCTTAAAGCACCACTGTGTAACTTTAACCGAGGAACAGCGCCCCCTGCAGCCACACATGGTGAATAACTCCGTGGGTTTTCTAGAGTTAATTTATATTCCATTTCTGCCAATAGATCCCTTTCACATGCATTTTACACAGCGGACCTTTAAGTGCGATAGACGTCAAGTGTAAAAGAAAATAACTACAACATTCATGAGAAAAGACAAACGGAGAAAAATCTGTTTCCTGTTTAACATGTGACCACGTCTCCTCGTCCAGATGCGTCAAGAGCAAAACGGTTGTTCTGTTTTCTGTCTGAGTTTAGTGAGGACGAGACTTTGCACCTTTAGGACGAATTGAAACACCAATTTCCAGCCTGGTCTTATCGCACAACATCAGCGGTTCGAACACTCTAATGCTCGAGTGGCTGGAATGGAAGCAAATCCCTGCAGCCGGCTCGCGGCTTCCTGTTTGGAATGAGATGTGGGATAAACACATCTGGACGTGAGGAGAAGTTCAGCAGAAGTTTGCTTGCTTTTCCGCTTTTCAATTTGGCGACAGCACGATGGAGCTGGAAGTACAGCGGCAGATTAAAAAAAAAAAAAAAACTTTTGGACCTGGAGACAATTGAGACGTGCGGCGTGCTCCGAAGTCGGAGCGGCGGCGTACGAGGGCGGCGTCGGTAATGTTTTCAGTCTCCAGTGAGAGAACTGGGCCCAGAGCAGAGTTTGGTTATGTGTTTACTCTGAAAAATCTCATCTGCTCTGAATCAATACTCCATTTACCACAAGACTCGGGCTGAGGACGCTGAGCTGCTCCGTCCCGCCGCTCTACCCCCGCCGCCGCTGCTTTTCTCTTCCTCTTCCTATTTTAGCCCCATTTTGTTTCCTCTTCTTCCTCATGTCATTCTCTCCTTCTTTCCGTCTCTACATCCTCACTTCCTCCTCCTGTCTTCCTCTCAAACACTCATTTCCATTCATCATCTCTCCTCCTTGTGCTGTTTCTTCCTCTTCTTCTACGTTTTTATTTCTTCACATTTCCTCAGTTCTCCTCCTTCTCTCCTTCCTTGTCCGTCCCTCCATATCTTCTTCCCTTCCTTACAGCCTCACTTCCTCATCCCCTTAAACCCTAATCTCATCTTCATCTATCTTTCCTCTCTCTTCCTCTCAGATTGAACTCACTCCACTTTCATTCCTTAAATCCAACCTCCTTGTTCCTTGTGTCCTCTCCTTTTAGCTCCTTCTCTCCCTCTCCTCCTTTCTTTTCTTCTCTTTACTCCTTCATTTCTACCTGTTCTGTGCTCCTCTGTTTCATTCCCTTCTTTTTCTCACCATTGTCCATCATCACTCTTTCTTTCCACAGATTTCTTTCTACCCTTTCTGCTCTTTCCCTCTCCTCTTCCTCCTCCTCTGCTCTTCCTCTCCCTCTCAGCTCCTCTCCTCTCTTCTTCCTCCTCCTCTGCTCTTCCTCTCCCCTCCCTTCTCCGCTCCTCTCTTCAAACCAATTTCCCCACAGGTCATGCAGGGTTTCTTTCTGTGTGTGCACATGTTTATGCAAGTCAAGCGGCAGCTGTATTAAACACTTAGCCTTTTTTCCTCTCCTGAGCCGAGACAATTTATCCATCGCTCAGGGCGAGAGGAGCGAAATGGCTAAATCACATTGTGCCATTAATTTAATTAGCTTGTAATTGACATTTTAAATGCTTCACATTTAAATTAGCTGGCCTGTCGCCGCAATGGAAGTCACAGGAACTGAGGAACCGATTAAATCTCAGCAAAGCAGCAGATTAAAAAAAAAAAAATCTCTGATGGGAGCAGCCACAGGACGGAGGAGTGTGAGGAAGAAAGAGCAGGAGAAGGACGGTAAAGAAAAACAAGCTCTGGAGGGCGAGGACGGAGATACAGGACGTTGGGAGGGAAGTAGAGGAAGGAAGAGCGAGAGAGGTCAGAAGTGTAGGATGGAGAGAAACTGTTATCTGCTGCTCAGCAGATGTCTCTGAGGTCAGAGGTCGTCTGACCACCAGCTCCTTCATCCCAATCAAATCCTGCTGCTGGTTCAGCCTGAGGAGGACGAGGAGAGTTCAGACTAAACTCAAAGCGATTTTCAACACGACAACAATGAATATTTTTGAGTCTCTCTCTCTCTCTATTATTTTCTCTAGATCTCAAACTTAATCTGTAAAGTGCACGGAGATAATGTTTAGTTGACATTCGCCGCCACACAAATAGAAATTAAACCACGACCAACACTGATCGGGATCATCTGTGGATGACACGTCGCTGTGGCCAAAACAATAGTAGTACTGTTGCCATGGTTACGCTGTGTTAAACCGCTGAGGTTGATGCTAACAGCCTCTCAGAGACAGACACCTTCTGCGATATTACAATATAATGACAATCGATAGATTTTTAACTGAGCGTGATGAATGGAACAAAAGCCTTGAGCCAAAGTTTCTTTGGAAACTGCTGATGCATGAACCATGGAATGCTTTTAGAAGACGGGAGCAGCTTTGGAGAGAGGCAGAAAACATAAACCTTTATCGGTGGAAGGTCAAAAGGTTTTTATCCATATTGAGGGAGAAGTCATTCTGCAGAAAACAAGCTGCAAGTGTCACACACACACACACACACACACACGCACACACACACACACACATACAGTACATGCACGGAAAACGCACTCTCACCTTGCCTGGTGCTCGTAATGCATTTGGTGATGAGGGTCAGTGGCCTTTCAGATCTCCACTGAGGTGAAGGGAATGAATCGCAGGAGAAAATGGACGGAGGGAGAGATAGAAGTGGACAAAGAGACAAAAAAAGATCTCAGAAAAAGAAAGAGATAAAACTGGACGGTGCAAAGACACGTCTTCCGCCGCCTTGTCGTTTATCGTTCAGCTCAAATCCTAATCCAGACTCCGAACTAATTATTTTTTACAAAAGACGACGTCCTGCCAACTTAAAGATTCCTGACGGATCACAAATATGTTTCTTAATTAAATATCTAGAAATGTTATATGAAGTTTCCAGTGATTATATTTAGTTTTAAAACAGTTTATTATATTTATCTTCTTCAACTGAAAAAACCGTGCGTGTTGTTTGTACGTTCGATGTACGTGAACTCTTCAGTGACTAGAAGATAAGAACCAGGTCTGAAAAACCTCCCTGTGGTTTCCTCCGAGCTGAGGATCTGCCTCTGTCGACCGTTTGCTGACGACTGGGAGCAGATCAAACAACCGTCGCTCTGATGGACTTTCCTTTGAAAAACTGCAGCTGAAAGAATATTAAAGAACCATGGAAGAAAGATGAGGAGCGACCAGATACCTGTGTGTGTGTGTGTGTGTGTGTGTGTGTGTGTGTGTGTGTGTGGTGTGTGTGTGCAGGAAGGTCTTGTTTAAAAATAGATGAAAAGTGCTGACATCGCCAGTCAGTCTGGCTCTTCCACACTCTTCTTCACACACACTCAAATATGCTAAGGTGATACACACTCACACTATCTCTGTCTCTCTCTCTCTGTTTCTCTCTCTGTCTCTCTCTCTGTCTCTCTCTCTGTCTCTCTCTCTCTGTCTCTCTCTCACCTTCGTTCCGTCTCACGGACGCTCAGAGGAACAGATCATATTAATTCCCAGCTCTCGTTCAGTCTAAATTATATTCCTGTCTATCAGTCACACTCTCTCTGATCTTTTGTTCTTGCTCACAAACACATCTCAGACACCGGAGCGAACCGTACTAATCACATTAATTCAACATTTCCTCACACACACATACACACACACACACACACACACATTTGAATACACACACTCATCTGAATCTGACCAGAGCCACTTTAATCACATTTATCTGTTCGATAACCCGGAATCAATGTTTTCCTCCCTCTGGACTGTTCGATTGAGAATCTGTAACTTTTCCTTTGTGTCCTTTGTACAAATAAAAAGAATCAATGTGATCGTTGATATTAATCATCAGAAAATGATTCCCCGTCATCCATCATGTGATAAATGACGTCTCGCGTAGTTTTAAAATACATTTTTTTACCCAGATACCATCCCATCCAGACCTGGACCTTTAACCAAACAATTATTGAGGATCCATTTTTGCCAGAGACTTTTTATTTTAACCAGCACAGTTTGTCTGGCCTTCATTGTGCTGGTTCACTGGCCAAAGAAACTCACAGCAGTTGTATGAGTTGTAAATCAAATCACTTGACGCCACTTAACCTTAAAAAGGGAAAAAAAAAAGTGAACTGATTATTTTGTCTGATCCAGAACGAGTACGACTCGATTGTTGAAAAATGTGAAACAACACTGCACCAGATTTAAAATCCTGGAGGTCACTTTCTCTCAGTGAAACAGAAAAGTGTTTTAAGAGAAAAACAAGTTTTGAAGCTTTTCAATAGTTTTTGGTTGAGACGGTGACGTGAAAAGAAAAACAAGAAAGAGGAAGACTTATTTTTCTGAACTTTTAAAAATTTTAAGAATAAATTTTTTCAGGCTACTTGACATGGGAAAATGACATTTTTATTTTTTTGGAGAGTAGTTATTCATAATCCAGTTCAATGTGAAAACTGTGAATTAACTTTGGATTTCAAATTGAACAAAGTCGATGTATTTACGTCCATATCAGCAGTGTTCGCTGCTGGATTACCGAAGTAACTTTTACGTTCTCTGTTTTCTAATGAGTAAAAAAAACTAAATATAAATGACAAGAACATGAATTTCCAATATTTGCGGTTCTCAAAAAGACTTGTACACATTATGTACGTTACTGAACTGAAAATGCATTTGAAGGAAACATGGATATCCAACCTCACACCTCAACTATCAGTGAAAAACACGTCTGTGTACATGTGTGCTCAACATTATGAATTTGCATTTCATGTGCAAAATTGTCTGGGAACATGCAGGTGTTTTTATTTTGATATATGTATTTATACATGTGCACTTGGATTTGCTCTCGGTGTATGAAGTTGTGTGTGTGTGCGTGTGCATGCAGGTACACTCCTGCCTGAGCCTCTCTTGATTGCGGTCAGATGGAAAAACAATTGGAAACGCCTCTCCAGCTGATAGTTCCATGTAATCAGTGGTTACACAGCGGTCTGTGTTCAGAATAACAATGTTTTTTCTTTTTTTGCGAAGCAGCTAGTTTCCATATAGACAAGGCGGACACAACACTTCCATCATGGTATTTTTGTCTGACATTACAACACAATCAGCGCCGCGCAACTGCTGAAAAACAACCTCTCCAGCTTATAGTTCCAGGTTATTGACTGCGACTGCATTCACGAGGCTAAAAGTCGGATCCAGAGGTGAGAAATCCTGAAAGCTGCTACTGCGAAGTTGATTTAACGTAGAGGACGAGGCTGCGGCCTGGAGAGAGCTGCACCTGTTGAATCTCATACCAATAATCCACCAGATCCAGACCCAGATGATATTACGTCATCACATGAAATATATAACATGATTCTCTTGTCACCTACAAATATGAAATGCCTCGAGTTTTAAAAATAATAATAATAATGATCATGGTCCCTGAGCGACGGCTGTATGAATAACGAGGCGGTTTGAGAAACTTGGAGCTGCTGTGGACGATCTGTGGTGAAATCCGAGAGGTGAAGCAGCGGGAGAGAAGGTCACCATGACAGTCTGCGGCTCCCTGCTGGATTCGACCCTGCGACCTTTGGGAATACGTGTCCGGTACAGAACCTGCTGATCCTGTTGAGACGCTCGCTGGTCTCCTCTGCCGCCGTCTTATTTTTCTATTACCACCAGCTACAGGGAGTCTTAGTGAGGAGAGCAGAGGGTCGCCACGGTGACACTCCTGGGATGTGTGTGTGTGTGTGTGTGTCTGTGTGTGTCTGTGTGTGTTACTATGGACCACTGAGCACATTGCAGGAGGCGCCCTCCCACAAAAACATCAGCACAGCAACACAGGTCAAAGGTCATGTGCTGCCTTTGTGGTGTGTGTTTGTCTTTGTAGCACTGAGTAATTATCTGTGTAGTGATATTTAGGATTATGGATATTTCAGTGTATTTGTGTTGGGATTCACACAGCAGGAACACGGGTTGTGTTTCCCTCTAAGCATGATTTGCGTGTGCACGCGTGTGTGTGTGTGTGTATTAGTATGGGCCACTGAGCACACGGCAGGGGACCAGGAGGTTAGAAGTCAGCCTTCTACCTTGAATTAAAATGATGTCCGCTGCTCATGTTCCCTGCTGGACATCCTCCGTCCTCCTGCATCTGTACTGTACAACACACAGCATGAAAACACACACACACACACACACACACACACACACACACCTCAGTGGCGTTAATCCACATATTTTACTACATTCTTCTTGAACTTCTCTCCTGCTCCAGTTGCCACAAGAGAAAGTTTGTTCATTGTTTTATTTTACTCCCTCAAGGTGCTTGGTGGTTGAAGAACACATTTATTTACGAGCATGGTCACAAAGTTCACACGCACCAAATGTTCTTATACATATATATATATATATCTTTAAAACTGTATTCAGCATTATCTTTGCTAGAGAGCATCGATTTAAAAATAATAAAAAAAGAAGAATTAATTTTCACTTCCTCATATTCGGGCTGGTTCGGCCGCAGGATCGTTTTTGTAGCTACTGGCAAACGTTCACTCGCTCTCTTCAGGTACAGAGGACAGAAGGAACGCCGGCTGTGAGATATCTGGAAAACATCTGGAGGGACTCAGCTTGTAGAATTTCACAGTTTCTACTGAAGTGAAAAGATTAGTTTTAAAAAAATCAGTCTATAGAAATTCTTGAAGACAAAGTCACACAAACCTAAAAAAATAGACAGAATCCAAACATCTCAGGATTGACTGTTTCTCTCTCCATCACCCCCCACTCTTCTTCTCTTCATCCTCTTCATCCTCTTCACTCTTGCTCTCTTCTTGCCTCAGTCACTACAGCCTCTTTTCTCCCTTGTCTCTACGCCCCCTTTCATCTCCTCTTGTCTCCCTCTTCCCTCCTTTGTCTTTCTCCTCTTCACCCTCTCCTGTCGTCTCTCTGTTCCTCTCCTCCTTCCAGCTTGCTTTTGTTATATCTTCTCACTTCTCGCTCCATCCCCGCCGACTCCTCTCTCCGTCTCTCCGCGGGCTCCGGCTCTTTAACAGAGCGAAATGAGGGAATAATCTCCTTGGCATTACGGTGAACCGATGCTTTCTGATGACCTAGCTGTGGCACCGTGTTCCTCCCCGGGCGAGCAGCTAAATTACAGCAACCCTCACATGAGGCAAAGAGCATCGGAGAGAAAATTGTCTCTTTTGGAAAAAAAATCCTATCTCCATTTAGTCCTGCAATAACAGAGGAAGGAAGCCTGAGGGAAGATCTAACTCCTCTATTCCACCTAAACATCATTTTATAAAAAGAGGCCTTATTGAACATCTCTCTTCCTCTGGATCTCCTCCTCTCTCCTCACTGATTATGTAGAAATCTAATTCTGACTATTACATTGTGGGTTTTTCATTTTTGTCTTTACATAACATCTCGTCTATGTGTTTGTCAGCTCATTTACTTCTTTCTCTTTCTCTGACATGGGCCGTGCACCCATGTCAAAGCTGCGGCTGTTTTGAAGCTGCTGCAGTTTCCTCTGGTCTTTGACAGAGACCAGCAGAGTCTCATAGATCGCTTTGTTCCTAATTTAATATTTGGAGCTTATGGCAACAAGCATGTGTGTGTGTGTGTGTGTGTGGTGTGTGGGGGGGCGGTGGAAGTGCAGACTCTGATCTTTCAGTGTCTGTAGAGCGAGTGGAAGCAAAGCAATTATCTCTGGAAGTTTGGTGGAAAATGTTTGTGTGTGACATCTTGACTTGAGAAAAGGAAAAAAAAAAAAAACCTTTCATATGTTGTTTTATAACTTCATTACAGTTTGAAACAGAAATAATTGGATTAAAGTTGTAAGAAGGAGGGTGACAAAACTTTGAATACATTTACAAAGCAGCCACCGATGGAACAGTGTGCACGGAGAAACAAAGAACCAGATCAAACACAGATGACTTACACGCTTTTAATTCAAGAATCATTATTAAAGGGAATTTCACAAGTTAAACTCATGTTGTAAAGTCTGTAGAACATAACAACACACACACACACACACAAACACACAATCATTTGATCTTCACTCTGCGGAGAAGCTGTCACACAGACAATTATCGTTTAGCCAATCAACTTGCAGCAGGATGCCAATGGATTCCACATGTGCAAAGAAAAAATATATAAAAAAGTGCAGATGTGAAGTGGACTCTTGCATACACAAACTCACACATGCACTTTTCTACCCACACCTGTGCACACAAAGATACATATATTGCACATAACACACACACAATCACAGACACACACACACACACTTAGTGAGGGCAGGATGATCTGACTGGAGAGGGAATGATTTCACCATATACTCATCTCAGTCTCTGTGATTATGGCCTTTGGTAGAAATGGCAAATAATGGTGGCAATGTGCTGTGAAATGAAGCCTATTATGTGTGTGTGTATGTGTGTGTGTGTGTGTGTGTGTGTGTGCAGGCACTTGAGTGAGAGCGAGAGAGAGAGAAAGTGAGAGCGACGGGGTTGCACTGGTCTGAGTGAAAGACGTGAAGAGAGTCCGCAGAGGTTAGAGAGAGAGAAACAAGAGATGAGTGAGGATGATGAATCCACTGAGACAGTACCCTGTGTGTGTCTGTCTGTGTGTGTGTGTGTGTGTGTGTGTGTGTGTGTGTGTCTGTCTGTGATATAATCGCTGGCAATCATCCTTAGCAGTTTGATAAGGTCATCAAGGTGTCAAGCTAAAACATTATGGCCCGGACCTCTACACGCACACACACACACACGCACACACACACACACACACACACACACACACACACACACACACACACACATATATACTGTATATATGAACCTTTCTTCAGGCTGTAAAATAATCATATTTATCAACAATATCAATATTGCACAACCCCTGATACCCAGGTATGTGTGTGTGTGTCTGTGTGTGTCTGTGTGTGTGTCTCTGTGTGTCTGTGTGTGTGTGTGTCTGTGTGTGTGTGTGTGTCTGTGTGTGTGTGTGTCTGTGCGCTCCTACACTCAGGGGGATGAGCAGGTATGTCAAGGCAGGGCAGGTTGAATTATTGCCTCTTCTCAGGTAATAATGCCCCACATGTGAAAGATGTGAGAGAGAGAGAGAGAGCGAGATAGATTGACAACATATGGGAAAAGATTCACTCACACTAGAGAGAGGAGTCAGATGTTGCTGTGGGTCCTTGCACTTCTAACTTTTAGCCACAGTCCTGCTGCACAGGAACAAAACGTCTCAAACACACTCACGCAGCATGATGAGTGGATTTACATTCAACTCTGTGGAAAGTAACACGTATTCATAAAAACACTCCCAGACCTGGTGGATTCAAATGTGGTTTCATAGGATAGTGGTATTTTATCAGACGCTGTACGTTAACAAACTTTAATCCAGATGTGGACGAAGTGGTGGATCCAGGAATTCCATCACTTTCTTTAACACTGGGACTTAAAGGCCCTCGACGGAGATGTGGTCCACTGACAACATCCGGTTCTGCACAAGTACTCTCCTCAAAGCACGTTTCAAAAAACAACAATCGCTTACTTTAAATTGAGTCGGTTTCCACAAATACTTTCTCCTAAATATCTGAATTTCTATTTGTCAGGCGACAAAATGTAGAGAAGACCTGACAATGGGATATTTGAAAACCCATTTCAACTCAACTCATTATTAACAGAACGAAACCTCAGACTGAATCAAACTCAAAACAAGAACAACGTGTAGTTGTTGTGGGTTTTGTTTTGGAGTTTGATAATTATATTGTCACAAACTACACACACTGAACAGTGTCACCTGCTCCTCAGTTTGTGTGTTTCACTGCTTCTCGGCGTCCGACAGTCATTTCGGAGAGCGGAGCTGGTTAAACTGCGGCCGCTCGTCGCTCACTCCTCATTTTCAGCTTTTCTTCGTCTCACCTTCTGTGAAGCAAACTGTTTTCTGATGCTGTCAGATATTAATTTTACTGCCTTCTCATTTCTCGCTGTGCATCTGCGTCTCTACATCCAGTGTTGCTGCTGTTTCATTTCATTTCCCATAATTTTGCCTCCTCGGTTCTTTGGAGAGTTGCATTATGAGTTATTGGTTGCTTTAAATATTTTGCTAGAATAGTGAGTCTATCAGAGTTAATCAGCCTTCAAAGTGTTTGCTCCGTCCTGTTTAACCTGCAGGAGTCTCTGAAGGCTGCAGTAACACGTTCTGCTGCAAACACAGCAATGTTCAACCTCCCTACTCCATCCTCATCCCTTCATCCTCCCTCATCCCTTCATCCTCCCTCATCCCCTCCAGCTCATCGCTCACATCTCTCCCTCATTTCTGTCTGGGGGTCCGACATCAGCTTTGGCAGAATGTGCCTGAGACTAAACCCCCACGCTGAGCCTCCGTCCTCCCTGACCAGCCTAACAGAGACTTTCTTCACCCATCTTCGTCCTCGCCCTCCACGTCCATTCATCCATCCTCAATGTCCAAAAGTTCCCGAAAGTTTATGGAGTTCATGTCTGAAAACATCAAAAAATATCAGTCCTCTGAATACAGAAGATTTTGTTCATTAAGATCAATTAAATGATTCCCTGGCAAAGTCCAAAAAACAGCCTTTCTCACAATGTTAAAGAAATTCCTTGATCCCTCCCTGTTAAATCTTTTGTTAACAAACATAACCTTTGCTGTGGAAGTGATTTATTACCGTTTATTTCATCGATGTTTTGAGATCGCCGTGTAGACTGATTGAGATATTCGTGCATTCACGAAACAAATCTTTTGTGGCTCATCCCTTTCATGAAAATCCGTTTTTGTAGTTTTTGTGTAATCCTGCTGACGACAATCTGACAGACAGGAGTGAAAACACAACCTCCTTTGTAGAGGAGAGAAGTTCAGAGGGGAAAACGAGTTCTTAGCATCTTCTGACGTCTTCACCGCAGAAATCGAGCGACGAGCTCCGTCTGTGACGGATGATGAGCTCAGACAGACTGAAGTGAGAGATTTGTCAGAGAAAATCATGACGTGAGACGAACGGAGTCGCTGCAGTGACGACTCAACGGCGAAGGATCACAGGAGGAATCGCTCACTCAGCGTTGTTTAGACTTTGTTCTCGCTCGTGGTTTCATGGCGGCAGTTTGTTAAATGATGCTAAAAAGGAGACGTAGCAGTTAGTCAGCCGTTCAATGGGTCTGTCTATGTACTGGATTATTTCCCGCTGCAGTGACACAGTACTTCTGTGTGTAAATGGAGATTTATCCGTTGTGTTAAAATAACACTGAGCTTCTGTGACTCAGGTTATTTTCTTTTTGTTCGGTCTCACGTCAGAATAAGCTGCTGTCTATTTTGAAGTTGTGAAACCGGAGCAGAACATCAGATTAGGTTTGTCTTATTCCAAATTCCCTCTAAAGTGCAGAGAGGAGCCTGAGTCATCCAGTCGACTGAAGAGTCAGAATGATCGTTAACGGGTCGTCTGATGTTTGGGTCCCTCGGCTGCAGTCGCTGCTCTGCACTGAACATACGCTGTGAGCTTTTATTTCCCATCTGGATAAAGAATGATTTTAGTCAGGGTTGGTTTCCACGAGTTTTCAGTCAGAAAACTTAAATCTCCATCACAGACCTGACACTTTTACCAAATAATCATTAATTTAAAAGAATAAAAGTTGCTTATCTTAAATATAAATGTCCAAAATTCAGCTGCCAGACTTTTATCTACAAAAAGAAAACATGTAAATATAACTCCAGGTCACGACGCTCCCTCTATTTCCTGCAGGAAACACAGACAACACTTTTCCTGAAGCTCCTCAAACACCTCCTCAGTATTCCTGATTACACTTCTCGTCATGTGACAGTGCGTCTCGCCACATTTGCAAAATGCACGTCCAGCGTCTAGTCCGATAAACCCCACGAATAAACAGGTGAACCGAGATCTGAGGCCGACATTTCCCGCACACGCTAGAATCGATTGACCGATCGCAACGGAGTGGACCAGCTGACCAATCAGAGCAGACCAGCCTTTATCAGGGGGAGGAGTCTTAAAGAGACAGGAGCTAAAACCAAGTGTTTGAGACAGAGGCTGACAAGAGGAGCTGCAGCGATGGACAGTGTGAACACGGTGATGAGTTTTCTGAACGTTAGAGAAACACAAATTACAAATATCAACCTGAATATCAGCAGAATACGTTTATTTTAAATGCAACAACTTGTTGGATTTGTTTCTTCGTCTTTATCCGTTTCTCTCATCGTGCTTTACGACGTACATCAATTTTTTTCCCGCTGCTCTTTTCTCTTTACTGCTTCCCATCCCCCACTCCTGACAACATGACACACACACACACACCCACACACACACACACACGCTCTGTCTTTCTAAGCCACAATTACCACTGAGGGATTCCTCCACAGGCTAATATGCTCCGTTAAGCTCGGCGAGCCTAAGTAAGCGCTCTAAAATTAGTGCTGGAGTCAGTCGCACACATCCGCAACACACAAAGGCTTCGCTCTCACTTCCCCGACAGTGAATAAGTCTGGCTGCATGTGCTCTGTGATACTGAGCTGCTTAATAGGAGTCAATGAACTCTGTCCGCCGCTCTGACGAGAGGCTCCGGTTTCAGACGCTGCGGCTGAATAATAATCATCGGCGCTGTCAGCTTTTAACAACGCTCGTAACTGCAGAGTGCAGACAATTTAGCAGATTTCACTGAAGTTTGCAGCTCAGCCTCCATTAAAAAAAAACAAAAAACAGTAGTTGTGCAATTAGCTCAGTCGCTGCAGAAGCTTTAGTTTTCCTGCTGTGGCTCGTTCAGTGTTTTTCTCCATCAGTTACCTTCATATTCATAAAAGTTCAATTTCTGATTTCATATGAGTCATTGTTAGTTGTTGGTGGTTAGTTTTTTTTTAGTTTACTTTCTTTTACTTTCTTTCTTTTCTGTCAAAATGTTTGCGAAACACCCAGAATCACGCTTCGTCTAGAATATAAAGCACTGCACAAAAGAAATGTGTCGTCTGAGCGACGGGTGAAAATAAAGATGGACGACGTGACAGCTCTTCGAAAGTGAAGCCACATCACCTCGATGGCCCCCTGGTGGTCGGCTGCAGTGTAGGTCATTATCTTACCTCCTCCATGTTAGTGGACATGAACCAAACCAAAAAAAGTACAAATAAAAATAAAATACAAGTAAAAATAAAATACAAGTAAAGTTACCAGATACTTTACAATAACTTACAACCTGAAAATGTCCACTTCTTTCACATTTACTTCAAATTCATGAAAATATGAATGTGACAAGTTAAAACCGTTGTTCTCTGTGGAACAGTTTCTGAGTTGTGACTTTTTCACTTTGACAGATCTTAAAACTTGTTTTTATCGGAGGTAAACAAACCTGCATCATCGCTCGAATGCTTTGAAACAAGACAAAATATAAAAACAATATTTTCTACATTTCCTTGTGATAAAAATATTAAATGTGTTCATCTGCTCCGACAACAATTTCCTGGCGTTCTCTTGTAATTAATCGTCGTCCTTGGGCTGGAACACTGGGCCACACTTGACCAGAGCAGCCGTTCTATTATTTCTATCATGATCCGGTGCAATGAGAGAAAAATGAATAAAAAATATCGAAACCTTTGGCAGCAAGTTAATTAATGTTTTTACATTTACAGGCTCATTGTGATGTTGGATGACAGGAGGCAGCAGAAGTCAAGTAAAATTATTCACAAAGCTCTTTAAATAGTCGCATCACAGAAGAACATTTCAATTACTGAGACTGAGCCGAGAGGGATTTTCATTAAATATCCATGCGTAGATTATTCAGTTTCACTTTAAGGACGGTGAAGCAAAGATTGAGGTTGATAATAAAGTACAAGCTACACAGCTTGTGTTTATGTATGATGGAACCACAGGATGTTGGTGGCAAAGGAAAAAAAGCTTTTTACATTTAATTTAATTCTCATAAACAAGATAACGGTCGAAGGGAATTCCCTCAAATTTGGTGCAAATGTTCACTTGAAATCAAAGAAGTGAACCTGCAGACGCACGCAGCCACAGCTCAGTATTTCTAGTTTGCTTTTGTTGCATGAGCAGCAGATTGCCCTCATATTTTAAACGTGTGACATTCACCAGCAACGTGCAGCAGCTCCCAGAAATTGTCTTTTTTTTTGTGTGTGTGGTGTGATTTTTGTCTGAGGATAGAACGACACCAGCTCCATTCTAAAAAAACCTCCAACTAGAAGTTGTTGGAATAGCGGCGTACGAATAAAAGACAATCGGTACAACTATTTTTAAATAATACCTTGTCCTCCTCATTTGGAATGATTCAAAATATGCCTCTACACGGACACAAGCCTGCAGGCGTGTGATGACCTTCCCCTTCAGTTTGACATTGGGGATCCACAGGCGTTATTCAAAGCCATTGAGAAACCAATTAGCCGACTGCTCTGTATCGGCAGTGGTGTCAGTTCTCGACATATCAAGTCATTCACACGACAGAAGAAATTAAGAAATGTTATCACAGAAGAAACAAAGTCGTTCCGTTTGACCACTGGAGAAAGTTCATTTATTACTTTCGGTAAACGACACAATAATCCGCCTCGATGTGACGTATTCGCCGTGTTCGTCTTCTTCTCCTCCAATTAGTTTGCGGTTCATTTTTTTATTTTATTTTTCAATTCCCTCGCCCTTTCTCCTTCGTGTCCTCACCTCCCCTCTCTCGCCTTTGGGGATTTTTAAAGTCGAGTCAGCAGAAAGACCCAGAGAGAGGCCGCTCCCCACTTTAACTTCATTACGTCCAATTAGCTGCCTTGTCCTTCAGTGGAGTTCACAGTGGTGTGTGAGGTGTGAGACCCGGCAGCTGCCTGGAGCTCGGAGTTAACACCCGGATCGTTTTATTTCTGGCTTCGTTATCAGACTCTTTCATTTGCTTCTGCGTCCTGTTTTGTTTTGTTGGCATCGCAATGCTGCTCACACCGTTCAACGAAATATCTACTGTACGTTATTTGGGATTTATAGAAGTTTATTTAAAGCAGCAGCATCAGCGTTCCAGTGTCGTACGCCAACTTAGTTCACTCAGCGAAACAAAACCCCTCTCTCTCACCTTCCTGTCCCTCAGCGAAACAAAACCCCTCTCTCTCACCTTCCTGTCCCTCAGTTACCCTCAGCTTCAACTCACTTCTCTGAGATCCTGCAGCTCGTTGCAGCTCCGGCTCGTTTTAATCAAAGCAGCCAATCATGCTCCCGTCATTTATATTTAAAGAGTAGTGCTCCAAATGTTTAATTAGACTCCAACATGTTTAAAAGTTAAACGTAAAAAATACCAAAAATATTTCTTTTTCTCCTTCTCAACCACCTTTTGCCTCGTCTGACATCATTCGACTGACGCTTCTGCTCCAGTCTTCAAGGTTTCTACGGCAGTTATGATGAATATTTGCACCGGTTCCTCCAAAACCTCGACCTTAATTAGCACAGAACTTTAAAGTTTCTTCAGCTGTGGCTTTGATTTACTTTACATTTGCTATGTCAGTAATAAACTGAACAGGTTTGTCAATTCTTCAAGCTGCAGCCTTGCAACTAGCGCTGAGCTGTTGCAGATATTTTGTAGAACTGACTCTCTCCTCTGTGTTTGAGTCTCTTCCAGAAACTCATGTGCAATGTTACTTGGACCACAGCTTTCTTCTCTGGTACGTGATGGATCAATGATGTAGACTTTATCGCCACCTACTGGCCTGGCATCTTTGTTCGAGCGGTTTGTGGTTGTTTCTGTGATGGGTTATTTTGTTATTTTAAAAACAGGTGACAGAAAAGTTATCCACAGTAGTGTAGGAATGAGGAAAGTTTATTTTTGCTGAAAAATATTTTACGGTTCATCATTTGCAATGAATTAGCATTTTCTCTAGCCATTTTTTTTCTACTCGGAATAGTCGAAGCACGTTTGTTGCAAAGTCCTGCCACTAAAATTTGAATCACTTCATCTGTTAGGAACTTAATTTGTGCAAAAGTATCAGTGCATATCCTACACATGTGTCGCAGCAACAGACATACGACATACAGTGAGACATCAACAGCTGTTAGAGTTACTTAAACAAAACTACTCGATCAGCCATTGTTGAGTTTGATGTTTGCACAAAGTTTGACATCTCATGAATGATCTTCTGACTAACATCCTTGAATTTAAAATCCAATTTCATTTGAAAGGTAAAAAATGATTCATGAACATGACAAACAGCATTTTATTCATCCTGGAGAGATTCTGACTGTCAGATGATGAATTTATTTCAACCTAGATAATAACGTACGCGTTCGATTATTATAATCTGTGTGTGTGGGGGAGGGGAGCTTTCAACTTCTATACTGAGTATGTGTTTTTCTGCAGCCAAGAGATTCACAAAATAAACCTCAATTCCAGCAGAACAACTCTTTCAATTCGCTGCACAATCTTCCAGCTCGTCCATCCTGTTCCACGCCTTGGTCAGATTTCCCATATGGCTTTATTTTGTCTCCACAGAAAACCCAGCAGAGGTGATTGAGAGCAGAGCTGATGGATTGTACCGGGGTCACATGATCACATCTCATCAGCTTCCCTGCGTTAGCAGAGCCGCTGCAACGACGGCAGGTTCACTGACACGAAAAGGTAAATAAGTCGTCTGGTTGTGTTCAGGTCACAGCTGGTTTTATTTTGGAGGTGACTGGTTTTTATATCATCCGTATCAACACGCTTCGCCTTCATGCCGCCTCTTTATTTTACACATTAATTTTAAATCAAGCTGAAAACGTGACGTACACGTTTGATTTCTACGCCCACCGCCAGTTCCCAAAAATCACAAATCAGTAAAAAAGGAGGTAAAAGTTGTAGATTTATAATTGACAGAAAATTACACAAAAGAAGTGGAGCTCTGGATGTGAAGCTGCTGCTGGAGAAACCAAAAGTCAGAGGCACAACTGAGGCGTCAGTGTCGCTGCAGAGACGCAGAACAAACGTGTGAAGGTGGATTAACCAGCGTTGACCAGAGAAAACAGATGAATCTGGATCTCCTGGAAATGGAGCACGTGGAGATGGATGAGGATCTGCTGCAGACACAAAATAACCTTGTAACAAGTTCTGCAGGACAAATTATAATAATAACCCCGTTAGAGTGGAAAATATATATTAAGGTGGCACCGTGAACCCGTCCTTCCTTCCTGCCTCCTCCTCGGATAATGGCGCGTCAGTGAGAGTAAATGAAATGGGCCAATTTTCAAAGTCATTACAAACTCAGTTCTGGAAAAGGACCGAAGCAGAAAGAGAAACAGAGCAAAGAATATGAGACGAATGATGCACGTTGTCGCTCGTGTGTGTATGCGTGCATCTCTCGTCCGAACCTTCTTGTGCGTTCTCTCTGCCTCCCGATGTGTTGATGCATCTTTCCGCAGACTTCTGTTGAGATGCATGTGCGTTATGTATGCTTTCAGCGTACCTTTTTTTTCCAATGTGTGCGCGCATGCATCAAGTCAGCCCAAAGCCGAGCTGACAGACAGCTTCCCTCTGAGGAGCCCCTTAGTGTTTCTGATTGATCGTCATAATGCCAAGGTACAGGCCCTGTCCTTGGTGCCTATGCTAATCGCAGATTCTTGCATATTAATGAGCTCCTTGGGAATCAACCAGCTAAATAAAGGATGAGGCCGTTGGCTCGGAGCTGTGTTCATCACTGACTCTGATTGATTAGAAAGAAAAGAAATCAGCCTATAAAGACCCGTGTGTTTTTTCCTCCTCTGCTCTCTGCAGCTCGAGGATCATAATCGAGGCTCAGGCAAACAAAAGGTGGAAATTTCCAGATTGAACAGCAGATGAATAGACTGAAGTTAGCGAGCATGTTTTTCTCAGTGTACATAAACCTTTACTTTCTAACCGCGGAGTTTTTCTTTACAAACTGTCTCGTCGGCTTCCAGTAGAGTTAACGATTAAATGAATAATTTGTATCTCGGGCCACAAGGGGTCTCTCAATCAAATCAATCAAAACAACAACAAAAGACCTCGTTCAAAGTTGCTTTAAAAGCTGTGAGGGATCATGGGAGTTGTTGTTTTCGTGAACTTTGCTGGTGAAAATCTACCTGACTTGATTCTAGAGCAAAATCTTTCAACTAACGGAACGTGTAGTGCTCACAAATTGCCCGACCCTTATCGTTAGCTTTATGTCTTTGAGGATCCCGTACACGCAGTCCCGTCCTCCGAGGCTTTATTATTACATCGACTCCCTGAAGGCGTGTTTGAAACAAAAGTGGATCCACTCGGCGAAAAACATTGAGGTCAGAATCCATCGTAGTTTCACATCCTGAACCACAACTTTAAAGAACTTGTTTTGACTTAAAGCACAAACTTTTTCCAAATTGAAACGAAATCATGACGATTCCACACAAAATAACAGAAAGTTTGTTGTTGGAACTTTGTTCAGTCTGTGTTATATCTGGAAACAAGCTCTAAAACCAGCAGCAGGCGCCCGGTCTGGTTAATTTATTCACAATACGAGGTTGTACAGAAGGAGACAAGATCAGATTCAACATTTTGGTCCCTTTTATTTCATGTTAACCACATTTCAAACAACTAAACAACCAATGGTAATGGCATCACCAGATCTAAACAACACTTTGCTAGACAAATAATCATCAGAATAAGAATTATACAAAAGAAATGTACAAATTCAGGACAAAAAAAAAAAAAAAAAGACAAATAAAAATCAATTCCAGAAAGAAAAGAAAATATATAATACAAGATGAATGTCAACCGATACAATACAGTAAAGCCTCAGTGGAGATAAAAAGGATCAACGTTTTCTGGCATTCACATCGTCTTCAATACGATAGGTCCATTTACGAGCCTGACTGGACTCCGGCAAATGAAAAATGAAATAAAAACAAAAGTTAAGCGTCTGAGCGCAGACTGAACAGTTCGCCACAACGTTTTCGTACGAGTATGCTGGTTCTGGTCGTGAGCGTCGAAAAGCTACGACACAAACTTTGCTAACTAAAGATGAACCTTCCCCTCCGTCTGTTTCCTGAAAACAGAAGCACCTGCTGATGTGACGTGGTGAAAGCACTTTTGTCTTCATTGGTTTAAATGATTCTTTTAAAACGGATCCGTGGTGTTTTGAGAATGAAGCCCTTACTCTGGTGTTGACTTTGTTATCGGCCCCAAAACCGCCAACAAATCCCCGAAGTGTCGTCGTCACGTCGTTCAGAGGCTCAAACAAAAGCAGGTTTCGTTTCTCTCTCACCTTTAAAAAGGGACAACAGAGCGAGTGAAGGGTCTCTAACGAGGGGAGATGATCTGAGGATGGAGACACATCCTCTGGAATTCTCATTAACTTTCCCTCCAACACATTTCCTCCTGTGTTGACCTTCTGTCACCGACCAAAATCATTTCCCGTCCGTCCACTGAGTAAGTTTGTCCGATTAATTTTTAAAGCTGCTCACCTCAAACGCTTTGTCGGAAAGTAAATTTAAGGCTTTAGCGGAGGGAGAAGTAAACGTGACCTGTCTCTTTGTCTTTATTTTTCATTTTAATGATAAATGACGGCTCAGAGGAAACTGTTCAGTCCTGAAGCTGCTTTTTTCCAGTTCTGTTCTGAAAGTAACGATTATGTTTTCTGACATTTAATTAACTTCAGCAGGATTACGTGAAAATTACTGAACGGATTTCCACGTAACTTGGTGGAACAATGGGACAAGAAAGAATTAAACTATTAAAAAGTAGTCATAGAGCCATAGTGTGCTGGTTTATTTGTTTGATTTTCAGTAGGATTACGCAAAAACTACTGAACGGATTTCCATGAAATCACTGGAACACAGTAAACGTTTGCACGGACCAGGACATCGTCATAGTCTTTAACATTGTGGGGAACTGTGGGTTTTTTCAGGGAATAATCATGGATTCATGGTTTATGGGGCTGAAATTTAATCCAACATATAAATCCATATCTAATGGATTTAGATTTTGCTTTAATTTCGGTAGTTTTTCGTCATCATTAATCTGGAGAGTATGAAGTCTTGATCTGTGAAGTTTTATTGGATTAGCTATGAAGCCAGATTTAATTTAAGATGATACTAATACACCTGAAGTGATGATTTAAAAAAAAGGCTGTTTCAATAAATCCCTTCTGCCTTTGCATCTACATTTTGAAACTTAAATGACACAAAAAAAAATTACAACAATCAAAATTCAAACCACTGCTGTGAGGCTTTCACCGGCCTGTGGTTCAGAAGTTGTGTGGTGAACATTTTTTGGCTCAGTCCTAATTCTGAACAATTATTTATTTCAGTCCGTTCATTGTCTTTTGAGCATTTTCAAGGCAAAGCAAGTTTCAAAGACCACATTGACCGACTACATGAAAAAGTACGACAGGTGCATTTTGTTTCATTATTTTTACTTTGGAAAAAAACGTCATTAATTGGATTTGTTAATTTTTAATCTAATAACTTTCTCATTTAGGTCCCTCTGGAGTTTGGGGTTAGCTAAATGTGCAATAAGCAAAAAAATAAAAAATCTGATTGATTGATTATTAGACGACATGTCTGAAGGGACAGTTTGTAGAAAGGTTACATGAGACTTCAATCACCAAGTTGCTGAGAACGACGCTGACGCAGCTTTTCCAAAGTGACTGTGTTTTGAAACGATGAGTTTTATTTGTGACGTGTCTGGTGTTTGTCTGTTTGTTTGTTTGACTGTGGTTGTCTTTTCTTATTTACAGTCAGGGTGGATACACACGACAAGATTTAGACTTTCCAAAAAGCTTTCTTTAAGTGGTTTAGGAAACTTTTTCTACTTAGAGACCCTTAGTATAAAAAAAAGGAAGAAATAAAAGCAGGTATAACAACATTTAATCTGAAAGGCAAGGCAGGATTATTTTTTTTTGTCTACTGCTGTTGTTATTCTGCTCCGTGCACTTGACTCCACTCTCTGTTTTAACAGGATTTTCATGTCGTAAAAGCAAAATGGTTTTTTTTTGCCAAAAGAAAGTTATGAATGACTTTTTTTTTTTTTTTTTTTTTGCAGTGTGAAGGAAGCGGAGCCATGCTGAGAGTTTGTGTTGCCAGTTACTGGATTACAAGTTTCATTAGCGTTCAACATTTCCACAGCCCAGAGCCTCTTTTGCCAGAAGGAAATTTATCAGACTGCGATTTCAAAGAAAAATATCAGAGATATTAACAAGACGAGATCTTTTTTTTTTTTTTTTGCTTTGATCCAGAGAAACTGAATCTTCCTCCACAACATCAAGAGTTAAACTCATCCAAACACTTTGCGTTGCTTTCTATTTAAAAAAAAAAATGGAAACGAACTCTGGGAGGATAAATGTTGCAGAGTTGAGGCTTCGCTTGATGTGAAAGTCCCCCCCCCCCCAAAAAAAATCTTGCAGTGTGCATCCAGCCGTCAGAGGGAGACAACATTCAAGGCGCAGAATATATCTAAAAAGGAAATACTGTACAATAGTCACATCACAGCCCAGCAGAGAGAGAGAGAGAGAGAGAGAGAGAGAGAGAGAGAGAGAGAGAGAGGAGGGAGAGAGAGAGAGAGAGGGACAGAGAGAGAGAAGAGAGAAAGTGGCGTTTTCTTTTTAAACATCTGATCTTTTTTTTCAACATATCATTTTTTCTTTTTTCTTTGTACAAGCAGGTAAAGTCCTCAGTGTCACTGAAGCAAACACACACACACACACACACAAACACACAATTCAACAGTGTGTGTTTGTAGTTTTGTTTTCTCTTCTGTACAAGTTGTGTGTGTGTGTTGTCGTCACAGGCACACATATAGATACACACTCTCTCTCTCTCACACACACACACACACAGATATGCAGGCATGCTCGCTCTTAGTTTCTCACACACACACACACACACACACACACACAGGCACACACGCTCACAGGTTGGGATTCGGGTCAACACACAGCAGTTCTGCTCTTTGTGTGTCCCCTGCACGTTGGGAACAGGCAGCGACGACGTCCAATCAGAAGGAGCTGAGCGCCTCCAGAGCCACTTCATAGCAGAACTTGTACTGCTCCTGAGGACGGACACACAGAACGCAGAGCTGAAGATCAGTCAAAGTTTAGCAGAGCATTTAAACTTCAACATATTTTCAACATATAGGAAAAAATCAGGGTCAAGGAAAAATACATTCTGACATTTCAAGACTTAAATTGTAAAATGATCAGAACAAAGTCGCAATATTACGGGAATGATGTAAATTTGGACCACGTGTGATGTTAGAGGGTGAATATCAGAACGTCCGTTCTTCTCTTCACATTAGAGTTCAGTTATTCAGTCTTACTTTAGAATATATTTAACAAAAAACATGAATATTTCACCTTTTTTCTCACATCACAAGTGTTTTTTCTTTCTAAATGACATCGTTATTCTCGTAATCTCAGAATTTCTGTCTCTTAAATCTCAAACACTCGTCGTAAGTTTCCCTGAGTTTAATTGAATGTTGGAAAAAAATCAACAAGCGACACAGTGCGTGTGTGTGTCTGTGTGTCTGTGTGTGTGTGTGTGTGTGTGTGTTCACCATTGTCTCCACCATATTAGTCTTGTTGTTCCTCAGTGTTTTGACGGTGTGGAAAACATCCACGATGTTCTGCTGCTGGATCATCTCGTTGATGCTGCAGATGGCACAGAACGTTCCAGAGCGTCCTCCGCCGGTACTGAGGGGAGGGGGGGGGGGGGACAGGAGGTATTCAGTATTTAACAACATCATCATCATCATCATCATCGTCATCATCATCGTCATCCTCCTGCACACTGAGGTGTGAAAGCCAAAGCTTCCTGATCACAGAGGGACAACGACCATTGAGAAGTCAGAGAGTGAGAAGAGACATTTACACTCTTGTCCTCGTCAGGGACTTGTTTTTATTTTCTCACCCTGGAAACGTTTTCCTAATTTTCCTCCTCGCGTCAACCTGTAAAACTCTGAAGTGATTTTAACAGGACAGTTTAGCAGAAGACGTTTGTTTGTCTTCGTCGGACACATTTAACAATCTGTTAAATCGTTAAAAAAGGGAGTTAGTGCTGTTCATCAGAGTCCAGTGATATAATGTGGGTCGTGCATGTGGTCGTCACAGTTTATTGGTCTCTCAGATTGATGAGAAGAGAAGTGAATAGATGTCTCTGATATCTGAGTTTAAAAGGTGATAAAAGCACATTAACTTTAAATACGCACGTTTGTTCATGACAAAGCAATAACGTGAGTAGTTTAGAATGATCCGACTTTTTGATTTCTCCTCTCTTCTTTGTTTTTTGAACGAAAGCTGAGGACTTTTCAAAACGACATCGTGTTTTTCTTCATCTGTCAATTCAGTTGTTTTCTTTGCTATTTGTCAGCAGATAAACACAGACACTACGTTTCAGTCGACAGGGTGTTTCACAGTGATGTTCACTTCGGATTTTCAAGTTTATTCTTTGACATTTTGAGAAAAATAAATCAGAATGTTTCTCATCTTAGCTGGGAGATTTTCCTGGATGTGAAGTAGTTCTGTCTTCATGGTAAATGTGTTAACTGTCAACACATCTATTGTTATTTATTTTGTAAAACAAAGTTTGGATAAAAATGTATAAAAAGAACAATACACAAAACCTAATCACGTCTCTAACTTTAGAGTCAAGAAGCTTCAAAACACAACACATTCAGGTTCCAGACGCTGAATTCGAGACATTATGAGAATTTAAAAGAACAAGAACGACTATTAAAGTTCAGAAAAAGGCAAATCGAGACAAAGAGTGACAAGAAGTGACAAGTTGAAGGTTCAGCACAAAGAAACCTGAGTCAGAGCTCGACTAATGGACGTCAGACGTTTGAAAACATTTCTCAAAGTTAAATTTGACTCGTGTTAAAGACTTTAAATAGACGATAACTTGCAGCAATGGACAAATGTGCAGTGATGCAAACAAATGAATGTGTTGACTGGCGGTGAGCCTCAATCAGCAGTCAGCGCTCTGCCAGTCAAAGTCAGACCAGCCGGCCCCCCCCCCCCGTCTCACCTGGTTCCAGCTCAACTCCTCCACTATTCACTCTGAATAAAACATTCAGATGCTGAGTGGCAGCAGTTCCAAAAAAAAAAAATATATAAAAACGAATCGCCCGCTGCTGCTCTGCATTAGCAAAACCACGACTATTAAGAGTTGTTCTCCAAACAGGATCGTTAAAATGAAAAAACATCAGTTTTCATTAACTTTCAATAACTCTATGAGTTCATGCTTTCAAAAGTTGTGAAGAGGCTTCAGAATAAACAGTCGAGCAAACGTGTCATTCTGAAGAAGTGTCGCTCCGTCATTAACATAGTGACACCTGCAAGGAACCAGTCATTTTCATTACAACACACTTCAGGTGTAAATCTGCTCAGGCATTAGAAACAAGCCCTCAGGAGCTGGGATGTGAATATGTGAGACTATTTTTTATTATTTACTTATTTTCTGACTTTATATTAGTTTTGTGTTTCAGGTGCTCGCTTCAATTTTTTTTAATTGTGAGTTAATACATTTTATATCAGAGCTGTGAGTAACGTCTTTGGGCTAAAATACATAAAATTTACAACTAATTGCTGCAGAACATCCAGCAAACCCAATAAAATCAGGAGTGGGCAAGACTCTGGTGGTAATGAGGGTCGAGGCAAAGGAGTAACTTTCACATTTAGTTTTTTTAGAGATGTACAAGAAATGTTTGGTCGCTAATTAAAATCAAAATCTGACTGTCAGCAAAACCTTTCAATCAAAACGAGCAGCTACTGTGGGAGAAGCTGTCACAAGCAGATTACAAGATGAAGCCTAAAGCGTTTTTTTTCGGACTCGATATTTTCTCGTGTAAATCTTTCAAAAAGTTTGTCTTAAAAAGTTGAAGTTCAAAGTGTTTATTGTCATACATACAGTCCTGTGCGATGAAAGTCTTTCTTTGCCCTCCGCTATGAAAACCGTGTTTTTATATGAATAAATATCAGAGTGAGACAAATATAAATATAAATAAAGCATCAGTGCAATAGAAAGTAAATAGAAGTTAAAGAATACATTTGATGTAGATCTAATTATTGCACGCAACACTGTTTTCACCGGTAATCACCAATTTGGGAAGTAGGATCACTACAAAACATTTTATCGGGTAAAAAATAGTTAAAGATTTTAAAAACGAAACTTATGTATGAAAACCAAAACCGAAAAGTAAGATTAAGATCTCAACTAAAGCAAGTTTTCCTGAATGCAGCTCACGTTTGTTTCATTCTAAATGATTCGGTGAGTCGAGGACTAGTCAGTTTGTTTTTACCTCAACAATTTCTGAACTGACATTGCTCGATTTAAGCTGCTTACAAGCTGCGGACATTTGAGCAATCTGTCGTGAGTAGACGGTTCAATATGTTTGTTTGTCTCCTCCATCTAAAATGTGTATTTCTATACAGTGTGTGCGTAAATAAAAGAAGCAGAGAGTGATAACTGTGTTAAGTGCTCTGCTTCTCAATTCTCCACAAGGTCCCCACAGTGTGATTTGCTGAAAATGAGACATGTGTTCAGCATTTAAAGACCCATCAGACTCCAACCTCTCGGACAAGTGGAGAGCAGAAAAAAAATAATCAGTTTCACCAACTACTGATTGAACCATCATGTTTCTCCTTATCTCGTGTATTACTGAGTCTGGGAAATCAATAGCTGGGGCTGATTAGCCAGAGCTGCCGTCTTTAGCCAGAAGCAGAGAAAAGCTTTCACCCCCCCCCCCCCCCTCTCCCCCGTCACTCACATTGACTGGCTCCAGCCTGACAGCCCGGGTAGATGGCACTTATGAAAGAAATGATTTTTGTTGCCTGTCTCTAAATTTCACACTATTATTATTTATTGTAATATAACAAATGCATTTCAGTTCATTTGAAATGATGGACGAGTTCGTGTGTACAATTCTTTGTCCGTCACACACGGGGCACAGTTAAACTTGTGAAATCGATGGACGCGAGCGGCCGATTGATTGAAGTAACGGGTCAAATGACGGGATGTGAACTGTCTCTGTGTCACCATCTTTATCTCCACACCACGACACCAGGCATTTAACCACTGATTCTTTACATCAGGGTCAATAGCTGAGTTAAGATCCCACATTTCATGGAGTTAGCAGCAGTGATCGTGGCTCAAGCTGTTTCTTTCAATGACTGCAGATGTTTTGAAATGACCTTTTCTAACATTTAACTTTGTTGTGATTCAGCAGTTGGCAAAATGCGGATTAATAGCTGATTTTGCACAAAGATATTAAAAGAACTTTACTTTAAAAACACAAAATGAAACTGGTTTCTTACCAGAGTAAACCTGGAATCTACACAAATCTAAACATGGAAACAATCTATAATCAATTTATTTCAGATTCTTTTCTTCTTAAAGATTCTTTTTTAACCAAAACTGTCTCTAAAAAAAACCACTGAAAGCAAACAGAGCTTCGCAGCAGCTACAGGAAACAGATCAATGCCAGTTCTGATTGGACTAATGAGCTGTGACAGAGGAAGCTGATTGGATGAGCACCAGTGATGTGCTTAAGGCAATGTTTGGAGTGTGTGTGCATGAGAGTGTTTGTCTATGTTATTGTCAGTGAGCTTCCCTGTAATCTCTTGAATATAGATTTCACAGCCTCCGGCATTAAAGCTTCATTTGCTAAAAAACAAGCAGGCATTTATATAATAACAACACTGGATAGGATGTAAATAATTGTGAAGGTCTAAGTGTGTGATTTTATATCAACACTATCGTAGAAAGACTTCTTAATACTTTTGTTAAATAGTTGTTGTGAACATGGATGAGACACATTTCAGGTTTTCTTCTACACACGAGTTGACATTGTTGTTAAATAAATTAGCAACGAGAACATTTGTATTAATGATCATAAATATTTATATATATAATTTATACAAGTACTGAGTATGTTCGCCACACGAGTGTGATGAATGTTGAGTTTAGGCCATCTGTATGTTTGACAGAAAGAGAAATGAATGGATCCTGTGATATCGTTTATTCTATATATCATCTTAAACGTGGTTGTATGGTTTTTGGAGTATGTGTGTAGTTGTTGAAAGTGTGTGTGTGTGTGAGTGTGTTGTTTCAGAGAAAAGTGCACTTCATCATTGTTAAGTATCTCAAAATCTTTCTTGGATCTCGTGTTGATTTATCATCCTGGTGAGCAGCGTTTTTTTACTGTCTGCATTAACATTCACTCGTTTGGAAGATGCTTTTATCCAAAGTGAAAACTGAGGGACAAGATTAGAGCCTCGGTACAGTCGGGGACCTTGAAGTAAATACTAGAAGTATAAATAAGTGCTGAATCTGTTCAATAAAACTAAGTTTCACCAAAAGTGCACATCAGGTGCTAGTGAGGCCTTTTTGAGTTGGAAGTAATTTAAGTAATTTCAGCCCCTTGTAGCTCGTTTCACTCCCTAAGAACCGCAAACAAGAAGGACTATGTTCCCCTCGTGTGAAGGATGACAGAACCAGATCGTGTGGCTGAGAAGGATCATAAACCCGTATGATTGAATTCAAATAGTCAGTTACAGACCCAGAGGTCTCATTGAATTAAACTCTAGCAGCCAGCAGACTAACCATCACATCCTGGACCCTCTTTAAGGTTTTCACTGTGCAACGTAGTGGTGTAATTAAACCATGGAAGGAATCATTGTCTATTACAAACGAAGGGGCCCCCAGCACTAAGCCTTGGGGCGCTCCTGTAGGGAGAGGATGAAAGTCTTTCACTTTTTTTTCTCCACTGTTTTATCCCATTTTTCCAGCGTGCATGTTTTTCTGTGTGAACTCACAGGCAGTGTACCACGGTCCTCCCATCTCCTCCGTCATACTGCTCCTGCCACTTCGCCAGCCTCCTGACCAACTGGAGGATAGAGCGCTTGGAGAGAGGCGTGTCCCTGTAGGCCGGCCAGCCAATGAACTGGAAGTGCTGCACCAGGCGGTAACCGTCCTGTGGCTGAGGAGAGAGGTGTGAAGATCAGGGGTTTTTATCACCGTAGCTGTCATCACCACAATCAACATCATGCAGTCATGTAGACGTGGGTAAACAACAGGAAAACCAAAAAATAGAACATCACATCATTCTCTTAGTTTCACTCAGAGTGGTGGAGCTATTGTTTCTCAAAATTAAGATAGAAATAACGAGGAGGATAAACGATTCTGTCTCAATTGAAAGGCGAGCATATCGGTATTTTATTACTTCTACGTTTTAATTTGGAAACGTCTAAAATGTTCTTTGTGACGCTCTGATTGTAGCGACTGATCCCTCCTGTTCAAAAATGTCTAAATCGAGCAAAGATCAATTGTTTGAGAGGAAGTTTGGTCTGTAATATAATCTTTGTGCAATCTTAAGAAGAAGTAAATGTTTAGTCGGAACCTCGTGGTGAGCCCAGAGGGATTCTGGACGCAGAAAACATCAAACAGTTTTAGTAAGTAGTGGAAAATGGTATTTGGTCGTGATAGACTCATGATACATAAAACACTTTTCAACTATTCACAGGCCTTTGTGTTTTAATTACTTCTTGTTTTCTGCATAAATTGTTGTTTCAAAAGAAACAGGATTGGACTCAACAAAGACGACATCTTGTGAAATATAATTCAATTTCATGGCAGACAAAATGTTTTCAGCCGTGTGGCCCGAGGCGCTTGGCATCGAGCATCAGAAATACCAAAACCTGCCGTCACTGTCAGACCGATTTCCCACTAGGTTTGCCAGACACACATATGCACGCTAACATTTACACACAAACAGATCCATCCTCCAAATCCTTCCCTCTCTCTCAACACTTTATATAAATATATATAGTATATATACTCTCTTCCTCAAAGCGTCTCTCTCCCCTTACTCTTTTACTATCTCCTTCTTCATGTGATGGCTTAGTGGTTGGTGGTACCGACTCGGTGAGGTTGGAGCTGCTCTCGCAGTGTGAGATGTGCTGTTGTGGCGATGATATGAGCCATTTCACGCTAGACTGCTGATGTGTTTGAGAGGGAGAGCACTAGAAAATAGAGAGTAGGGTGGTGGGGAGTTCACTAGGCACTATAGGAGCATGCAGACAATAGGGCAGAGCTGGAGTTGTGCCGTCATGGATGGCTGATAAAATGAGATGAGAAGGTAGTAACAAGAGGAGGCATGAGGGGAGAAGGGGAGATGGGGGGGGATCAAAGGGAGAGGTGAGTTGAGAAAAGAATGGAAGAGGAAAAGAAGAGATGAGGAACAAGATGACTAATGGAGAGGAATCTTCAAATTGTTCCTTTGTTATTCGACCATCTGTGGAGAACCCAGTAAACCAGCACTCTGTGTTAGCCTGGCTGCTACACTGAGTTCGTGATGTAGCTGCTTTCATCTTGCCTGTTGCTTTGAGGGAAGTAAAGGTCACATAAGATGAAAAATGCATTTTCTCTGTTTTTATATCCTGTTCCGAGATGTATCTGTTGTTATCTGTCAAATATATGTCAAGACTGAAACTTTAAACCATTTTGTTTTTCTCTCAGATGTATTGCAGGTGGTCTCTAGTAGTTTTCACTCCACATACATTTTGTTTGTGTGGAAATCATGTTTTCTCGAGGAATATGAATAAAATGAATGCAAAACTATTGTGGCTTTGAAAGTGTGCAGGTCTGTTGCCCTTCTATGGATAATAAAATGCTAAGAAACTATAATTTCCTCTTTTGGCAGGATTTTGTCAACATAATAATGGTGTGAAATAACCCTAATGAACAGAAATGATCTCCGACCACAACCCCCGTCCAAATCCTAAGGACAAAGGATCGCCAACATCTGCCTTTTTACGAGGGTAGATGTCGGTGATGGTGACGTGTACATACCCTGGCCATGTTGCAGATCCTGAAGATCCGGTTGATGATGTCTTCATCGATGTCTGCTGATATGAACTCCACTTGAATGGGACCATAGCAACACGAACTCTTCTCTGGCCAGTACTGCATACACAGCTGAAGAACCAGGCGGAGAAAGATTTGAAAAAATGGTTCAACGGTTACATTCCAATAAATTTCCTGTCAAAAAGTACGACAGTAGGAGAAATGACACCAGTTTTTACAATTCGATTGTACAAAACTGTAACTTAAACTGTCTTAGTTGTTATGGAGCAATTCTAATGACCTCAATACATGTCCCTTAAAGTAATCTCATGTTTGGGATGTTTCAACCTCCTGGCTGTTCGATTGTCTTTCCCTGAAACCAAGCTAGACATTTATTTACCTGCGCTGCATCCATCTCATTGAGCATCACAATGGAAGAGCAGTTGTAGTCGAACACCAGCCTCCAGAAGTCCCCCATGGTGTTTGGCAAAGGATGCTGGGTAACAATGAAGGCTGCCGGCTGTTTGTGGCTCTGGAGTGTTGAGAAAAGGACGAGAAAAAGGAAAACATCGAGCGTGAGAGAAGTGAAGAAAAACACTGAACATATCAACATCCTCCGTGATGCACTTACATCCATTAATGCAGCATTGATGTAATTGGAGCTCTCTCCGTCCACAGATATGAGGAAAGGCAGACATCGGTCCGCTGACAGGACGTCCATGCTGCGGTTCTTGTCGTGATTCCTGGGTAGCAAGCCCACGCTGCAGTCCTCCGGACGGACTCTGGGGGTCACTATATTCAGAGTCTGGTAGACGGAAAACGATTCAATTAACCCTGCTACTGATTAAGTAAGATAATTATTTGTGCCAAAGACCTGCACATTGATGTTTCTCAGACTTCTGGGAACAAAAAGATTCTAAATAACAAATGAGTCTCCAGGAAACAAATGTAAGACGATGACGTGTTTCCGTGCTCACCTGGAACTCGTCTTTAATCTGGCTGGAGTTGGTCTGTGGGTCCAGTCTGCTGATGTTGTAGTAAATGGCTCTGAACTCACACACTGGTATGGCTGTGTTCCCACATAGACACGCCTCCAAGATGGCGTCGTGAACAAACACATACTGCTCCTGCAGAGCATCACAGAGGAGTCAGAAAACCACACATCTCTCCGGCTTATTTTTTTTACGTAAACACAGGTTGAGCCTCGAACTTGCACGAGAACCCCGAGACTCGACTGTTGTTCCTCACTGTGAAGCTCTGACACCTCTGGGACGTGGCTGCGCTCGGCATCGTCTGACAAACTCGAACATGGCACTGTGAGCACAGTTTCCGTTTGCCTTGCACACTCGTGCTCTCTCAGCAGCCTCAGAGTGAATTAAAGAAGTGCTTTGCCCTGCAGTGTTTCTGTTGCTCTGGATCAAATGTGCTCTTTGTGCTCCGACCAACGAGCTCCCTGGTAAAAGCATCAGCCAACAAGAGCTGCAGCCGCCACTGTGCATGTTAATTTACCTCCCTCTCATTTCATCGAGCTTCTCTTTCTCTGCCTCACGGTTCTTTTTGACTGTCCCCTCTCACACTCGTGTTTGCTGCTTCATCTCTCTGTCTGTATCTCTGTTGAATGTTAGCTATTGAGAGGAGAGTTTTAAAAGCATCACAGGAATGATCTTTTGTGACGGTTACCTACTGTAGTGACACACAAACACACACACACACACACTTCTTCCCTGTTCCTTTGAAAAGATTAATTGCTCGGCGTTGTGTGCTGCAGGATTATAATAGCTTCAAGCAGCTTCAGCGCTGACACAAATTGCTCCCACACATATTCAAAAGGGAGGTTACGATGCATTTAGCTTAGTTTCAAGAGGCATAAAACACACGTGTAAGTGTGTGCACACAGACACACACACACTGAAGTAGCTTTCATATCAGTGCTGTCATATAAAAACACTCAGTGTCGCCCTGGGTAACTTTTCTGAACCCGGCTCTTCTGAAACCCATTCACAAGTCAATTCCAGCCCCGGGCTGCAGGCTCGAGCTGTGAGCCTGAAAATGAGGCTGTTTATTCCTGGTGAAGTTGACTTTTAGGATATGAAAGGTTTTCATCAGTGGGATAAATGGAACGCAGAGGCGGGATGGATTAAGTCGGCTTAAGGTAGCTGGAGACGAAATGAATACCTCTGTTCCGAAATGAAACGTTTGAAGACACAGTCTATATGAAACTGATTGAAAGTGCAGGATAAGAACAAATGATGAGACTGTGTAAAGGACAGTTAGTTACCTGAGTCCTAGGTGGACAAAATGATAGAAACTGTTTAGGATACAGCTTCACACAAAATGAAAATCAAGTAATCAAGCGGTGAACTTAACTAAGTCATGACTCAGCCTGGTGCAGATTGGTTTACTGATTAAACTAGTGATAGGAATAGTAGCTGAGTCATTGCATCAACACTAGTTACCAGAAGAGAAGGGTTAATATTGAAAGTTATTTCTGCTGGTGCTAAGTTTAGACAACTATTTTCAAACGACAGACTTACTGTGTAGGTTTGTGTGTCTGTGTCTCACAATATTGTGTGTTTGTGTAAATGTGTGACTCTCTGTTCTTCTCTCCGGCTTCTCTAACATTAAATACAGACACAGACTGTAGCATGAGCTCACAAGACAAACGGAGCATAATTACCACATAAATATAAAAAGATGTGGAGGTGGAAACATTTTCATTGCTCCTACAAAGGTATGATTGTCTAATAAAATCGTCTTTGTGTGTCTGTGTTCATGCACCATCACCTCTGTCTGCACTGGGTCAGCCGACAGCTCTGATCTACGGGCTCTTACGTGTGGGATCTATTGTGCGTCTTCACACCCACCTCCGTCTGCACCATGTTGACTCGCTGTGATCTCAGCTCTCGGATGCAGTTGAAAATGTCCACCACGCCTTCGTTCTCCGCCATGTCCAACATGATGTCCACTGCAATGAAGCAGCCCGTCCTCCCTGCGCCGGCACTGCAGACACCGAGACACAACCACTTCATCACATTCACACAGGTCACATATGTGGTAATGAAACATATAGCGTAGCTTTGAAACCGCCACCAGTTCTTTCGAAGAGAAATGTATGTTTCCTGCAATAATGCAACTAATGACGATCTGAGCGATTGTTTTATAACTGAAAACACATGTTAATAATAATCTCTCACTGAAGGTCAGGACGATTCAAACGTGTTTTCAGTGTTTAAACAGACGATCAATGAGGATTTTTCTAAAAAATCGTACATATATGAGGTTATATGAGTGTGAACTCTCTACTTGACACACACACACACACACAGTTTAATACCCCATGTCAGGTGTTAAGGCGACACATCCTGAAATGTAATTCCCTGAGGGAAAAGACGGATGGAGGGACAGATGGATGGATGGATGGATGGATCGAAAGAGCGGTGGGAGGAGGTTGACGATTGGGAGTCAAAGAAGTGGTTGTCACCGGGGAGCAATCGAGGGAGGAAAGGAGGTGCAGATAGAGGGATGGAGCGGGAGAGCTGAGAGGATGAGGTATGGAGGGATGAGGAGAGGGAGGAGAGAGACCTATCTTTCACTTTGCAATCCCCCCTGACAGTCCCCCCCCCATAGACAGCTGGAAAGAGGGCGAGAGAGAGCAGGGGAGAGAAGAGAGAGATAAGAGGTGAGAGAGAAGGAACGATGGAGAGGAGAAAGAGAGAGGAAAGGAGGGAGCGCCTCTGCAGATTACCTGTCAACCCCTGTGATTAATGTTGAGAGCAGAATACTGCCGGGCCTCTGTGTGTGTGCATGTGCGTAGGTGTGTGTTCTTAAAGCCTCATGACACAGGCCAATAGCATCAGAGTGCCCCTGGAAATTGGAAGTGATGGCCATAAGTCCCCGCCTGTCTGTCCACACACTGTTTACGTCGCAGCTCGTCGTGTTTGTCCGTCCGTTGTGTGTCTGAGAGTAAACTTCTCTTTCCATCAAACGGCCGCTCTGCCTCTGTCCCTGTCGCTTCCGTCCGGGCTGTTTTCTATAAATCCTCCGTGATGAATAAGCTGCCTTGATTCTTTTGCTTCGAAAAGTATAAAGTTCTTACAATCAGTTTTCACAGCCCGTCCTTTTCCATTCATAATACACACGTCTCTCACTTTATAATTCTACTGATGTTTAACTGTCAGGGTCTTGGTTTCACTCGTGTTTTGATTCGTTCTATCCGCCTTAGATTCTGGGGACAAATAAAGTTGTTCTGAATTAGATTTTTAATAAAATTAATTATTTTCTATTATTCCGTCAGTCTGAACAAAAAATACAAACAAATGTAGAAACTTCTCAGTTGCAAGCCGAGTGGGTGATTACATTTCGACAGTCGGTTTAATTCAACAGATCAGAGAACACACACATACAAGTTGTTTCTGGAAAGGTCATCCGGGTCCCGGTGGAGGCACCAGACAAACCACAAGCCCATGTTCTTGTTTCCATATTAGTGACAATGGCAATATTAGGGGATACAACTTCTCTGATGTATTTATGGTCAAAGCAATATATGATGTTAAACTCCTGTGTGTTGGTGCATTCATGTGCTTGTGTGAGGCTCTGAAAACTGAAAACTAGACCTTCAATACAAAACTCACTAAACTGTTGCCACAAACATTTAAAATGACCTTTTTAAAAAATGTCAGCTTCAGAATGAGTTTGATGTTTGCGTGAGTGCGAATATGGAGAATGTTTCCTCTTTCATTCCCACTCTTCACCCTGAACGTCTGCCCCGTGTAACTCTGATGAGCGGGTACGATCTCCTGTGAGAAGTGAGGAACTGACTTCAGCTGAACTGTAGATCCGTTAAAAAGTTTATCTCCAATAAAACAGGACATTTAAAGAAACATTGAATTGTGTTCTAACTTCACCGGATGGGTATCTAATAAACAATACAATGCGTTGTCTAAAGAATATATATACATGGAACTTAATCTGCAGAACAAAAAATATGTAAAGGTAAAAAGGAAAAGTCATAAACTGTTCAACTTAACATGCATTTGTGAATATAGATCGTCTTAATCGCTCTAACCACGGCCGGGTTAATGGTTTAATTCCCTCTCTGGCCACTTAGAGGTATTTGTTGCAGTGAGGTGCACCACCAAATGGAATACATTAAATTAAAACGCCTGTGGCAATATGAGCGATCTGCTCCTAACCTTTTTTTTCATAGCTTGTCAGGGTGCTGACCTTTTAAAGCTTGAGCCCGCTGACAACCTGGCCCCATAGCTGAACCGTTATGTCCCATAAAGAACCGAACACGCAGGTTAAATATATCGCCGCCATGGGGATCTTCAAACTGTCATTTCTCTTTTCTTCCTCCGTTCTGGATGATGATGGCGGTGGTGGGATAAAAGCAGGCGGGGGGGTGAATTTCTTTTCTCTTTTTTCTCTGATGTGCACTTTTTGTAAAGGTTAACACCACTGATCTAATTTACAGACGAGGGAGATTGGTTTGTGCATGCGTGTGTGTGCGTGTGTGTGTGTGTGTGTGTATGTGTGTGATCTTATTGATACTGATAACCTGATAACTGGTTTTATTGGAGGAGGAGCGGGGGAGCGGAGAATAGGGGAGAAGAATAAAAAAAAAATGATTTGCAGCTTTAGAACTATTCAATATATATGATAGTTTTATTATTGAATAAAACAAATTGAATTCTCATCTGATTTATTCTAAAGTAAAAATGTCATAAATTATAGAAAAATAAAATGGGGTTTTAATAATAATAATAATAAAAATAATAATAATACATTTGTTTGTGCACTAAAGTGAAATTCTGGTTTGAGAAGGTTTTGGTTCCGATCATGGTTAAATGGAGACTTTTATGATTGAGGTTCTGGATCGGTCAGTGTTTTGCAGTAGTGGTCATGAGGTTGAGCTCCGTTATCAAAGTCCAAACATTGTTGTAGTTTGGTCCATTTACCGTCTGCCAACATGGAGGAGGAGGGGTTTTAAACCTGTACTGTGACATAGTTTATGCAAAAGAACGATAAGTGTGTGTGGACAGGATGACGGGTGGTTAGAATATGACGTGAAGAGTTAATCTTGTTTAAGTGTAATTCAAATAAACGTATCCTCAAACAAAGTACACACCTGAACGAGTAATCTCTCATGGGCCAAAGTGCAAAAGTAGTTCCAATTAGCATAATAACAACAAAACATAACAACACACGACGTGTTGAGTATAATTGCTGGTGATCACGGTGCTGTGTGTGTGTGTGCACTCGTATGTAAATACAATAAAAAGTGACCTGAAGAAACAACAAAACAAAGAATTAAACAGATTTAAAAAACGCAGATGGAATAAAACTGCAGCTTTCCTGAATTCTAATATGTTTTGGTCGTATGCTTGAAATAAATCAAAATAAAAAACACTGAAAACCTGAGGTAGAACCTGTTTTCATTCACAAACCAAAAGAACACATGGGCCTGCTTTCATTGTTTGTGTTACACTCTGTCCCTGTGAGACTCGGAGCTGTGCTGCTGGACTCCGCACAACTGAGTGAGACGCTGTGTTTGTTTGTCCTCGTCTGTGCTGCCACTGACCAGCAGCATCAGGGAGTTAAAGTTCATCTGCCGAAGCGCACCTGTAGCCGTGCGTCTGTGCTCTCACCTGCAGTGAGCCACTATGGGCCCGGCGTCCGGTGGGTTGAGGAACTTCACCTGTCGTATGAAGCCCAGCAGCCCGGTGGCGTAACAGGGAACGCCGTGGTCAGGCCAGCTGGTGAAGTGAAACTGACGGAGTTCACGGATCTCGTGATGACCCTTCTGGAAAAACACACACACACACACACACACACACACACAGTTGGATATTTTACGCAGGAGAAGATTATGTCTCTTCATGAAAAGTTGCAGCCATTTTGTCTCATGATGAATGCACGGAACTCGCAAAAAATCTCATCATGGCTCTTTTGGGGGAAGACTGACAAGAAGACATATAATAGTGCAGCAGCCTAATTTACAGCAGGGGTTTCAGGAACCTTGGCTTCATACGGAGAATAAATCGATCTCATGGACGTGGAGATGCCACTTCTGGGAATAAGAGGCTCATTTGCCTAATTTACAGGGAAATCTGAAGAAGCTGATGGACATTCTCACTCCACCATAAAAAGATGAAGCGATTTCACAGATCTCACGACGGCTCTTTAAGGAGGGAAATGTCACGGTTCGGTTCAGCTGCCTGATTTAAAAAGGAGAGAATTTGGCTCCTTTCTTCGAGAACTAAAATATCGCAAGTGCTCAAAGAAACACAGAATTATGTTTTATTACTAACTATGACATTGAATATTCTGAGAATCGTTTTAAAACACTTTGATTTCAGGGGTTTTAAAAAAGACTGAGATTACAAATAAATTGGATTTGCAATTTGCTCAGAGATATGGAAAGAGACATTTGAGCACATAACAAGACGAGACGACAGGAAAATGAAATGTCAATAGGCTTCTGTTGTGGCTCCCCATGTGACAGTGTCTTGACATTTTAATGACGGACTTTCTAGAAACACAAAGAGCTGGTAAATACTTCACTGTTTAACAATGGGGACATTCGTTCGACGCTGGGGACGAGATATGATGATGTGTATCTGTAATGGATTGTTGAAGCATCTAAAAGAAGAGATGTTGAGTCTCTGCTGCTCCAACCTGCCCATAACTCCAGGACATCACACACTGTCAATAAAGTTTCTGGGACAGCTCCGCGTGTTCTGTCAATTCCAGACGTGTGGGCTTTAACGGTGTAACTCTGACAGAGCGTGCCACCTTGCAGAAGACAGGCAACTACACTCCAGAAGCCTTGACACTCTGAATTCTGACGTGCATCTCGGGGCATCCAGCCACATCTCTCCTCACGGAACGTATATATAAGTTTCCCAACTTTTTGACAGCTCCAAAATGCGGAATTAGATATGTATGACCCTTTCTTCAGCTTCCAGCAGCTCCATTCTCCGCAGCACCACAGGCCCCTGTTTTTAATAATTCAAACCGGTGGATCGCCGTATACTGTTGGAAGCTAAACAGATCTTAAACGGACGGAGCCGCGTACTCCTCAGTTCAGTTTACTCTCCGAGAATAGAACCGAGAGGAAATTGTTCTTTTCAGAGCGCCCCCCCCCCCCCCCCGGTTCTCTTCGGGTGTAGACAAGGATGCGGTGAATTGTTTGCTTTGGCTGAGTTTCTTTCTGATCACTTGAGAAGCAGGTGTAACACAGACGCGAGAAAGTCGGAGGTAGAGGTCAAGAAACCGAGACGTAAAGAGATGAGAGGTAAACTGAGACGGAGGAAAAGTGGTGTCGTGGGTAAGGATGAAGATACAGAGACAGACAAAGAGAGACAGGGAGGCAGGGAAGCAGACGGGAGAAAAATAAAACCCAGAAAACCACGAGGTGATTTGATAACTCGACTTTGCATTGATTTGCTCTCTTGTGATGTTGAAATTACTTCTGTAAATCGATAGACGGCGGTCCAGCACAGCCAAGGCCTCCAATCAATGACGGGTTGGTTTAAAAAACATAAAAGCATCAACAGCTTTAAGGAGCGTGACGTGTTGAAAATAGATGATGAGGATGTGGGAATAAAAATGCAAGAGAAAATATGAGCTCTGCAGAATTTTTTACGATTCTCTTTAGATTTTAAATTTCCCATTAAGACGAATTTGCAACGGTTGAATGACAAACAGAATATCTCATTGTTCTGCAGAGAATCTTCTTTCTCAAAATGCATAGACTTTGGTATTAAAGTTAAGAGCAGGACAAACGTGCTCCTCGGTTCTATTACAAGTAACCAAGTCTAGAAAATTAGCCTTTCAGCGGTAAAGCTGCTGTAAATAAAAAAATTATACACACAGCAATAACCTCTTAGATGATTCCTCGAGCACTTTATTAGGAACACCGTTCTCTCTTGGACAGCACCAATACTGAAGATATGGCCTTCAAACTGTGATTGAATGGTATTGACACCGTGACCTCACAGTTACCTATGGGCTCTTTTGTAGGATTTTTTTTTTTCCGTATGTGTTTCCATGTTTTCCATCAGATGCTTAAATGGGATTCCAAGATTGTACAAATGACATAAATAGGATGTTAACTTTAAAGACTCAAAACATTGAGAACGACGGTGACAAAGTTCAAGATAGGAACGGATGGGGGATAAACTAATACTCAAGAAATAACTGAGAGTACAAAATTCAGTAAAAAGACATGTTGGAACAAGTGGCTTCAATAATCAGAAAACTATGACTCAATGCAATATAATGGATAACAGGATAATAAAGACTATAATGGTTGATGGAGTAGTCTGGCTTTGGCACAAAAACTCCTTGATTAGGTTTATAAAAAAAAAAATAAAGTTTGATTTTTAAAGACTTTTTAAAGTTAAGTTACAAAACGTCTGAACAACCGCTACTCAGCCATCGACGTGTAAAACCATTTGTCTATGAAAAGCCCATATTTGTCATTTTCCAGAAAAAAAAAAAATCAATCACATATTAATGGAAAAACTCCTCCAGTTAGATTTTTGTTAAAAAATAATACCCCATGAGGAAGTAACGCACCGCAGCAGGACAAACCAACCTCTGGAGTCACTTTTAACGTGGCCAACGATAGACGACACCGGGAGTTCCTATGGTTGCACGTACAGTCGACAGCCTGTTTAGCAGCTCTCTCAGACCATCTGTCGTATCTGTGTGATATGTGTGTGCTGGTCCTCAGAGCCGAGCGCGTTGGCCCGTGGACCGTGTGCACTGCTGCGTCCGGTCCGGCTCAGTCTGGTCCCCGCTGTGATTCTGTTTGCCATTGTTTGCTGTCTCCAGATCTGTGTGCCACGCACCAGATTATGTTCTGCAGCTCTGGATGTGGGCCATTGGACGGTCTGAGGCCTGTTTGTTGACAGAAACGCTGTGAAACTAGGGTTCGTACAAATTCTTCAGGCAAGCCTCTGACCCATCGGGCCGGGGTTTCTGTTTCCTGTGCTCATGTCCGTCGGGTGTCTCTGCTCTGGTTTAGTGATTATCTCCACACACTTGCACTCGCCACCGTCATCCTCAGAGTTAATCTCCTTGGACGTGTCATTAAAAAACCTTTTCATTAAGACCCTGTTCTCACTGTTCACTGCAATTAAAGCCATTTAACTGTGGTGCAGAACCTGGATTCTCTCTCACACACACACACATACAGTCTGAAAAACCTACTGTAGTTTAAAGATAGTGGATTTTGTATTAGTGTGTGTGTGTGGTGTGTATTTCTACTTATACATACAGCAGAATGACAGGCATTTCAAAAGCAGCTTTCCTTTGAATTTTTGAGTACTTGCACACACACACACACACACACACACACACACACACACACACTCTCAGAGGTGGTATGGATTAATAACTTGCTAAATGAGCTGACAGCGAGGACTCGGAGACTCGTCTTCATAAGCTGCTTTCACTCGAGTGAAAGGGGAAAAGGAAATACAGGATTGGAGAAGAAGCAGAGAGACACACAGAGGTACAGAGAGAAAAACCGAAGACAGCAGGAAGGAGAGATGACGCATCACAGGTGTGTGGAAATAAAATGATCGATTACAATGGTCGAGGCGTCGGGTTTTATTGTTGGTGTGCTTCGTGTCGTTGTAGATACTGAATGTGTTGTTGTTTGTGGTTTTACAGTTGAAGCTTCTACTGGGAAAAGGAGGGACTCTGAACAAAATGGCTGACTCCATCTGTTTTTTTTTTTGTAAAACAGACACGTAAATTAAAATGAATGAAATGAATTATCTTAAGCAAAAAAGACAGTAGTTGAAAGTCGTATGAGGGGAAATAAGAAACAATGGATGTGCCATGGTGGGGAAAAGCCATCGTGAAGAAAAGAGACTGAAAACAACATAGAACTGTTTGAAAATCAAGGATTTGGATCTGAGCCCTGTTTTCTTGTTGTGAAGTGTTTACGCTCCATTCACTGTAAAGAGCCTCGGAAAACTGCCTCCCAACAATGACGGCACATTTTCTGCTTTCACTCATCTTTTCTCCTCTCAAATCCCCCCTGCCTGATTACAAGGGCCACAATTACGTTTTTCAAGCGTCCTCTTAAACAGCGAGAAACAAACAAATAACAACGCTCGCTGGCATCAAATCCCCAATCACACGTCGGCTATAATGGTAATCCAGGTTTCGGGATTTCAAAAAGAAAGAAAGCGAATAAGTTACGAGCAACAATGAGAGAAACTGAGCCGCTCGAGAACATGAAGGGGTTCAAATCCTATATGAGGTCTGATGGGAATAGACCCCTATTGATAAAACATGCGGGTGCCATGTTCAAATCCTGTGGAAACACTTTGACAAAGACATCAAATGAATGATTCTGTTCTGATGTGAGGAAACAAATCTTTACATTCATATATTTCTGTGTTTCTCTTCCAATTGTACGAATCCCCCTGATACGTTGGGTTCAGAGCCCCTTTATGACGGAGGCACACATTAAAAATTCAGCTTCTGTGTGGATCTTTTTTTACCTTCTGGACGGTGAATGTCCGTATGACATATTCTGCCAGTGGTTCCGTTTCTATCAGGGTCACCTTGATGTCTCCGTACACCTCCGTCTCGTCGGGCCAGTAACGCACGCACTTCACCTGCAACAGACAATTTGCAGTCGTTGTTTGAATTTAAATATCTGCTTCATTTCCAGAAGAGGTGCAGGTCAAGATGATCGCCATGATTAATAGAACAGATGAATAATATCACGGGGTGTTTTGCCCCTTCCGCATGACAAATAGCTACTTAGCACAGATTTGATTATTTGACATTTGTAGGATATTGATTTGAAATGACTGAGTATCGTAATAATGACTCTATGATGTTTTCTTTCTTTTTCTTTTTTTTTTAACCAATTATATGTTACCTGTTGGATTCACTGCTGCCCTCACTGTGGCAGTGGAAAGGTGTAAACATCTGATAATTGCTTCACAGATTCTTTGGTGTTCAAGTTGTTTTTCGTCTTCCAGAAAAAACCCCCCACTAGGTTTGACATTTGTTCAAATAACAAAAACTAAATCTGTCTTCATGTTCAACACCGGAGACCATGGGGCGTGTTTGCGGCCAAAAGGTAAAAGCAGGATTTAAAACGTAATTAACTTTATTAGTGCGACTTCTTTAATGTTTATGAACTGAGTTCCGTTGGTTTGGATTAGACTGTAAATGTAATTACAATTCTTAAAACACAATAAAACCCTCATAACTTGAATTATTGATTTTCCTAATCTGCTACCTCTACAGGTGTGGGGCCTCTACATCAAACACACACACACACACACACACACACACACACGGTAATCCCTTGGATGATGATCTCACCCTGCCCACTTCCACAAGGTTGGTAACCATGACGATGGAGGCCGAGTTTTCCTGCCAGACCATCCTCCAGAAATCCCTCACCGTCTCCTGCATGGGCCCTGATGGACACACACACACACACACACACACACACACACACACACACACACACACACACACACACACACACAAAAGAATTAGAGGTTTAAACATACTGACACACACAAACTCATTCACTTTGACATCATGTAAAAATGCACTGGCACTGACTTACACAAACACACACATACAACATACATGCAGACTCGCACACACACACACACACACACACACACACACACACGCACGCTCTCTCATACACACACATTCACTCACACGCTATCAACCCCAGATAGGGGTTCGTGGGTTTGAGGTAATGGGGTCTTAAATTTGTCACAGGGATTTTATAGGAAGGTTTCGATTTAGGAGCTTGTGTTAATAGCCTTGCAGCCCAAAAGGACGACATTTACCAGGTGGCTGCTACACACACACACACACACACACACACACACACACTTATACATACACGTTTGGACCTGCACAAATGTGGATTCACACACACACAGTCTTGCCACACACACTCATCACGTCACTTTAATTACCTTGTGTGGCGATGTAATGTCTGGGTCTGTGGTACCCCTGCGAGACAGAAAAAAAAAAAAATCTTAGTCACCGACCTCCATCTTTTTCTTCACTCTCCATTTTCCTCTCATTTCCTCTATTTTATTTAATGTGTCTTTATTTGCTCTATTCCTATTTTCGCCTCTTTTGATTCGTCCACTCTTCGGAGGAGCATAACTCAAGGTCCTTTTCCAAATAAACACAAAATCAAATGACGGGAGGAATCTTAATTTTGCCTCCATGAAAAGCAATGAGAGATGTAACCTTGCAGATGAAAACATTCATCACTTTCACATTGTCATTAAGACCGCGCTGTACGCCGGGCGTCACCTTCGCTGAGGGGGATGTGCGGTTGTTTGATTCCAAATAAATATTTTGCACCAAATTCATTAAGTGGGTGAGAGATGAAATTGGAAAGTTAACGCCGTGGACGGGGGAAAAACACTGATGAGGCGTTTTGCATGTTTTCTGGTTCTCACCTCTGTCAGAGATTTGCTGTTTGGGTTCATGTTGAATTTAGAATAAGGGTGGAGGGCATGAGGTGATGATGGTTAGGGTCTAGCGTCTATCACAAGCTTACGATTACGAATGTGTGTGTAGACTCACGTCGATGTAATTGGCGTTGATGTAGTCGGAGTGGGGGTCTCCCTCCAGCAGCTGCAGGCGGACTCTGGTGTGGTCGTCTGTGGGGTCAGATAGCAGAAAAATACAACAGGCCTAAAGTTACATTTACCCACAGATCTGAGCAGTAACTGTCTGGCTGGGGTCCGGACCACGAACATCACAGCTCCCGTCGTTGGTTTCACTTCTCAACGTGAGACATTTTTACATTTTGCTGACAAGCTGAGATAATTCCGACTTGTCTTCTGTCAGTGGTCACAGATGTATCATCCAAAGACATCCTGAGGACACCATCATTACCAACCGTCACGACTTCTGACTAAAAACATCGGGAAAGAGCGAACACGCACGATTTGGTTTGGTTTGATTCAGTCTCTTCATTTTACTTCAGTTCATTTGGCCTCGGTTGAGCTCCAGCTTAATGGAAACTATAACATCAGCAGTAAACATTTTGTACAACACAGATTTATAACAAATATTGTTTTGATGAGTCTGGGTTATGGGACAAACACTGATTTAACACGAGCTGCCTCCAACCAATGGAAAATATCACTTTTTCATGAATGTTTGCTGAAGACCCCTTGAATTTGACTCGTCACTGACAGTTTAGAAAAATAAGAACAACGTCAACATGGTTTAAAACTGCTGAACATTTATGTCATTGTTTTAAATTGAAATATATCTTTGCTTCATGCTTTCTGGATGTTTCAAACACTGAGCTCAAGAGATTAAACTAATTAGATTATATTTTATATGTTTAGTTAACGATCGTTTTCCACTAAAACCGTTAATTAAATGTCCGTAAATCCACCAGAAAAAGACGACTCACACCGCTGAGTTTGTTTCTGTGCTCATTCCTGCAGATCCAAGAGCAGTGCACTCAGATCAGACCAGCACAGTTAGCATGGCCGCTATCTTTAGCAGTGTGTAACCCGCTCTTATAGAGATAAGATACAGCAGCAGGTGTGTTTACAGAGTTGGTGCACTCTGAGAGATGTGATAGTCTGAAAGACGGACCACACAGGACTCGTGTTTCATAAACACCCGACTGCAGCAGAGTCGTTCGATCTGAGGTTGAAACCTTTTCAGGCTGAAGACAGAAGCTTAGATGTTGGTGGATTTTTTTTTTTTTTTTTTTTTTGGATGAAATAATTTGAGACTAACACATCACATGCTGCGTTTCCCAAAAGCATCTGTCTTGAGCTTTTACTTGACAACAAAAGGTTTTGGAGAAAAAGAAATAAAACACAGAAACTATGTGAAGATGTTAGTGGAATGAAAAGTGATTAAACGCAGCAGCCGAGCGTTACGATGGTAAACTGATGGAAATCAAAAAAATCTCATTTTATCCCAAAGTCAGTTAATTAAAAGCTGAAGTGACTGAACTCTGGTCAATGATCTCGGACATTATCATTTAACGTCACATATAAATAAACGTGTAGCAGCTTTAGCTCGAACATGCACAGTGGTGTGAGCATGTCACCAAAAACTAAACCCCCCCTTTATTTCATCCTTCCCCTTTTTTAGAGTCAATTATTTTGTCCTGGCCTCTAATAGCCGTCCATATTATTAAGACACACTGCATGAGGGTGATTATAGCTAATGGCCAGAGGTGATTTTGTTTCGCTGTAACGTAGCAACAGTAGATAAGTGCACATGATTTAGCCTGATTATCTCCACTCTTCTCTCTCCGTTTATTTTTCTTGTGTTTACGAGCTTCCACTCAACCCCTCACTTTCGTTCTCCGAACAGTGCGATCACATGCTGGAGGTGAGCCTCGCTCCTGGGTTTGTTTAATGTTCTTGTTTCTGGGAGAGAAAAACAAGAGGAGCGTGGACGAGAGATGGAACAACAGAGAGAGGTTGGGAAACTGAACAGGAAGATGAGGAAGAAGAGGAAGAGTGGCTGGGAGAAAACTCATGTCGTACACAAGCAGCCAAATAGTAGTAGTTTACTACACTACCACAACAGTGAGCATGAGGTTCCTGTACTTTCTGTAAAGTACCAGCCCCACTGTACTCGTAACAACGTAAATCTAAATCACCTGAACTACTGCTACTACTTCTATTACTACTACTATTATTACTACTACTACTACTCCCCAGAAATTAAAGTCACCACAGCAGCAGAAAGTCAGACGTGCCTTCTTTCAAGTTACCGGGATTCACCCCGGAAATGTGTCAGATCCAAACGATCTCTGCCGCTGAAGTCAATCACTCACAGACTCACTTTTTACTGCACCGTATGAGAATAACTCGCTCCAGTGGCGTCAGACGTTATATCGCCAAACATGAAGCGTTAATACAGAAGAGAGACGCATATAATCTGGAGGCTTTCAGTGAATCCACTTTTTGATTATCACGTCTCGGATCACCTCCAGGAGAATTATTGGTGCGGCTTCTATATCTGAGTAATTTTCCGGTTTCCAGCTGAGTGGCAACAATGACGGCAGCATGACTCCACTCTGCAGGTACAAGATACTGTCATCAGCTATCAGCTCGCTCACAAACACACACCCTGCATGTAAGAGCAAACACAACAGGGGGTAACCTGCCACACACTCTCTCTGCCGGTCTCTCTTCTCCTCTTCCATTTCTTTTTTTTTCATCATTCATCTTTCTCACCAACCCGACTTGGCTTTTCATCACTTCTCTTCCTCAGTTTTCTTCTGTCATTTCCCTCCTCCTCCTCCTCCTCTCTCTCTCTCTCCTCCTGCCCCGTGCTGTCGAGCTCCCTCAGACAGCAGTAATTACACAGGGCCAGTGTCAGAGGCTGTCATAATATGAGAGCCACCAGGCTAGATGGAGGGAGGGAGGGAGGGAGGGGCCCTTTCCACTTCCCTCGGCCCAGGGAGGGGAGCTTCTAATTGGGCTGAGATAGCAGGAGGTACTGGCTCGCAAACACTGCAGTTCTGGACACAGGCCACAGGTTTGAAGAGGCTGACAGAGTGTGTGTGTGTGTACGTGTGTGTGTGTGTGTGTGTGTGTGTGTGTGTGCACTAAGTGAGATAAAGATTAAAATTAGTTTAAGAAAGATTTTGGTGTCAAACTAGAAGCAGCAACAACCTCGAACACACAGGGATGAAGTGTAATCACTTACGTCTGATGAAACTTGTGCTTGATTTAAATAAAATGAAATGCTAACTCTAATATTCCACAAAAAAAAAAGTCTCAAGTCTAAAGATTCCTGGTCAATACAGCTGAGTCATGTATTCGTGCTCAACCCCGTCCTCTGGATCTACAGCAGATCCACATCTGGATCGAAGACGCATTTAAAGATGGACGACGTGACAGCTCCTCAAAGGTGAAGCCAAACGTGTGGATCAAAAAGAATCCCGTGCAAGTCCAATAAACGTTTTACGAAAGACGGATTCTGACATTTGAGGTGGTTCTTAAAACACCGGTAGTTTGGATCTCGATGCCTCCGTGAACCAGTGTGAGATGGCAGCGTTCATATCTGGGATGTGTGGCTAAATCTTTGTACAGTGGCAGGAAGACACAGAGTCTGCATAAGGGCTCATGTTGACATCTGCAGCACTGGAGTAACAACAAAGTCATCAGGAGCCGCGGCGTCCAAGGGCAAAGGGCCATCAAGCCATTACTCATTAATGAGCTCCACTCCTCTGCTCTGTCTCCTTCTCCTCGTAACCTTGCGACCCCCTCTCCTCTTCTATAGCATCTTCTTTCCGCCACTTTCTTGCTTTTTCTTTGGTTCCATTTAGTCTCCCTGTGTCTCTTTCCCTCTCCCACGTCCCCATTACCCCGAGCAGATGCTGTGAAAGTTTTGCCGGGGAGAAACTTGTTAACTTGAGGGGTCCAGCAGAGGCCACAGAAAACAGACTTGTGTGTTTTTATCTCGGAGAGATTTGCAGGGGGCGGCTGGATGTAGCAGAAAGCTGTAATTTGGGGACATCAGATCAGATTGTGTGCGCTGAAAGCTGCGCGGCCACTGTACACAAATAAAACAAGCAGAAGCCACCAGCGCCTAATGACTGCTGCTGCTGCTGCTGCACCACGACAGCAAACAAAAAAAATCAAAGGTCACCATGAAGTTTTATTTTCCACGTCACCGAAAGTAAGACGAGCATTTTTTTTAAATATCTCAGCTGAAGCAGGAGTTTATTGCTATTTTACAAGACAAACATCTACCTGTGATTTTACTCGCTTGATGAGGCAAAATCAGATTTAAATATAAAACCGTTTGACGTAGTGAATGCGCCTTTGTAGGAGTCCTGGACTAATTAATTGCAGAGTCACCGATATTGAATACAAACCATATCAGTGTCCTGCAGATATATTATGGTCATTTCAGTTATGAGGCAGTTTAAACCTCCACTTACTGTCTTTCACATTCCATTGTCTCCCAGACGCCTGAAAAGAGCAGAGGTGTAACCGAGCTCGGGCTGTTCGAGAGGTGGAAAATGTGAGGCCTCAATATGCCCATTAGGTATTATTTTACACTGCTGGAGAAATGTCAGACCATAGAGTGGCTCTAATGCAGAACAGATGCATGATGGGAGATGTCTGCAACTAAAATACTGTAACTCACACCTTAGTTTTAAAAGATTTTCACTGAGACCCTTCTTCTGTTTTCTCCCGTGACGATGGGTGGTAAAGGATCGTGCACAGACATCAAGGACAATCCCGTCTTTATTGATCGTCGGATGTTAGAGGTAGAAACTAAAAGTCAATTTTGTGATGCACTGTAAAAATCCGACAAGTTGATCTTACTTTAAAAAATGAGGGAAATTGCCTTGAAAAGTAAATATGTCTAATACTCCTTTATATCTACTTGTTAATTTGACTTCAAACTTAGTTGTGTTTACTCTCAGTTTGAATAGTTGTGTTAACTCAGTAGAATTTAGTCAATAATAAAGTCAAAGATCATCAGATGTTGTACGTAATCAGTAATTTACACTTTTACATTTATTTTTCATATAATTACACAAATATTCACACTTGCTAAGTAAATCAATGTTGCCCATGTCAGCATTACCTCCCAGTGCAGCACCGCCATCGATTGGGATTTTAACGATGAATGATCTCGTGCCAACTAATTATATTTATTACCAAATCCCTATAGGTATTACTCGTTATAGTGCACATGGCTTTACTCATGCACATTCTTATAATGTCTCGGTTCCTGCACTGTTCCTGCACATGTGCGCCGCCGAGCTCCCGTTCACTCCAGGTGCACGAGTCCAGCTGACTCAAGCGAGTTTTAAATCTCTTTGAGACAAAACCAGCACATTTCAGAAGCCGAATCAACTGCAGAACGAGAAATAAGTAATCAACACTGATGCAACATAAGTGAGCAAACATGACTTCTTGCAGTGTGGCTACATTTCATAGGACAAGTGGAGCAAAGGTGCAAAAACAACAACAAATCAGCAGCTTAACAAGACGCGCTACTTGTTATCGCCACTGCTGAGAAAAGACAAATCTCAGTCGCACGTCCACAGAAACAGCAAAAAATGCTCAGAGTAGCAAGTTAAAACTGCTGAACATGAAGTTTTCCTCCTCCATCCTCTCATCTCCTCCTCCTCGCGCTCCTCTCGCCTCCTTTTTTCAGTCGCCACTAAGCAGGGATTGTGTCTGTCACAGATATACTTAATCAGTTAACTCCCTGCGGAGCTCAACTCACTCACCACACACACACTCCTCTGTCAGCGCAGCTCAAGGCATTAGGGAATTTAATAGCATGTGTGATTGAGTGTAAGTGTGTGTGTAAGAGACTGAGCGGCGTGTAAGTGTGTTCAAGTATCTTTAGTTACTTCCCCCACCACCGCTACTCGTATGTTCTGGAACATCTTTGGGTTTTTGTGTTGAAAGGTTTGTGTGTGTGTGTGTGTTTGTGTGTGTGTGTAGTTTTGAAAGTGTTCCAAGTGTGTTCAAGCATCAGCAAAATGTGTGCACGTGTGTGCAGCAGCCCTTTTGTCTACATCATGCATCCGTGTTTGTGTGTGTTATTGTGCACGATGGAGCGTGTTAAAGTGCGTCATAGCGTCCATGCATGCATATGTTTGCGTGTGTCTTAGTGCGCATGAGTGTTAAAATGTGTGTAACAGCTTATTCAGAGCTCCTGCAGCTGGTGTGTCAAACAGCTCAGAATGTTGTCGACTTACACACACAAACACACACCCCCACACACACACACACACACACACACACACACCTCACGATGCTGCTTCCAGCTGTTTGAAGGCTGTCAGGAGAGAGAGAGAGAGAGGGAAGAGGAGAGAGGGGGATGAAAAGCAGTGGGAGAAAAAGAGGGAGGGAGGAGAGAAGAGCAGCCTCTCTACACGATAAAGTTACACTGCAGAACTAAATCAGTGTGTCGTATCCCTTAATGTGGAGTATTGAAGAAGTGATGCACTCACTGCACAGTTTGTGAATCATATTTTATAACAACGTCATCGTGAGGTTATTTATTCCACACTGTGACGAATGATTGGTTGATTTATCTTTGCACATCTTTAGCCTTCACCTCTGACCCTTCGACTCGAGAGAGTAATATTCGAGTTGGTGGGATGGGTAATGAGAGGTTTCACTTGAGGCTAATAAAGGTGTCTGGCACCGATTGATTTGTGTATGTGCACAGGATATCAATTTAATTCATACTTTATTTCAAACAACAACAAAAATATCTGTGAATATTTATATGTTTGTTTAAAAGAAGAGATTTGGGGATCACGGTCATCTGCATCAAGTTGTAATATCTACTTGTTTCCAACAAATCCAAGTTACAACCACACCCATCATTTCCATAAATTCTGCTTAATTAGAAAATATAAATTCGACTGAATAATACTTCTGCCCAATCGAAGAAATCCCAGACTGCAACGAGCGGGTTCTGACAAGAGACCGACTCATCTCGAGACCCATCACAATAAATGAATGAACAGATACCTGCAGCTCTTAGAAGCATTTACAGAACTCTGCATGTTTACTTCTTCTTTATTTTAGCACGTCAACAAATCCTCCATTTCCCCACTTACCAACTGACACTCTCTCTTTTCATCAGTGTCAAATGTATGTTTGTGCGAGGAGCACCTCCTGCAGCAGCCCATTCACAAGCCAGACTGAGAGAGTCACAATACACGTGGGGAGTGAATTAGTCTTGCCCAGCTCAGCTTGTTCCTGCTCGTCGGTGTTTAACTGTCACAGCAGCAGCAGCACGATGAGCCACTATGCTGCCTGGTAATCCACACTTGGACCAAAAGTATCTGGAACTCTAAGTCCCAGGAACTTTTTCAATGTTCCTGCTGACTGTTGTTCTGCCGGTTTGTCCACTGTGGTATAATGACAGGGGGGACAACCGGTCCGTTCCAGTCCACCAGGTGCCGGTAATGCAGAGGATTATACCACAAAGATTTTAAGCAACACACAACAGCAAACATGTAGAAGATTTAAATCGTGCTGCTGCTGATCCTATTTCCTTCTTTTGCAAACTAATGCGGAGATTGACTTGAACAAAAACTGGAGCAGTCAACACTTCAGCACTGCAAGCCCCTTAAAGCACTTCCTTTAGTTGGCCCTTTGGTGGAAATGTAAAAATGCACAGAGTTCCTGCAAAGGTTCCCAGTTCCTGTTGTCGTAATGCAGCGTGAGTAAGTGCGGAGTTAAAGAGAAGGGTCTGAGGTGTAGCTGCACTGAATTGGTGAAAAAGAAAGTCAAACACCTTCGGTTAATATCTCATCGATGTCTAGACAGCAGCACTTCTCATTAATTCTGATTCAGCCATCAACAATCAATCCTCACACAATGTCAATGATCACAGATCATCATTAACACTTATCAACAGATTTCCAATTGTCAGCCCCATGATAGTTTCTGAAAGATGAAACACAATCACTCATAATCCTCCACGTTCTAATTAAAAACACAATCACTGCTAAAATCATTCCTTCATCGGCCCCTCCCCCATCCGATTCTTTTTTTTTTTTTTTTTTTTTGGTGATGTGTCGTTGTCACCCCCCCGACTGCTTCTGAAGAGGAACAATGATTAACAGCAATCACCGTCAACTGTATTAATAAAATCGTCACCGGCGTTAAAAATCAGCCTCATTATCGTCATTATCTGTGTGCGTACCTCCGACGGAGTGCTGCGACAGAAACCATTTCATCATCTGCTGGGGGAGAGGCTGGGAAACGTAATCAGCCTTTTCTTTGAGAGTCATTTTCCTCCTGTTTGTCTCTTCTCGTTGTTTTTTTTTACACTACAGGAAGATAATGTGAGTCACTGACTGTGTATTGTTGTTCAAAGATGAGGAATAAACATCAGAAGATAAAGATGGATGCTCACTCACCACGCGACTTATTACACTCACTTTTTCTTTATGAAACTTCTTTGGTACTTTTGATCCAAGACTTAAAATCTGAATATAACAGCCTGCAGTAATATTTTAGACAATGAAGGGTAGTTTGATTATGTGTCTAACATCTCTAAGATGACCTGAAATCCCGTACTGAGCCGAGATGTCCAACATCAGATGTGTATTCCCATCCATCAGTTCTCTTTCACAAATCTGAGATTGGGTTGAGGAAGCAGGATTTTCCAGACATCCCTCTCCCCGAGCCACACTAAACTAATCCTGTGAGATCCCGATGCATTCTCAGTCTGGAGAGGATATGTCGTACCTCCAGCAGGTTCTGGATCTGTCCCTGGATCTCATCCCAGTTGGGTGTGCACGGCAAAAACCTCCAATGGAAGGCGCACAAGAGGGTCCGATGCCCAAAGCTCCACATCTGGCACATTTTGAGATGTGAGGTGGACGTCACTGATCTGCTCATGGCTGAATCAGAGCAAATCTCCACAGACAGGAAGTGGATTCCTTATCGCAGCAGATTACATTGCACATTGCATTCTAGAGGAATGGACTTTCCCTTTAAGATGCTCAGGTCTTTTGCTCACAATAATCTTGATTTTTCAGTATTTAGCGACACGTTTATTTTGAAATGAGTATGTGCGGTGAGATAATGCGGACACAAAAATATGAGCAGAGATTTCCACGAAAACAAAACAGTAATTCTTGTTACTAAACCCTGCGTCTGGTGGAATAATGACACAGCAGCACTGCTACAGGCAATCAAGCACAAACTACACTGCTGTGATCTGTACACGCCTGAGTGTGTGTGTGAGTGAGTGTGTGTCTGTGGACTTCAGTATTAGAACTTATTCGCTGAGTTTGTATTTACACGTGTGTGAAAAAAAGTGTGTGTTTATTTGTACAACATAGTCGGTGTGTGTCTGTGTGTTTTTGACAGCTTGGGTGACGCTAATATTTATTGTGGTTCTTTGGTCAACACTTCAGAGGAGTTGTTGGCGTTGTGACTTCAGAGCAGCTCGGCAGACGTGGAGAGAATCGGCGCCAGAAGAAGATAAGAGAGGAGGAGGACGGACTATGTATAGTCGACTATGAGGATAACACACTGAACAACACACGACTACACACGCTGTTCTATTTGTTTTCCAAATCCTTCTTCCTTTGTTACACACACAGACACACTCACACAGACTAGATACCCTCACCCTCTTTTGGTCGCTGTCTCACACCCTCTCTCTCACACACACACACACACAAAGAGAGAGAGAGAGAGATAACCTCAGCTGTAATGAGGAGCAACATGATGCAGGAAGAGATAGTGATTATGCCAGGAGGTGTGTGTGTGTGTGTGTGTGTGTAATGATTCTCATTCACCTGAACAATTGTGCACATTAGTGAATAGATGCTTTGGGTTGAGTGTGTGCATGAATGTGTGTGTGTGTGTGTGTGTGTGTGTGTGTGTAAGAGAGAGTGGGGGGAGGGGGGTGACAGAGGAGAGAAGAACAGGAGGAAACAGGAAGAGGACATCAAGGGGTTGAGAAAGACAGATGAAAAGGAGAGAAGGAGGGAGAAAGGGGGGCGAGAAGTGTGAGAGAGTGACAGATCCAAGAAATATAGTGAATAGATCAAGTGGAGAGAAGGAGTCAGAGTCAGAGATCAACACATGTGAGGAGAAAAAGAGGAGAAGGTGGTGGCAGCTGAGAGGAAAATGCAAAACACGGAGAGGACAAGAGCAAAAGGGAAGATGAGAGGAGGTCACAGCACGGTGGTGTGAAGGTGTCCACACTGAATATAATTACTTTTATCACTGTATTTAAATGATTAAAAGTATTTCTACTGAGTGATTCGTCTCGATAATAAACAGATGATGGAAATGTTAATGTTTACAGTGACAAAAATATAATACATACCCATTCTGAAGGCATCGTACTGTTGAATTATAAATGACCAGATGGGACGGATGCTCATGAACTGATAGAGGGGCTGAGAAAGAAAGAACAGAGGAGAGGAAGCAAAGAGGAGGGGACGGAGGAGAGGAAGGAGGAAATAGAAGCGGACAGATGCTTGTAATGAGGAAACACTACTGTGCTTTGCCTCAACCCAAAAGCTGTCAGAGGTAATCAGATGGGATGAATGGAAAAGAGAGGAAATTGAAGAAAGGGGAGGTGAGGGAAAGCTAACAGAGGAGAGAGGCGTGAGTTAAAGGAGAGGAGATTCAAAAGGTGAAAAGGAAAGGGGAGAAAGGTTGACATGAATAGAAAATGGTGGTGGAAAAGAGAGAAGGAGGGATGAGAGAGGAAATCAGGGAAATTTAACGGAAAGTGCAGATGAAGAAAAAGAATCGCAGGGAGGTGGTAAGAGGTTGATATGTGACAAAAAGATGGAGAGAAGGGAAGAAACAAAACATGAAGGAAGGTAAGAAAAGAGGATGAGAAGGAGAGGAGAAAGATGGAAGTGGAAGTCGGAAGACGAAGAGAAGAGGGGAGGCGCTGATGAGACAGGAGGACAGGAGGCTGGTAGATTAACATTTATTCAGTGTGCTGAAGGGATTTCAAACATGGCAGCAACCGTTTGTGTTTGGCAGATGGCTGGAGGAAGAGTGTGTTAACACTTCAACTCATATCAGCCCTTTTCAAACTGATTCAGGGAGGGAGGGAGGGAGAGGTGGTGAAGACCATGTGATAGAATGTGAGGAGGAGAGGAAGAGGAGGAAGAGGAGAAAAACAAAGGAGAGAAATCCCAGAAAGTCAAATGTCCTCAGAAGGATCAAAAGGGATCTTCAGGACGAGTTTCAAGGATTTGTTCGGGTTAGAGGTGCTGACGATGGATGAAGACCAAACTGAGGACGCTTTCACACCTGCACAGGTGAAGGTTCCTCAGACCATGATCCTCACCAGCCAACCAGAAACGAGTCCGACCAAAGGGGAGGGTCTCGGTCCGGCTCAAACTGAAAAATACTCTCTGGACAACTCAGGCTTTCTGACCTAGTGCTGGAAGTTGAGACAACACTGAGCGAGAAGTTGGAGTGATAAAGACGTTCTTCCAGAGCATTTGATCTAGTGGGAAGTTCTGCGCCTGATATGTGCAAGAGATTTAAAGTCATAGCCTGAGTTTATAATGTCTACATCTAAAGTATATCTCTCTATATATATGGCTTAGCTGTTACAGGCTGATGGTTCAATTTCGTGTACTCCTGAACCCAAGTTACAAAAGGAAATGGCATTCCAGTGTAGAACAAACCTTTGCCGAATCAAATGCGCTGATGACGACCCACAGTGTCGACCCCTCAACGCCTGTGGGAATTTGTGTATTTTTAAAGTTGAGTTAAGCAAAAGAACGAATTGATGCATGGTTTTACTCCTGCTCTCAAATTATTGGTGCGTATTTTGTCCTAAATATAAGTATAAGTAGCATATAAATGTCCAGGCAGGTCCAACTGCTCCTAAAGTGGCTCCCGACTCCAGAGGGTTAAGGACAGTTTTTCAAATTGGTACTAATGAAGAAGGTAGTGAGTGTGAAGAATAGTTGATGGCAGAGGAACATAGTCCAGCAGTATTCAAAGTGTGCAACAGAGCACGCATGTTGCCAAGAGGGAATTAGCTCGGAGCTCTCAAGCTCAAAAACAGAAAGCAAATCCCTTGTTTCAAAAGGCGAATTTAAGTTCAACCTGACTGAAGAAAAGACAGAAGAACCTTTAACCCATATTTAAAGTTTTAGCCGCAGCCGGTCGGTCCGCCTGTCGCACCATATTTCCTTGTTCTAATAAAGACGGCACACAAAGTCATTTCCCTCGGGGCCTTTTACAACATTTTCTCAAGAAAATTAGTCTTTTTACAATCACAGCAGCCAAGATGGACAGTTTCCATTACCAGGCCCTTGTAATTAAAGGATTTGTACTAATAGCAAATTTATCATAATTCCTGCTGGCTATCGAGCTCTTGTCAGGCTATTTCATTTCAGCACAATGTTTCATTTTAAAGCCTTCAGGTTAGTGCGGTCTCTTTGCCGTGACATCTAAACCCTCATAATGAGCTGTGTGTGCTGCACGAACACACACACACACACACACACACACACACACACTGCAGAAATGTGAGCCCATACGCACAATCTGCTCGATCATGTTGGTTGTGTTTAGTGCATGTGGGTTTGATGCTAGTATGCATGCACACGCACACACGGTCTGATCTCCATGATTCCAAAGGACATTACATTGATTTTCCTGGAGACTTAACCATGACCACCTTTTGTCGAAGCACAACTCTGACCTTACCTCACAACTCACCTCAACTTTACCTCAAGATATGTCTTCACCTGTCTACCGGAAAACCTGACAGATGTTTTCGGATGCTCCACAGGCCCACCCATGCAGGTGTTTGGGAGAGAGAGGGAGAAGGTTGGGCTACAAACAATACTCCACAATAACACACACATAAAATACTAGCTAACGGTAGTACCTAACCTAATGATCAGTTCACGCCTGACCCAAACCTCAACTCACATCTTAACTAACCTTAACCAGGACCAGACATTTCTCTCATTATGGCTGGAGTCACACAAACACACACACACACACACACACATAAATAAAATAATGTTTTTTAAATATGATGACCCATTGGAAGAGTCTGGAATTGTTTACCCTGACATCCAGCTACTATCAGCTTTATTTATCGCATGACTTCTTGACCGAACAATAATGAAAGCCCTGATGTTCTGTTGTTCAGCTATTAAAATGGCAAAGTTTCCTGGAGTGGACAGTCACAACCCTAAATCATCTGAGAAGCAGAGTCCGGAAGCGTTTTGTCTTTTAAAAGGTAGACGGCAAAGTAACCAACACAGTATTTACTGTGGTCTTTGTACCAGTCAACCTCCTTTTCTCTTCAACGACAACAGATCTGCGGGCCGAGGTGGTCGCTTTCCACAAATGTGAGGCAGCGGCAAAATAACAAGCCTACATGCACACACAGCTTAAGAAGTATCACAGAGGTAACATGGCAAACACAAAGAAGCGTGTTCACGTTTTAATTCGTACTCTAATGACCAAACACACTCCTGCTTCATGCAGCACACGCTTCACTGTGCACGTCATTACAGCAGCCTGCTCCACAATGAAGCCTCCATGATTTAACAAAAGTCTGCCGGCTTTGATCATCAGGCAGGTAAAGTGATTTTTTTCCCACAGTAGTTTCCTGTATCAGATTTAAGAAAATGAGGTTGAACATTAATTAATTCTAAAAAAAAAAGGATGGGTCTAATTAAATATGGATATGAATGTGGTATTTCTATTCAACACAGTGTTTGGCTTTGATTGAATTGGTCTCGGTGTCAGAGGTATTGAGAATTTGAAATGTTGGAGTCAGATGTTATAACCCTGAACGATTCGTCTGCCAAAAAACTGCTTCTCCTGGCATCTGGCTCCCAGCAGGTGGTACCCTCCGTCAGTACGACACACCCGGAGCTGGAGGGAGCCGGTCGGTCACTTGTTGAAGGACACTTCAGCCGAGCAGATGGTTGTGAACACAGAGGTTCGGACCTGTGTCCTCCGGCTTAAACTAAAGGTCTCTGTGTGCATTGTACCTCAACGTGTTGAATTATAACTGTTTTTGTACTTTTCATACTGGTGATAAATACCTGATACTTCAGTCGGGAAGTATGAAAAAGGAAGAAATGCTATATTGATACACGACATTTAAGGTATTCTGTATCCTGCCCTGTTCTCTGAGGGGACGGGTTCATCTCAATGTGAGCAATCTGTCTGTGTGTAAGCATTTCATTTTCCAATATATAAATATAAATTAACTAGAGGACCAAGTATTAACAGTGTCAAAGTTGGAAATCCACCCTGATCAATACTGATCGTTGAGTAAACAGAACAACAGCTCTCTGTAGCACTGATCACAGCAACTGATTCTCCACTCTGGAGTCCGACATATCTTCATCTACATCCACAGCAAATGTTTACTTGCTCCCAGTCCAGATCCGTTTTTTGCTGTAAGGAAGCTGTAACCGACAAAAACCGCAGGCCGAGCGGTTCAACCCTCCGACAGGCCGGACAGTTAGAGTAAAAATGTTCCTGTATGTCCACTCTGAGAAAACATCCAGCTCACGCCAAATCAAACCAAACCAAACCACAGCTACACACCATACTGGACCGAACCGGGCTGAACCAATCCAACACAGACTAAATACATATTCAGCCAAACACCCGCCGGAGGAGTCTATCTACGTCATTGCAGTACTCACAAGCGATGATGTTGCCATAGCGATTCTTGTTGCGGTTCTCGTCCTTCTTGGCCGTTTCCCAGGGCGCCGTCTGTCCCTCTGCCAGGGCCTGAACATGCACATGTACACACACACACACACACACACACACACACACACACACACACACACACACAGACCAGACACAGTTTCATATTTAGCCATGAACACACAGAAATATGCATGCACATATGGCTCCATGCCCAGAGCTTGTACCCTGACACATGCGCAGGCAGAAGTTGAAACAGTAACATGAATATGAATGAAAAGTCAGTGAACTGATAGTTTAACTTTTACCACTCAGGGCGTCGAGAGTCACACAACGTAACACAAGTGAATCTGACAGAAGATGGCAGCCGGGTCACATGTGATTCAACTGTCAACAACTTTATCTTCTCATTGTTGTTGATCCAGAGCTGTGAAAGGTTTTTTAGTGACAGTGAAATAAAAAACATTTTCTGAGAGGATATGAATGTTCATAGAATATTTTAGTGTGTTTATTAAAGTGTCAGGGTCAAAGCAATACCAAGAATAAGGATGTCCGATTTGAATAATCTTTACCTGACGCTTGTTGACAGGATTTAAATGTTCACACACACTCTTTAATGTCACTCCTTCTTTCTCATCTACATTGTTCTGCCGCGTCTGTTGGACCGTCAACATATCCGTAAAGTTTTTACCATCCTCGACAGGGAGGCAGACCTCTGGATAACAACTGCACACGAGAGTTTATTGACTTTAAGTGGACAATCACGACAATCAAGCAATTTTTCTAAGTCTGTATATCTTTAAGCAAGAGCTGTTATACTGATATTAGCCACTAGTCTCTAAACATTACTTCTCTTCTGACACTGTGCAACTCTCCTCTTCTTTAAAAGTTAGTTTCCCTCGTTTTAATTCTTTCTTATTAAAAAAGTCACACTTGTAAACACACCGCACATAAGGTGAGGCTAAACATCTTCTAGTGGCAGAAATTCCAGAACTATCAATTCCAATCAGGTCTGTCCCTCGGCCAAAACCTCAGCCAAATCCAGGATGCCTTGCTAATCAACAGACCGTCAGGCTGCAGTGAAAACGTACCCTCCGTCCAACTTTACTGGCAGAGGTACTGCAAATTAAATCCCTGCACAAAATCATAAGAGCGACCAGGAGTCTGGAGCAACGCGGATGAAATGGGTGCAGCTAAATATTTTCCTTGTTGAAGGAAATAAGAGCAGGTAATGTTGTTATGTTGGTTCGGTCTGAGGGAGAAAATGTGTCAGTCCTTTGTTTGGGAGAGGAGACAGATTGTCCTCACCCCCCCACTGTGATGCTGGCCCGAGTGACAGGCCTTACACACAAGGACAAAATGTGTGTGTGTGATGAAATACACTATGGGCTATGGTCTGAGTGTGTGAGAGAATGATCATTTGACTTACATGCGTGTTTGTGTTTATTTGTGTGTGTGTGTGTGTGTGTGTTTAAGGCCCCTCTCAAGCTTGTGCTTAGCATTCAAACCCCAGCTCTCAGAGGTCGCCATATGGATACCGAACCACTTTAGAACAATCATTATAACTAACACACAGACACACACACACACACACACACACACACACACACACAGGGGCACAAACATGAACACACACACAAACATTTCGTGCATGGGGACAAGTGAACAGTCCTTTTGAGTCCATTAAGGGCTTAACAAGACCAGACAAAAGCTTTCACTTACAGACATTGATATGACCTAGATATGCACATGCACACGCACACACACACGCACACACACACACACACACAGGGACAGAAATACAGACACCTAAACATATCGCTCAGTCAAGCAGAAAATTGATTCTTTTAAAGTGGAACAAGGGTCTGAGTGCGTGTTTGTGTGACGTGTAAAAATATTTTTTGGACACATTAGGTAAGAGGCGTCTGTTCGTGGGTTTGTGTGTGTGTTTGTGTGTGTGTGTGTGTGTGTGTGTGTGTGTGTGTGTGTGTATATGTGAACATTTGCATAAGGTGTGGGTTTGCCGCACTTTTTCAACCTGAAAACAACCAGCCTGAATCAAACCGCTCTCATCTAAACTCCATCACTTATGAGATGATTAATATTCTTTATAAACACACACAACAACACACATACACACAACATGAATGCATTTCCTCCAAGCCGTTGTTAGTACTTCAGTGTTTTAACTGTATTAATGCTTTAAATTGATAAAAGTGTTTAATTTAAAAAATCGGGACCAGACTAAAACACAATCTGTTTCCCTAGTTAAATAGAATATCAGTGGGAAAAAAACCTTGGCGCATATATTACTAAGATAAAAGAATAACTTATTTGCGATGGTCTCATTCAAAATTGTAAGATAATAAAAAGAAAATGCAGACTAAAATAAAAATAAATATATATAATAACAGATATTTCTGATTATATTCTAACTTTGGAGTAAATAAAGTAAAGAACAAACTACTGTAAGAATACATCTCATAAAAATCCTCAGATCATCGTCTCTGGGTTTATGAAAGTTCACTGTTCAGTCCAGTTAACATTAAACAAGTTGATCTGACCGACTGGCCGAGCTTCAAACAACGTGTATCTTCCCTTTAGATTGCAGAAGGTTTGATCCCGGTGGGGAGCGACATGTTGACAGTGTGGCTGCTGTCGGTGTTAGTGAGGTTAATGGGCTTCAACAACGGAGGTCACATCCCACACAGAGACGGGGACAAGAGGACATATGGGGTGTGGTGGCAGACACACACACACACACACACACACACACACACACACACAGAGGACATAACTACCAACATTTCACCTCAGAATCATTTTATTTTGCACTAACCTGACTGAGAAGTTAAATAAATACAAATCACAAGCTTGAACTTTTATACATGAACACAAACACTTTTTAAAATGAGATTAAAAAAAGAAAAGCTTTAAAATGTAAGTTAAGTTAGATTTCGGTGAATTTTATGTTTTTTTAAATACTGTCCATAGACTTTCTCTATTTGTTGTTGGTGACAGGAGGCAGATATACCAGCTCTACAGATAAAGCTTCTTTCAATGTCTTTCTTTAAATGTCTCTCTCTCTATCTCCTCTCTCTCTCTCACACACACACACACACATACACACTGGAGAATAAATCACATTTGCTCTCCCCTGAAACGTATCAGTGGGTATAAACCAAAATGACAGGAAGCAAATGAAAATATAACGTACGGCATCACAGAGGGACAATTTCCAACACGCATGCAGAGTTAATAATAGAAAATATTCATTCTTATGAGAGCGGGGGGGAGAGGGGAGAAAGACTGCCCCATGCCTTTTGAATGAAAGAGAGGGAAGGAGGATTTTCGAAGGAAAATGAGCACATGGTCGAATACCCACGATGAAGAAAGATTATAAAAATGTGTGATAAACTGTGCTGTGAACAAAACAGGAGGCGCAGAGAGAAAAACTAAATTCAAGGGACGGGGATGAAGAGAGAGAGAGAGAAGAGGGTGGGAGACGAGTCATGAAGGAAAGAGATGGGAGGAGCAGGAAAAAGAGAATAAAAGGAGAAAAGATGAGGAGAATGAAACACAATGTGGACTAAATAGAGGGAGTATGAGGGGGAGATTAAAGAAGAGAAAAAAGGGGAGAAGACGGAAGAGGGAAATGGTTTGGAAGAAGATTCTGATCCACACATAAAGACACAAACTGCTTCCAGACATGAACTCAGGGAAAGGTCCAGACAATTTGTCGTCCGCACATTCTGGAGTTTGACTTTCATATCTGAGGAAGCACCAGTTCATTCATCAACAGGAGCACGCGGGAAACATTCAGGTGAGGGGAGGAGCAGCAGGAGGCAGGAAGTGACCACCTCGTCTTTTTTTTGGGGGGGTGGATTCTTACGGTTCTGCAGTTGTTAGAAACCTCGCCCACTGTATTCTCCCATTTTAAGAAGACTGACTCAGATGTTCGTTACATTCAGACCCTTCTCACAAATTCTTCATGCAAATGACTTGATTTCTGACATTAGATCAAACCTCTCGGTAATTGAGCCTTTGACCATTTTACTTTGGTGCAATTAAAAACACTTTCGTTCAAAATGTCCTTCCCATCATGCACTTGACACAAAAGTCAAGGATGCACCCAATATGTGGAGCCATGTTTCTCTTGCATTAAACCCCGCTCTCTCTGAGTTACTACTCACCAGTTACATCCTGGGGTCACAGGCAGATTTTATTAGACCTATTACGTGTGTGCTCAGCGACAGACCTTTTACCTTCTCACTAATAGCTGCTTGTAATGTTGTCTGTGGGAAGACTGATGCCTGCTTTACTGTTGTTCTCATTATGAACCTCTTTGTGTGTCAGTGTTTGTATTCACCTCATATTCCTCCTTGAAACCGTAGCCCTGTCCACATTTCATCTGGGTGATGTGTTGGAGGAGGTCGGCGACTCGAATAGCCGGCTGGAACTGGCCCGCCTGGAACTGACCTGCAGGAACGTAAACAGAGAGAGGGATGGAGATGTAAACGGGAGGAGAGACAGACGCTGTCAGTGTGTGGGAGAAGCAGCGTGGGCCAGGAGATGGATGGATCTTTAGAAATCATGACACCAAATTGCCGTTCTAATCGCTGTTCGTGATGTGAATTCCTTTTCAAGCTAAATTACCAAATTAGGGTCAGTCAATAAAACCACAGAACCAACGCAGCAAAGTATCGATTTATCTTTAGAGGTAATAAAATGTTTAGCTAATTCGCTGTTTTCGTGACGACTTCAGTCTATTAACAACAACAAAGTCAAATAACCAACTGACTTTGGATTTTACTGACTTATTCTGCATATAACTAACTTGTTTTGTTCATCTGATGGTTATAGTTAACTATAGTTAGCTAATTAAATGACCAACTGTGACTCGACTTCTTAACGAACTTTGTGTCTTTGCTTTGACACACAACTGTTTAACAGGACACACAACTCGTGCTACACTTCACATTCAGGGTTTTTCTTTTTAAATACGTCGTCTGTGTGAAGTGTGAATCAGTAAAGTACTTATCCGTGACTAACTGACTGACCAGCGGACACGTAAACAAACACAGCCTCTGACTGAAAAACGACATTCCCTGGTTCTGTATCTTCTTTCAAGAGGATTAGGAACGAAGTAAAAACTAAATATTGTATGAATCTGTAAATTCACATGATTTCGTTTAATAGTTTTCACTTTTACACAATTCTGTGTAAAATAAATGATCAGAGAAAAGGGTCTTCGTCCTTTTTGAGAGGATAAACATCATGATCATCATCAGAGTGACTCCCGGGTTCAGGCTTCATCCGTCCATCGAGCAGTCATATCGTCCATCTCCATACGCAGTCCATGTTCCGCACAGTTATAAGATGTTGAAGTATTTAATCAATACTTTACTCCCTCTGAGTAGTCTCACAGAATAAAGTAATAACTAACTAACTAAGGGACCAACTAGTTACCTCCCTTGTCGAGTGACTGACTAACCCACCACTCAACAAAGTGATTTCCGAACACGTACCACTCTGGTAGGAGAGCTCCACTGACTCACAGCCTCCGTAGGGGAAACTCTGCAGGGTCAGAGACGGCTGGGAGAGCGATGGCTGGCTGCTGTCTGTAAGGAGAGAGAGAGAGAGAGAGAGAGGAGTATGTTACCATGACAACACACCTCCCATCCATGACAGCCCACCATGTACCCTGACACACACACACACACACACACACTGACTCTGCAGCACAGGTGAGAGAAGATTGGTCACCGAAGACAACTGATGACTTAAATTATTCACTTAACACCCTGAGCCCTGATTGGTGGGCATGATGGGAAACTTAATTGGAATATCTCTCCTCCGATTAAAGGATGGACAGATTGATTGGATGAGTGTATTGGATGTTTATTAGCCTGAGCAGATGGAGGGATACATGGTGGTGGTGGGGGGGGGGGTTCAGGGGACCGAGAGAAGGAACGGCACGTCAAGAGCTCGCATCACATCATGGAGAAATGTTTTTTTAATTTTTTTTAAACTGCGAAATTTTAGCGAAAGATGTGGAAGTAATGATTGTTGCATTTACATTTTTTTTACATTTGTATAAATGTTTAGAGAAACACAGCGACTGAGAGAAGATGACGACGTGGGAAGATTAACAGCTGTTTTAGTTTTATATTGTTCGACAGTCACAGAATCTGACTGTGTGAATACGGCTTCTGAAAACCAGCCAGAGTCGCTGAAGTGTGAGCGAGAGTGTGTTTGTGTTTCTGAAGGGAAAGGGTTTGTTATATAAAACTGCGCAACTATGTTTTCTTAATAGAGCTATTTGCATGTTAATGACGGCTGTGGATTCATTAGCGGCCTAAAGTGGCTTCTCCATAAGCCAATCTAAACACTGGCTTCCCTAAATGAATGAAGAATGAGCCGGCCACATGGGTCACTGCTGCGTGTGTGTGTGTGTGTGTGTGTGTGTGTGTGTGTGTGTGTGTGTGTGTGTGTGTGTGTGGTCAGGAGAACGGACACAAGGAGGATAAAACCATTTACAATGAGCGATTTGCATAACTGACAAGTTGCTTCCTGAGATTAGGAAGTGATAAAAGAACAGAATGAGAAGATGATGGAGAGAATAAAAGGAGATGAAATGAGGAGGAGCTGATGAAAGGCGAGAGGAAACAGGAAGCAGAAAGGAGGAGAGAGAGAGAGGGGAGGGGGGGGGGACTGGTGTAAAGAGTTGAGGAGAGAAGAGGAGCTGCAGAGGTCAGGACAAACACAAACTGCGTGTCCAGTGAAACAGAACCGGGTCGCACCCTGAACTCCTCCCGTCTCCCCAGAACCGTTCAGCTGAGAATTTACTCCCGCGCCTCCTCTCATCACATAAATCTACATTAACTCCTGTCGTCCTCTTCTCCCATACGTTCTATAAAACTCAGGACGCAACCCCATTCTGCTGCTAGTCCTTTACTTTGTGAAATACGACTTAAAATAGCATTTGACCACTGTCTTTACACACTCACTGCAGAGACAGAGGAGGAGACAGAGGAGGAGACAGAGGAGGAGACAGAGGAGGTTCAGGGTGTTTTGGTAAAGATTAAATCAAATGTCCATCACGTCTCTTTTCATTATAAACGAGTGTGATAAGAACTTTATCCAGCAGGGATTTGAATGTTTTAGCTTGGTCCATGTCCCGTCCACTAACATAGAGGAGGTGGAGTTTATGACCTGCAATGCAGACAGCCACCAGGGGGCGATTGAGACGCTTTTTGGGAGAGTTGTCCTGTCATTCATCATCAAATTTAAAGTCAATGGTTCACATGAATGCTTTTGGCTGACACCGCTTCACCGTACACACTCACAGAATAACGCAACAAACACACACAGACCACAGCAGTCACACAAAGCTATCACAGACAATTACAGACACACAAAAGAAATGCACACGCAAACATCTGTCACACACTCTCTCAAACATCCCCGGCTGCCTCCAAGTTCACAGGATTGTCTGAATGACAACGTGCAGGTCTTATACTGTATACACTTGGGCCAGATAAGTGTGTGCACGTGACTGCTTACCTTTTACTTTGTCTATTTGTGTGTCTGTGTGTGTGTCTGTGTGTGTGTGTGTGTGTGTGTGTTAAGCTCACCAAGGTCAAATATGCATGAAGCCAAGCATGAAATGGAGTCAGAGCAGCAGCTCCACAACACTGACTATGATGAAGACATCTCAATGCTAATGGGAAGATTTATTGACCCTACAGTCACAGGGTTGTGTGTGTGTGTGTGTGTGTGTGTGTGTGTCAGTGTAAAACAGAGTCATCGTTTCAGAAAAACACAAGTGTGTTGGGAGTTCTTTGCATGTGTGTGTGTGTGTGTGTGTACAGTATATACGTTGTCAGTGAGTGTGTCAGTTAATTCAGTCCTTCATGCTTGGCAGTGTGCTGTATAAAGTTCCCTCCTCCCACCTTGTGACTTTATTAAGACTCAGTAATGGATGACTTTGACTCCTGACAACACAGTGTCACTGTGTTCACTGTCGACTGCTCGTACACAACACGTTTTATACGTCATGCCCATTTCCTCGTGTAGAGGCTCTGTTGTAGAATATAATCAAACAGATGCTCTTTGGTGACAGTGTGTAACAATCAAGTCATTTTGAGGTTACAATCAACCCGAAAGCCCCAAATGTTTTATTATTCATTTGGATTTTTTACAGATCCTATTCGATGTATCGTGCCACGTAATCACAGATTCAAAATGGAACGGCAAAAACAGTTGAGTTATGTTCAAGACTTGATTTTAAATTGCAGCTTCCAGCTTGTTAGGAGTGAATGTTTTCTGCTTGATCCAATAAAAAAAAAATCACGGTTAAATCCAGTCTGACGACAGAACGTCTGTATTTACGTCACCGCCGTCACAGGGTCGTCTCTGCCTCTCTCATGACCAGAGTCCTCTACTGCTCTCTACACAGGTTATCACTCATGTTTCCCTGCATCAGTGTCACTCGGTCCACAGTGGTGCTGTCTTCAGGACCTCGACAGTGAAATCTATTAATAAGATAAAAGATTATTCTAAATATTACACATGGCACTATTAAAGGTCCAGTGTGTAAGATTGAGGTGAAAGGGAACTACTGGCAGAAATCTAATGTAGAATCATCCTCATGATGTTTTCACGAGTTCGTTTCATCTAAATCGTATGAATTGTAGTTTTCTTTACCCCAGAAAAGCCCCTTTATATTTAAATACTTTATGTTTAAATACTTTATATTTACATGGGGGGGACCCTCTCTACGGAGGCCGTAAAAAAATCTACACACTGGACCTTTAAGAGAATCTAATGTGCTGCATTAATACATACATGTGTCGTAAAAGTAATATTCTTATTGGCTCCGGAGGTGACAGCTCACAACAGATCACAGCCACAAGTTGACAGAGAATGAACTTGGTCTTGAAAGGCAGATAAAATTATCTGCACACCTTTGGACATCCATGGACAAAAATGCATGACTGGTGAGTTTCTCTCTCTCTCTCTTTCTCTCTCTCACTCTGTCTTTCTCTGAAGCACAAGGTCAAGTTCAACTTCATTCCAGGCCGGCTGCAGCACAGCCAGGCCGCTGCAATTCTCATCGGTATGGATGAAAAATTGCCCTGATATTTGAAACACATTAGAGGCTGTGGTGGAACACTGAGCTGCTAGCATAAAAAAAAAAAAAAAAAAAAGATGGAAAATACAAAGTGCAGCTGAGCTGTTGTCCGGCGGAGGAAGAGGAGGCGGAGGAGGGAGGTGACAAAGGAAAGGTGGAGAACGAAGGGATGGAAACCAGAAGAGAGGAAAATGAAAACGAATAAAAACATGTGAGAGGAGATGATAGACACAGCGAACATTTGTCGAAAGTAATACTCATTCTGTCATTTGAAAGAGAAGTATTTGTACTTATTTTTTGCACAAAAACTAAAGATATACAGAAAAAAATAACTGAACTTTTACGCGACATAATAGAATAAGGTTAGAGATATAACTCAATTTGTCTATTTTACATCTAGTGTCTTTATTTTCTACTTCATCCCCCCAAAGCACATGTTTAAAATACGTTTTGCAGTGTATTATTAAAGTACAAGCTTTGTATATGTTGTGTATTATTTCACACATTTGAAGTATTTCATCTCTGTACATGAGGCCTTCACCCATTTATGAAAGATGAAGACCGATGGAAGCGTCGAGAACAAATATCGAGGAGAAAAAGGGAGAGTGGTGTTAAAGCAAGAGGAGAGGAGCTGAAGGGAGTAAAACGAGTAAAGGAAGAAGAGAAATGTAGGAAAAAGGTAGAAAAAAATTAAACATTCTCCAGTAAAGTTCTTAGAACAACTCTACGTAATTGCTTTCCAGTGTTCAGGTTGTGTTTGTAGATTCAGCTCGCACAGTTTGAAAAGTGAATTTCAAACGGGGAGAGTCGGAGGAGAGGACAGATGGAACGAGAGACAAAACACAGACAAAAAGACAGATGAGGCGGAGGAAGCGAGCAGTCGCATTACGGAGGAAATAAATGGAGGAAAACGATGGAGCGGCAGCAGAATCTGGACTGTGGGTCACACAGATCAACTGGTCTAGACAGAATCCCAGCGGCTCACCTCATTTCACCCCTCTTCCCCTGACGACAGGAGAGAAATCACTGACTCACACAGTCCAGACCACAGTGTGTGTGTGTGTGTGTCAGATATACGTGTAACGGCTACAGGTGGAAGAAAAGCCGCTTCCTTTGAAACGTCCAGAGTTGAACAGTGTGCGTAGGTGGATGTTGAGCTACTTGCGCTGCAAAGTCACAAGCAGCAACACAACAGTCAGACAGCTCCGCAGGAGAGTTTCCTATTTAACACAAAGACGTCTTATCTCGATAGTGAGGAGCAGGGAGACACGAAAGGAACGAGATATTTCTCTCTGCTAAGAAACAAGGATTCACTATCGTCTGTTTGCCTCCAGCTGCTCAGTGTTGCCAACGACTATCTGGTACATGAAGACAATTAAAAGAGACGTGAGGGATTAAAGTAATAATTTGCAATAGTTTCTTGTAAATTAATGTCTTTTTTTTCTTGCTATGGAAAAACACAACACATGTTCCTTGTTTTTTCTGCCGTTTGGTTTCTACTCTCACTCTCCTCGTGTGAAATACCAGACCAATGTTTATTTGATTTCTATCAGTCCCGTGGGTTTTTGGGCAAATGTATCTAGAGTGAGGCCATTTTGATGTGATAATTGGGATTTCAGTGGCACTGTCATACTTGATTAGCTGCCCTGCTCTGATTGAAAGTCATATAAGTTAATATACTTAAACAAAGAAGCTGTGTAAAATATAGATTGTATAATTAATGGAATGATAACACATCGGGATTACAGCATTCTTGATGGTAAGTCTCTGAGGACCAGAGTAAAATCATCTTCCTTGTTCGTTGTGTTTTTATTATAACTAATGTGTGAATACAGGCTTCAATGTTTAACATGTACACGAGGGAAGAAACAGGCCGGGTCGAAAAGACAGATTGTGAAAGACGGACAGCTCAGAGGAAGATTTGTCAAAAGAAGCATGACTGAGAGAGAAGTGGATGTGAATATACGCTCTGTAAGCAGGTAGTCAAGATGCAGCGTGAAAAGATCACCGAGGCTCAATCTTCCCTGAGCACATAAAGGTTAAAAATTACTATCTCTCAACCCTGCCCCTCGCCTTCAATTACCCAGCACTGCAACATTACGGCCAAACAAAATGACTACCATTAGCCATAATCGCCTTACATGCAGCCTAATGCCATGCTGAACTGGCCTGGGGAAAATAATTGCCCTTCAGTGACGCTGTGCAAAAACTACTTCCAGTGCAACCAGGGCTGTGGACGGAGATTGAGCTCTCTCACTCTGCCGCTGTGCAGGAGAACATTTGCTGCTCAAGTGTTTCAAGTGCAGAGCATCTTCAAAATATCAAGCAGAAGAAGAAAGTGGAATTTCACAGTGAGGACGACATGTGGATACTTTACAACAACATGCAACCTCCTCGTAAATTCTATACTTTAACAATCAGTGGAGCTCAGGTGGACAATTTGGTTCTCTTCTGCAAAACAACGAGGGTTTTTATATCTTCTCTGAATCTTCTGTGCTCACACATGAAAGATTATTTATCAGATCGGACAACCGATTTGGCTCTGATCCTGTTTTTTTTTGTTGTTCTCTTTGTGAACACTAGAATTAAAAAGAATGCACATATAGAATTCTCAACCACAGGAATCCTTCCCTGCAAAATAGTAGAAACTATTGCAGCTCTCACTGTAGTTTCTGGGCTGCAGCTCCTGTCCCTGCTCTGGTAAAGTACTTTCCAACCATCCATCAACTTCTGAAAGCAGCATTTTCTGTAAACTGAAGAAGAAAAACCTGACTGCTGCACTTTGACTCAAAAGTGAAGGGGAACAATGTGTAAGTTAATGCTGTATAGTCGGACAAAGTGGACGACCATCACAAAGCGAAGAGCAGGTTCTTCATTCACAACTGAAATTCCCTTTTTTTTAGAGTGATACTGAAAAACCTTGTCAATGCGAACTGAGGTCAATACTATTATTTATTATTATATTATAAACGATCAATGAATGCAGCAAAACTCTAGTTATTTAGAACATAATTAAAGTAAATAAATCTTTGTACTTCCTAATTAATTGTAGTACTTTCACATTTCTCCAGATCTCTCTTTAACGTGCACCCGTCCAGTCGCAATTAATTACAAAGACAAAATTTTGGTTGTCACCTAAAAAAAATCGGCATCTAAAGCAAAACCATTGGTCTCTAGTTCATCCTCATCTTTCTTGAAAAGGTCATTTATAAAGGGAGATTTCAGTTCCTGGTTTAGTTCCTGAGTTTCATTCTTTGGCTTCCACGTCCGTGGGATTCCTCCGCACGGGTGCATCACTGTATTTGTGACACTGACTGCATCTAATTAACTGCAGGAGGCTTGTGATGCATGGTAAAACATGATGGGCTGTCCTTGGCCGGGCACAAAAGGCTGACGCTTGCTTTGTGAGCTGACAGAGAACAGTGTGGCGTAACCCTTTAACACACATCAGTGTCTGGGAAATTGATTTCTAGACCAAAATGTGTTTGCACATGAAATGCATGCTATGCTGCGCTGGCTTTCCACTGATCCAATGGATTTACGGTGCGTTCGCATCGATGTTAACACTATGCAGGGTCGAGGTGCACGTGTGTGTTTGTACGTGTGTGTATATTTTGTAACTTTCTGATGATCTCTTCATGCATATATTTGTATAATTATGTGTGTACTGTGTGTAAGTGTTGGTAACGTGTGAATGCTTTGGAGTCTACTTCATTTCCATAAGACGAGGAGACACCTGAGTCAGTTATGGTGTACACGATACAGCTGGTCCAAAAGCAAACACACACAAACACACACACACGGAGCTTAACCTCTCTGCATTGCACACTGGATTTACCCAAGCTCCTTCTGCCTGTGTTTGATCCTTCAATCTGTACCTCTTTCACTGTCGTCTTAATAACATCCGTCTCCCTCGCTCTCGCTCTCTCTCTCTCTCTCATTGAAAACGATCTTCCCTGGTACCATTATCCGTTTTCACAAAGCCTGGAAGGTCTTGGAAAAGGTCTAAATGTTGGATTTGCCTTGGAAAATGAAATGTGTTCTACCCATTTATTAAATGATGAAAGGATAAAAGACCAACCTGATGTTGTTAATTAAAATTTTCTAACCTTTTTTTTTTTTTTTTACAATGGAGTTAAATTATTTATGATGACATGAATAAATACTTTATATAACTGTCTTTGCTCTACCTGAATACTGACGTTGTTTTCAGCCACTGTACATTCTCAAATTCTTCTTTTATGGAAAAATAATTTACCCCATTCAAACACATCTTGATTTTCATCAAGTAAATAGATGAAAATCAGTTCAGGTGCATCTGGCTGTGAAGCATGGAGGCCTTTCAGGTATTTCAAAAAGAAACAGATGCATTAAAGCAGTTCTGATCTATACGCTGAATCCCACTCTTAAGTTCTGTCGTATTCTATATTATATTGTGTATTTGTTGCAAAAAAAAGATTTAGTTCTGCTGTAGTTTTGTTTTACAATTCTGCTCCTTCTAATTGTAGCGAGGACAGATGGCTCGACAAAACACTTATGTCACTCTGTAAAAGATGTACGCCTGCAAAATTGTGCCATTGCACAAATCGCTCAAGCGATTTTTTGCATTCTGCTTCATCATCCCTTGATGTGCAATCAGCAAATAAGGAATCTGTGTGGAGAATCGCAGCAAATTTGAGAAGGATGTTGTATAATAAAGTTTATTTTTCTTTTCATTCGTCGTCTTTGTCCACCTTTCTTTGGCCAATCTGTTTTTCAGGTCAGATAAGACAGGAAGGGTCTATCGAAATGATTTGTTCTTCAATATCTACTCAGCACTTTTTAATACCTGGAGAGGAGAGGAGGAATGAGAGCAGTTAAAGTAAAAAAAAAAAGAAGGGACACAATAAAGGTGGAATGAAGAAGAGATGAAAGCAAATCTGATAATGATCAAAGAAATAGATAGAAAGGAAGTTGAGCGAACAAAGAAAATTATGAAATGAGAAGAGGTGTGGCAGGAAAGTAAATGTTACGATGGTGTGACAGAATGTGTGTGTGCATGTGTGTGTGTGTGTGTGTGTGGTCTACTTTTGCAAACACCCACCCCTACCCTCAACCCCGCAACCAGACACACACACACACACACACACACACACATCTGACGATTTGGCATCATAACACACTTGGCAAAGAACTGGTCAATCTGGCCAACAGAAGGAGAGAGAGGAGAAAAAACGAGTGGAAGAAGACAGAAAGAGGGGACTGAAAAATGATTTTGACATTTCATTCTGTCTCTGTGTGTGTGTGTGTGTGTGTGTGTGTGTGTGTGTGTGTGTGTGTGAGGCACCCTCACTGTAACAGTAAACCACATTTACTATTTGGAGAGAGATGAAAACAGATATATGTGATAAAAGATGCATTAGGACGTTAACGTGACATAATCAGTTTTACTCACCTATAGACGTCGTGGCTGGAACTGGCTCTTTGGACACTGAACATGACGTCAACACATGATGGAGGGAAACAGTGAAATCAGTCAGAAACAGCGATGACGCCAACTAACATTAATCAGCACCAAGTAACAGAGTAATAGTCAGCGGTAAAATCTGATGAGTACACAGCCCAGTTTCTCAGCTGCGACGTGGTGTCATTCATAAAGATCGTTTGTCCGGTCGCAACAACAGCTGCAGGCAACTCCACGGCTGTTACAGCAATTGAATCACAGCCTAAAGCAGCAGCAAAGATGAAGTGTGTGCACGAGTGTGTGTGTGTGTTGAAGTGTGCACCTGAGTAGTAGGAGTTCAGCAGGGATTTGCTCTGCAGCGTCTTGCTTCCCTGCACAGAGAAGGAGCAGGTGGAGGGGGAGGCTGGGGAGGAAACAGACGGAAGGAGATGTGTTAGAAAAAAGGAAGGAGAAGGGGGTTGGGGGGGGACAAGTGGAGAAAAAAAAAAAGACAATGAGGAGGGAGAGGTGAGGTGTGGGACAGAAGAGGCGGGTAACAGGGGAGAAGAAGATGTAAACGGAGAAAATCAAAGGAGAGAGGAGGAAAGATGAGAACAGATGTGAGCGGGGAAGACAGGAGGTGAGGAGGAGTTTGGGGAATAGGAAAGAAAAAGACAATATCATGTAGAGGACAGATGGTAAAGCACAAATCAGGAGAAAGAGAGAAACCAGGAGGAGAGACGGATAGGTCGTTGACCTCATTTTAAAAAAATCCATCATCATATGACACAATTAACAATAACAACATACACAGAGTAGATCAATGCTCCATATTCAACAGCGTGAACAATCCAATAACTCTTTCAGCAGCATCAGTGCAACTGATATTGAGTTTTGACCATAAAGTGGCTCTGCGTCGACGAGCGTGCACTCAAATCTGAAATACTTTATATTGTTCGTCAATACAAAGAGTGATCTAGTGGCTTGTGTTAAAGAGAGGGAAGTTTGAGAACAGGATAAATATCTGTCTGTCCGGTGAAGGTCCCATCATGAAGAATGATGAGTTGTTTTCCTGGGAAAATGGTGAAAATGTAAAAAAAGAAAAAGTTAAATAAAGTTGGAAACGAAATCCTGGACATTCTTGGCACTTGATCCAATGAAGGTAGTTTTTTATATAATCCTTCCGACAAACAAAGAGCGTAGGACTGTCTGAAGGGGGGGCAGTGATGACGATAAGTGGAGGAAGCTTGTCGTCGTTAATGTCGCCTGTGTCATTAAGTTCGACTACATCCAGGGGTTACGTAGGACGGCAAGTGTCACTGACTTTAATTTGATTCCAGTGGTCAAGGAAAGGCTGCTCAGGTTCATTTTAGAATACAGGACAAGATGGTGAATATCAATTGAACGTCAGAAGGGCTTAAGTTACGAACTACCAGCACCACCGTGTTCTGGACAATCTGGAAAGGTCTCGACAGAAAGGCCGAGGGGGAGACAGATGGAAGAGGAGAACTTGTCCTCGAACTTTTCCTCTAACTTGACACTCTGGGTTTCTCGGGGTGAAGAAGTTTTTATAGATGTCGATGTTGCAGCGCTGGAAGGATTCGTTCAGTCTCACAGAGGTTTATGTCGAAGGTGGCGCTCCGTCGTCCACGAGGATGTGTCAGAGACAGAAGATGCTTCAAGAACGTGGTGTCGTCCACATCACAGTGTTATGAGAAGACACGGGAGCGGGTTATTTCTTCCTGTGGCCGGGGGAATAAATGTCTCAGTAGAAATAAATGCCTCCGGACACCGGTACTCTGATGATGTATATCTGTACTCAGAGTCAACGTGATGGGAATAAAGGTGGTGGTCTGAATTGTAAACTTTACTTAACTAACTTCACTTCCTCGCTGCCTCCGGACCCATTACAGTGGTCTATCAGATTCCTATTGCCAGTTTAAAACAGCCACTGCGGTAATAAGGTGCGTATAGTTAGAGTCCAGCTGAGCAGATATATATCATCCCCGATAAACATAATTCACCAGCAGGGCTTGCTTTCTTAAACAGTGAGTGATGGCTGCTACGTCCCCGCAGACACACTCTATCTCTCTCACACACACACACACACACACACACAAACACTGCACAGGGTCTATAAATAAATGATATGTAGGATAGACACACACACATATACACACACACACACACTCACAATAAGATAAAACCTAGAGAGATCGCTGCAAGACTAACTGTGATATATTATATACTGGCTGAGGCTGTTAAATAATCCACAACAGATATCTTAGCGAGCCCACACACATTCATCTGCTGGACCTGCTGCTAGCCGCTGTGTTTCTGTGTGTCAGAGTGTCAGAGTGTGTTTCTGTGTGTCAGAGTGTGTGTGTTCACTTAGACGTGATGGTCGTTTATCTGTAGGTCTTCAGCAGCCGTTCAGAGCTCAAGCATGTTAGTGTTTTTCGGTGTATTCCAGAGTCCCGATGGTCCGAGGTCCGAGGCCATTAGTGGAAACTGCTTTTCCTTCCACCTCCCTTCATCCTGACTGAGCAGATGACATGTTATGCCTCCCTTCTTCTGTTCCATTGTTTCCTCCCCCACACCTCCCTCTTCCCCCCCTCAGCTCTACTCTTTTATGTTTCCTTGTTTTCGGTATAATGCATGTGTGTTTATGTAATTTCCAATTTCAGCCTCCTACTTATTCCGTCCATCTGATATGTAATCTAAGTGTAAACACACCCACACACTTTGGAGATTCACTATAGAGCACGACCCCCTTCACATCGGTGGTCTACTCCCGTGTCCGTCACTAAGAGGCCGTGGAAGCCGTCACTTAAGCCGTCTTCTCCTCGTTATAATGGCAGCTGAAGTGAAACTGGAATTAACCGTCGTTCTTCCTGTCGCAATTGAAGCGAGAGGAGGGGGAGGGGGCTTCAGGGATTGTGATGCACGAGTGTGAGAGAGCAGCGGAATGTAATAGTCCCGCTAATTATCGATCAACGTGAGATATGCGTTTCTGTTAGTGTGACAGTTGTTAGTTATGTAGAGCTCGGCTGGTTTTAGCTTCTGGGAGAGAGGAGGACCTGCTCAGATTTGGATCTGGTATAAGAAATGATATACTTAGGAATTTGGCATATGGAGACACATATCTATATATATATATATATATATACACACACACAGTGCCACTAATGACTATGTCTCTTGTCACAGATACCGAATTTGTACCAACCATAAAACAACCTCTATTTGTGCCTTTTAAATAAAGTATTCAAGTAAAGGGCAGTTTCAAGAACAAAATAAAGTCCATTTAATTGAACTGGGCTTTGAAGAATAATTGTGATAATAATTTGCTGATGTAAAAATTACCCATGTCGCACTCTTCTTGCGTAATTCTTATTCATATTCTGTTTGCGCTTCTGTTTTCTGTTACAATCGCCCAATTTCCCCCACGGCAGATAATTTCAGTTTTATCTTCACTTGGCTCTATTGTCCTCTGTTTCCTCCCCCTCTCGCCTCACCCCTCTGCTCCCCTCTTCTAATGCCCACAAACACAACATATTTTCTCCACCTCTGTGATAAAATCCCCCTCGTATCATGCGTACCGGCGCCGTATGCTAATGCGCCGCAAAAAGGAGCTCAACTTTAATACGTTGAGGAGTGAACCCGCATACCAAAAGAAATGTGCTTTGACAGCAATGTCCCGTGAAGACAGCCGGCGACTGGGTGAGAATGCAATAACACAAAAAGGTTATTTGCTCTGCGAGGGGCCATTCGCACAAATATTATTGGGTCCCCCACCTTGTGTCAGCGTTTTTCTCTGTCTCATTAGGATCGAGCCTGGATGGGTGACTCTATGTGTGTGTGTGTGTGTGTGTGTGTGTGTGTGTGTGTGTGTGTGTGTGTGTGTGTGTGTCGTCTGCAAAAAGCAAAAAGTCTATAAATCTCTGTAAATGTGATAAGACTAGTTTGTTGCATCAACTTTGATCAACCTGGCAGCTAATTGTGATGAATACTCAACAATACACTCAAAGCAAAATAGTCAGAATTATATATTTTTCAATTAATCTCATTACAATCAGAATCCAGAGGCACAATATAAACATATATGTGGAACCCTGGAGACTCTCTGCAGGCGAAGAGACTTTTTTTTTTTTTTTTTTGCATCTATCCAAATCTAAAAGTATAGGCAGCTATTTACCATATTCCTAAAATCTAGTTTGCATCACAATTTGAATGCCAAATCTGCACATTTGGCCCCAGGCAAGGTCTCGTCAACTTTGCCTGGAAGGAAAAAAAAAAACCCTTACTTTCCGTATATTCAGCGCCCAGAAGACAGTATCTTCTTTTTCTAAATCCTCTAAACACTGCAAACCTTTATTCATCGACTCTGCTATTATGCAGTTATGTCTGGCTGGAAGAAAGAAAAGATATGTTCAGTGTTTGAAACGGTAAAGTTTTATGTAGCACCCAAGGTCAGGGAAGAAACTAAGCTCATTCTATACACGGTGTGTTACAAATTGCAGTCTAAATGGCCAGGTCCTTCTGAAAGCAAAGACATTTTCAAAGTTTTAAATATCACAGCTTTATCGAACATCCAAGGCTCAGATAAAAGGGATCGGTCCTAAGTGCTTCCAATGCAAAAACATTATTGTACGTCAGGATTGCAGCGTGGACAGTTAAGAGAAGAGTGCAGGCAATTACGGCCGACATTAGCTTGCTACTTAGTCCCTCTCTGGCACCCCTGGCTTTCAACAGCCAAGCACTCCCAAAAGGCCAGGCTGACATTTTCAAGAGAAAAATGTCCTTCTGAGAGGCCCTGTTTAATTACCCCAGACACACACACACACACACACACACACACACACACACACACACACACACACACACACACACACACACACAGAGACAGACAGACACAAAACTCCACAAGGAAATGGGAATATGAACCCACATAGCCGCACACATGCAGACAGGGTGACTTTCATAAGCAGTGGGAGACACACACGGATGCATATCGAATTTGCATTTGTGCACTTGCACGTGTTTGAGGCAGAAAGAAATTAAGGAACAGATCTGAAAATGATTACAACAGCACTAAGTAAGATGGAGGTTAGTGAAACAGCACAACACACTGCTGCTGCTGTGGGAGGAGGAGGAGGAGGAGGAGGAGGAGGAGGGACATATGGAGAGCTTTATCATAAAATGAGATGTCCACTATTTGAATAAATGAATCTGACAAAATGATTAATGGCACAGAGACGTGGCGTGTGCATATTTCCAAGTACAGACAAGGGCGAGGGAAAGTTTACTATGTGAAACAAAAGTTAACTAACAGTAAAATGTATTACATAAGAGAAATACTCTCTTTTGAATGTCTCTACTCCCACAGCACAACAACACTTGCTGCTGCTTCTCCCAGCCTGTTACTCAGATATTAGGCTGGAGCAGTGAATTCTTCAGTGCACCTTCAGGATGGTGCCGGCTGCAGTCGCTAGATTTCAGATGCACACCGATGCTCGAACCTGAAGCGATTTCCACTTACTGAATCCGTTGAGGTCCTGGTTGGAGGTGGAGAAGGGGTCGTCTTTGTGCAGCGTGCTGACTTTGGTGGTGCTCTTATCAGCCGTGGTGACCGGACCCATCTCCCTCTGCTGAGTGGAGCTGCTGGCAGTCTCCTTCTGCTTCTTTGCCAACTTCCTGCAGTGGTATCAACACATGCACACAAATAAGCATACACACAGGTATGAGCTCCCCCCACACACACTTACACACACACACACAGGCACACAGATATATTTACACATGAAAGCATGCATATGTGTGTGAATCAGCATGCAAAGCCCAAACAGAATCACAGACGACAAACATACATCAGAGGACAACGTGGGAGTCGATGAGAACATGCAGCAGAAGAGAATATTTCATTAAAACGCGCAGCGACTCGAACACATGGGAGATGAAATAACTTGAACACTCTGGTTTATGCATTGCAGCTTTGAAAAGTCGTAAACACGTGTTTACAGTTGACTGACGTATTCACAGACACGTATCACCGGTGAGAGCAAATAGGGTTTTTCCTGTCACTGTATCAGGGATGTAGTTTGTCACTTATTTGTACAAAGACATAGAAAAACGTTTTGTGCATGCCACATGTCGGAATGCACACCTTAACTGAAACTGGCTGTTTCTTTTTTTTTTTACTTCATTATCTGCCGCTAGTTCTGTGTACTCATGTAGTCATAATACCTTCTGAGAATTCAAAGGCTACAGAGTCCCACGGGTGAGATCCCATCCCGAGACTATTTCGAGCTCTGGTTTTTCTTGTTGACATGTAAACAGCATCAACGTTTTGACAAGTCATCCTGTATCTGCACCTCATGCACTGAAATCACATCCATATACATATTGTTTTTTAAAAACTCATAGAAGAACATTTTCTAAATATTTAGTTGAGCATGGACGTATGTGTCACTTTCTCCCACGTTCCAACAAATGAAGCCAAGACGTCCTGGTTGGAAACGCTGCCATCTTGGACCGATGACATAATCTGGAGCAAGAGTAACGTCCGTTAAATTAAAACTTATCAGAGACATAAAAACTTGAACGATGTGATTAAAACATGTGTTTGGTCCATGTTCCATTCGCTGACATAACGAAGGCAGAGCTTATTACCTATACTACAGCCAGCCTGCAGGGGGACATCAATAAGATAAGATAAGATGAGATGAGATAATACTTTATTAGTCCCACAGTGGGGACATCTGCAGTATTCCAGCAGCAAGAGTTTACCCTGCAGGAGCACATTCAAGAGAACGTTCACGCTAAAAGATGCTTTGTTCGTAAGACGACTCTTTTCTCTGTGAATGATGACAAGAAGTTTTTTCTCTGTGACCAAATAACAGAGGTAGATCAGTTTCTCTTGATGTATTTGAGCAGGAGGAGGTTAACAAGCAGTCGTTCAGTAACATGTGGGGCTTTATATACGGACTGATGGTAAATGCAGTCGTAGTAAAGAGTGGCTGCTGATGAGATGTCCCCTGAGTGTTGCTGTAGCCTTGTGATTTGTTTTCTTCCATTTACTGTTCTCATGTCACAGCTCCCATCTGCTGGTCGTTTCACAGCGGCTACCCTGAGTTTTACCGTCAGTTTCAGGTCCGCTGAGACGGCAGATGGCAGAAACGACAGCGCGCCATAACAATGCGACACCGACCGGCAGATTCACCAAAGCTTGCACAAGTTGTGCCATAAAGCCGAGTTTTACTGCCTTTTCCTGCATTTAGCTCCAGAAGTCAAAAATGTTGTTTGAACCTGAACATACTGGAGGTGTTAATGAGTGGGGCAGGCTTCAACTGCTTCCTTTCACAAGGTGAAATGACGCCAAGTGTTGTAATGGAGCTTAAAATCAACTCCACCGGCTGTACTGCCGTCGGCTTCAAATCCACGAGGACACCAGGGCAGGGTTCAGAATACAACCAACACGTCCTCTAAGATCTTCAGTTGATGTAAAGCTCAAGCAGCAGGTGACACATTTGTAGAGAACTGCAGAATCCACGGTGTCACTGTCTTTTTAAGACGGCAGGGTTTGTATACACGCTGCTGATTGGACGAAACCTCTGACCCACACACCAAACCAGAGAAAATGAACATGGATCATGGGCCGGATCCAAAGTTTTACAGACCGCACATCTCAAATGGAAAGATTCCAGGCAACGACGACATCTTGAGCTCAGCTGAGGGAATGAACGCTGCATTAAAGATTCATAAAGACATTATTTCAATATATTCTGAGCTGCGGTCGCTGACAGATACTGAACGATGACACTCGGAGTCAGATTCAGAAATCTGTGAATAATCTATGTGACAATCATATTTATTTGTAATCAGAAAGATTCTGCCCCGACAGCCAAGTGGCCATTTCTCTGACGCTCTACAGCTGGAGAAGAATTAATGGAAAATGTGATTAAATCTATAATGAAACAAAAACTATGAGAATCCACAGTCCATCCAAAATAATAAAAAGAAAATGTTTTATTTTAAATGAACTCTTTCACTTTACTTGTCAGAGTTTGAACTCTCTCAGTGTTTGCTCACATTGGAACCTGCTGCACTTTAATATGCGCATCAATAACACATCGTTTTTCTTCAGAGGCAAATCCTCTTTAAAAACACAAACGCCTCACACAACTTTTTCTGGAGTCAACTAAAAAGACCTCCTCCGGAATCCACCAACACATTCTTCAACTTCCCGAAGGTGTCTGACATCTCGTCACGAATGGCAAACAGTGGGCTGTGTGTGTTTGTGTGTGTTTGTGTGTGTGCAGCAAACACTTGATCTCCTTCACGGCCATTTCATTGCTGTGTGCGTTGAACGTTCTCGGCTGCGTACACGTGTGTTGTTGTATCTGGCCGTCGGCTGCCCGGTGAGTGGGTGTGTTTCTCGGTGACCCATCACGAAGCCGCCTAATACGCCTGCTTTCCCCGTGTCTCCGACAAAACTGAAGCATCCTGCCCAGTCGCTCCGAGAGAAAAATTAGACTTTCCTACACAGCATTCATCAGCATTAATCACATCTTCTCTGCAGTCAAGTTTTTACTCAACGTGTCTGAGAGCTTTCAGGAGAACTACTTAGAGGATGAGTCACTAGAGTGAGAAATTGATAGTCTGACTAAGAAGAAGAACATTTCTATAAGTGACACCAATCCCAGAAAGTCAGCTGGTTATAGATGTAATATCTAACTTCCTGGCAACATGACTCTTAAGAGACGGTTCTCAGTTCTCAGGAGCTTTAACACAGAAAAACTGAACTGAGCAGTTTCTAAATAGTTCTGAAGACAAATATATTTTCTCTGGCACGACAGGACCAGGAGCAACCGATCACATCTGTAGGTGACGACACTTGAGAGGTTATATGTTCAAGCATGGTGAGATCCCTCTAGTTTTGTATTATTACAATACATGTGGTCATTGTTTTCTTCCCGACCTGCAAATCTTCTGTTTCTTTGTTTACGACATAAAAACACAACACAAGCAGAATTATGTCATATGAAGAGAATTCCTATAAAAATGCTTAGCTTTGCATTCATGCATGTGTGTGTGTGCTAATGTGTTTCTTCTCTGTTTACTTTATAATATGCGCAACATGCATTTTTAGAAGTCCACATAAAACTATTAATCCAGCAGGTGTCTGTGAAGATATATATATATATAAGATGAAAACAGGAATTAAACCAGTATCATTGTAAACGTCTGACACACGGTGATGACCTGAGCTTTAGTACTTAACCACTTCAGCCAAGAGACAATCTGAGAGGACGATCGAGGACAGAAAGAAAGAGAAGAAAGAAACAACAACCAGACGAACAAGAGGGAGAGTGAAACGAAGATGTTAGAGAAAGAGACAGAAACGTGCAAGATAGAAGAGGAGGAATGGCCGAGCACAGTTTCTACCACAGTCGTTTCTTTCCATCAACCTCGCGTGTGCACCAATTTAGAGGAGCCTGGAAACCTCCTGCGTGATTGCAGCTCAGAGTGGCCTATTCCTGGCTATCTGACTGCACGTTGACAGAAAGTGGGCAGCAGACGAGGAGGTGCGCAAAGAAGAGGGAGCCAAGTGGAAAAGAGATGGAGAGAGAATGTAGAGAACAAGAGGAGTGAGGAGGAAAAGGGCGCAAGGGAGAGAATGGAGGGAAGGAGTCGGAGGAGGACGGAGGAGGTCACGAAAGAAATACAGAAAAACACTTGTGACCTGCGAAGAAAGTGAAAGACCGTCTCCCTCTCATCCCCTCTTTTCTCCACACCTCCGCCCAGCACACATTCATCCTCTTAATGGACTCGTTTAAATGACAAACTCGTTGCATATTGTGAGTGACAACGAGCACGACGTAATCCTTCCTTAATGAATGTCGCGGCGGCAGTTCATTAAGCGTTAAGGTTACCCTGCCGGGGGCCGACCGCAGCAGAAATCATGGACTACTTCATGCCCCCCCCCCCCCCCCCCCCCCCCCCCCCTCCTCCGGCGACATTAATTGCCGGTTGTTTGATGTGTCTCGATAACGAGCGATAATGATACGTTGTTTTATTTTGCGTGCGTGATGAGTTTGCGAGGAGGCGTGAGGAGGGAGAGACAAAAAGATGAGAAGAAATGGTGTGAGACAAAGTGGGTGTAGTTTTTGGTGAAGTGGAGCTGCGATAACCGCTGTTTAATTGTTGCTCAGTTGATGCATTAGGTGTCACGAGCAGACGAAAGGTTCATTTCACAAGTGCTGGATGTGCATTCGGTAAACTCATTACTTAAGTTCATCATTCAGAGTTTCCATGAACTGAAATATTCATGTTTTTTTTTAATCAGTGTGTCTTATTCACATCTACCATCGAGTCACCTTCTAGTAAAATGTCATCATTGGCTGTAAATGTTTTTTATATTAATTAGTCACATGAGATTTAATGCCACGTTTGTGTAGTTTGTCTGTTTTGAATGCTGCAGAATTTGGCACAGAAGAGATCAATCAGGTGGAAAGTGATGTGTTGACAGGCAGGTTATGTTTTCTTTTCTTTTGTTTGACAGACTGTCAGTAGCCTAAATCTGCTGAACCCACCTCCACGAGAAGTTGGAGCAGATCCAGATCAATGAACGAGTTCAGGCATTTTTCTTTCTCTTTCTTTAACGTGGCGAGACAGAGCGTTCAACTTGGCAGAGGGGCGTCGTCTCTCCGAGTACGTATATTAAGTTATCCTGATAAACGATATATACACAGGTCATTCACATTAAGTTGTTTATTAAGTTATTATTTTGTTACCAATGACGAAATTGCTGTATTTGAAGACCAAGGACGTAGAGGACATATCCAATTTGTCCAAGTGGTTCTTTGGTGACCTACATTTGTTCACTTCCATTTACAGAATCATTAAGTCAACAACCGTTGTTTGGCTGCTGCTGCTTCCTGTTCCTTGCAGCTGATGCATGCAGAGGGAATTGCATTTATTTTAGCGAAAGCCAGGGCAAGTCAAGAGGGGCGACCTTCAGGCGTCCAATCAAACAAGGTGGAACGACATTTGTTTCACTTGTCGAGAGATCGACAAAACTCCCGTGCTACGGAAAGAAAGGCCTCAGCCAGTGGGCTGGCAGGTAGATATCCCGGAGTCGTCCCCAGCCAGTGCCGCAGTCAGACAGGCAGTCCGTCACCGGATGATGACAGCAGTCGCTCCAGAGGAGGCTGCGGGCGAAAGCCAAAACAAACTTTCATCTGCGTATCACAGGATTTAGAGGCAGGCCCAGCAAGGGAGAGAGAGATTGAGGGATACAGAGGGAGGTGAAGAGAGAGATAGGGGATGGAAGGAGAGGGAGAAAAATCCCTCTCTCATCTAACAGTAAACATCCTTGGGCAAAAGCTCAGTGTGTGTGTGTGTGTGTGTGTGTGTGTGTGTGTGCACGTGTACGTGCTGCTGCTGCTACTTTGTGATAATAACAGTTTTCTATGGTTCAGTTAGAAACCAGAGTCCAAATACTTCTGTACTTTTCTAAAATCTGCCGTTGATATGCTGATCGTTATTTTATTTTTAAGCAGATTAAAAAAATATACCAATATTAATATAATGGTAATAATACAAGTCAATTCCATCTCCTAATTTACTGCAGAGAGGATATCATTCACCAAAGCACAGAATGAATAAATAGAAATGATTATTTAAGGATGAAATATAAGAAGAAATGTGTGACTGGGTAACAAAACCTTTAACGGCGTTAATGAGCTCAGTTAGATTCTGACACGAAACAAAACAGAACGTTTGTATTTTTTGGCTCAGTAGTTATAAATAAGGGTATTCGTGCCCTCGTGATTCTTTATATATATGTTATGCTACATGCTATCTGTTGTTTTATTCTGCATCATTCTCTCCCACTAATGTGCCGTCTTGATGAAAGGAGGAGCGATGGCCGTCGCATCCATTGCAGTGGAATATAATTAACTGTCTTCCATCCTTCTGATTGTGTCAATCTCTTCGCGTGAAGAAGAGATTTCTGCTGCAGTCAAACAGCCTCTGGGTGGATGTTTTAAGAAGAAGAAGTCTTGGCATGTGATGACTGTTCCGCTTGTTTAGAACTCTGCTGCCGATTTAGAAGAAATTTCCAGATGCTTTGAAGACAGCTGGAGATTCAGGGATTTTCAGAAAATTCTCTGCAGGGATTTGTCGGTGAGCTTGAGGCAACAGACCACATGTGTTTACGCAGGTTTGTTGGTCTACGTGTGTTTGAGAGTGTGTGTGTGCACTTGCTTGTGTATGAACGACTGATATCGAGGCTCCTCTGGCTTTAAAAGCAGAAAATGGCCACTTGATGAAGACGATCACAGTGATTTACATTGACCTTTTCGGATGAGACACTTTAAGAGAGGGACCCTGCAAACACTGGGAATTCATTATGGCTGAAACTTAAATAAGAAGTCTGCGTGCCGAGAGCTTCCCGCACGAGTCTGAACATGTACAGTTCAAGAAAAGCAACTGCTCCTTCGTAACAATACGTGTGATGAAAGTTTCACAGGCTGATCTGCGGAGTTTTCATTTCAGGGCCGGTTGTCTTCACTGCTTCTATCGATTGTCTCGTGTGGACGAAGGCTCCTTCAGACGCAGCCGACATGCATTCTTCCCGAGCAGCAAAGGATCGAAGGGGCTGAGCCTTCGAGAACCAACAGACCCGAGGATTAACTGGACGCCAATGACGATGCTAATGAGCTAACTGTGCAAAGGCTAGCAAAGTCCTCTAAAGTAATCAAGACGTGATTATGTTCTTACCATGAGCCTGAACTTTAGCTCCCTGCATGGTTGTTAAGCTTCTACACAAATTATCTACAGTGAAGTATGAAATGCACTTTCTTTTGTCTTTATACAAATGTTTATCATCTGATTTCTAATAACTCGACCTCTGTAGATCGTGCATATGTGGTTCTGGTGGAAAAGGGTTTGAAAAGGCGACTCGTTTTGCAAGCGGCTGAAAACAACAGCTTTTACAACGCAACAGTGAGTCGTTCCACTCCTCTGTTCCTGTTTTCCATCGGCAAGCAAAGTCTGAATTCCATATTCTTTCAGAGATGATTTACTACCATCTGCCAAACGACGTATTGTGCCTGCAGGTCGCTGTGTGGCGTCGAAGCATCGAGTCAAAGTTTCTAATCCTCTAGACCTTTTTCAACATGCAGTGGAAACATCCTGCCGGCTGCTCAACCACAGCAGGTGCACTGGAGATTCAGATACCAGCATTTCTGGGGTTTTTTTTTTTTTTTTTTGGTCAAATTGAGTTCATGCTCTGATTCAGCGTTGGGTTAAATACAATAAGATACAACAATGCAAGACAACATTTGAACAAAGGTAGTCATAAGGAACTGAGAAAGGAGTTAGTCCTGATGTGAAATCTCTACTTACAGGTAATAAGAGTAGGAATAAGCATGTCTTCTGAAGCATGGTGAGGTGAGGCCGATGATGACAACAGAGCAAAACCCAGAAGAAGGACAAACACATTGGATTAGTTCATCATTAGAATGAAAAAATTATTGTGGACTTGTTGGTAATTTTATTTATCACCTTATCCTTCTGTACAGTTTTTGTTTTTAATGTGTCCTCTTGTAAAACAACTTGACTGTCTATCAACTTTGCATTTGTTCCCTGAAAGTTTTTACAGAGTCGATTCCTTTTCAATTCCACATTTTTAAAAAGATGTCCGGCCGTGAGCTTAAACTTCCTCTGGTGGCTTCTGAGTTAAAAACACATGTCTTCATTTACAAGAAGAGGCAATAAAACCAATCTACGAATGATATTTAGTTGTAAATCAGCCGTGAAGTGGTCGACCCAACAGATCAGAGGCATTAAGCAGCTGCATGCTGTGTGTATAATATATTAAAAAACCTGCACATCTGATGCCTCCATCACCAGCAGGCTGGTGGATAAGACACATGTTGGATGAAGAATGATAGAAAACAGTGAAAGGTAGAAGATGGACGTTGATGGAGGGACAAATGGAAGCGGGGTTTGTGTCGGGGGGGGGGGTTCTTTGTGACGAGTGTACGTTGTTGTTTCCAGGATTCAAAGTTTTAAACTTGGTGTAAAAGGCTCATTCACAGAAAATGCTAAACATATTGATATTGTTATTGAAATCATGTAAATTGCAAAGAGGGTCGATAGACACAAAATTAAGTTATACAGACAAATATATATATATATATATATATTTATATAACCTTATTAAGTTGAAGGCAAGAAAATCAAGATGGAGTGTTTGCACAGTGTTTTCTTGTTCGTCCCCTCCGTCCTTTACTTTAAAATACAGCCACAAATCTATACGTCTGCATTTCACTTGACCAATAACTCATTCATCCGTGTGTGTGTGTTTGTGTGTGTGTGTGTGTGTGTGTGTGTGTGTGTGTGTGTGTGTGGTTGTTTGTGTAACTGGACTCCCTGTGGTATCCCTCTAATGGTTTGTTGGCAACTTTTCCCCCCCTGGCATGGACCCTTCATTTGGTGACACACTACAATACACAACCGGTTACACACCTAACTCTCTCCATATTTCAAAAACCTTCACACACCATCCATCCATCCGTTCGTCCATCCGTCCATCAATCCATCTGTCTGTCCATCCATCCATCCATCCATCCATCCATCCATCCATCCATCCATCCATCCATCCATCCCTCCATCTGCAATACCACTTAATGCACTATTATTCACTTTACAAATCTAACTTTCACTGTTTCAAAAACCTGTCTCTCTTTTTCTCTCTCTGTCTCTCCCTCTTTCTCACACACACACACACACACACACACACTCTCTCGCACACACACACACACCCTCCATCATACCCATAACCCAGCTCTGCTGACATTGTCCTTATGATATTAATAAAGTGCGGCGCGCTGAGAGCTCGGCTGTAAAAGCCACAGCTGTTAAAACTGGTCATAAATATTAATATGGCGAAGAAAAAACTCTCCACCGCCATGTGCACGGCGCTGTGTGTGTGTGTGTGTGTGTGTGTGTGTGTGTGTGTGAGAGAGGTCCTGATGTATTTGTACATGTTTGTGTGAGGGAGTGCATTTGACAGTCTGGTAAACGAAGAATAAACGAAGAGTGGCACTGACTCGTTTGTCCTGCAGCGACTGAAAGTGTGGACAGTGTTTATGACTGGACTCTGTTTCTTTTACAAGGTTGGAGGTTTCACCAGAAAGAAAATCGCTCGGGACGGACTCCCCGGGGGACGAACATGTAAACAAACATGGCGTCCAAAGTGGCGAGGACGGTGGTGGGTGTCTCTTGCTCAGAAAAGCCTGAAAACATTTAAAGTTCCACTTAACAATGACGACTGATGGTTTTCACGCCCTACTTCCTCCAGGTCTCACTTTAATCTGGCTGATATCTGACATCACTGTGGACTCAGTCAATTCGACTGATACCTGGACAGACATGTCCCTGTCCATAGTGTCTATCATGTGATAGTATTTTTTCATATACAACCTAACTGAGGTACAGTGAGACCCTTGTGTCCGTTATGTGCAGCTGCATGTAGCCACAGTGTTATATATTCTTGGTTAAGGTTATTTGTCAGCGGTTTATGCCTCATACAAACAGGACCATAAAAAATAATGGAAACCGCTGTATTCATATAACAGCTGGATGTGACTTTACACATAAACACACATCTGCTCTCTCTCTCTCTCTCTCTCACACACACACACACACACACACACACACACACACACACTGTTGTACTGGAGCTTATCTTGGTTTTGTGTGAATAGTTTCTGCTGCGAACGCACAGTCGTTCTCACACAGTGTGACGGCCGCAGTTTATCACAGGCTCGTATGAATACTATCAGCTGGAGATACACACACACACACACACACACACATCAGCGTGGATGTGATGAATCGCTCATCACAGGTCA